>NC_091803.1:16360957-16663987 GCF_041296235.1 Equus asinus | reverse complement strand
ATTCATCTTTGGTTGCATAGTCCATTAACGTTTGCTGTGTCTTTCATTTGTGCAAAGATACTTAGACTTCACCCCTGACCTCAAGGAGCCTGCAGTCTGATAGGGAGCTAAGAGCATCAATAAATATATTACACTTGTAAACAAGTATCATAGATGGGGGACAAAATATGCCAGAGTCCTTCAGAGGCAGGGGGCGGGGGCTGCTGCTGTTTGGGAACGTGGAAGGAATCACCGAGACCCCACGGAAAACATGATCATGATGTTCTCATCAAATGGAAGAGGCATTTTGCCATTTGGGGTCTAGTTTGGTGAGTAGAGTTTTGGCAGGGAGAGACTGCGAGTGGAGAGGAGATGTTCCAGCGGAGGAAACAGCATTCAGGAGATGTAAGGAAATTACCACTTGAAGGCCTGAAGTGAGCTAGGGGTTGTCTCATTATTCAGGAAAGCATAGAGTGGCCCAATGTGTTTATGGAGTGAGTGGTGGGTGATAGATTGGAAAAGTAGGCTGGGGCCTGGTCCAGGGAAGCAGATGTTGTCAGCGCCGGACTCATATGCCCTCGGACCTTGCCACTGTATCCCAGTCTGCCAGCATCTGCCTCTCTTTGAGGGCCCGCTCTACCCTCATACACAGCAGGCAGGAAGTGCACACCCCAACCCCAGCAGCTGTCAGCCCATGACTGATTGGAATCAGTACTACTCCCTTGCCCCTTGAGTCGGGCTAACTCTGAGACATACGTTCGACCTTTATTTTCCAGAGGTCCCCAACAAGATTAAGCTCAGTTGCCCACAGTGGTGACTTGCCTAGTAATACACCCATATTGGCTGCTTTCCCTTCCCTGTCATGCTTTCTCATTTCCTATTGGTGTCTCCTGAGATCACTTCCAAAATATGTTATGTACACTCAAATTCTTATCTCAAGGCCTTTTTCTGGGGAAACTCAATCTAAAACATCATGCAAGACCTGGGATACTAAGTTAATAAGGTTGGACTTTGACTAATAAGTTCTTCCTTAATGCAAAGTCATACCAGCCATCACTCACAGATAGTGTCTTCTAAACTGCCATCCTCTCCACATTCTCTCTTGTGGCTGTGGGGTCGCTATGCAGTGACCCAAGATTGCATATGTCCCAAGCTCTGCCTTCTCTTTGAAGATCCAGCTCAGCCAAGTGGAACGCTGCATTTTTGCATCTACTATTGGTCACAAATTCCCAAGATTCCTTCTTATATCATTTCCTTTCTGTTTAAAGAACTTTCTTTAGCCATTCTTTTAAGGCAGGGAGCCAGGACTTTCACCCCGACCTGGAAGTAATAAGATATCCTTTCCTACTATAGATGGATGAAATAGACCAGTTAAAAGACAAAGATTGGCAGAATAGATTTTTAAAAAAAATGTTCCAACTATATGCTGTCTTTCTATTAGAAACTCACTTCAAATATAATGCTATAAATAGGTTAAAAGTAGAAGGATGGAAAAAGATATAGCATGCAAATATTAATCAAAAGAAAGTATTTGTGGCTATGTTAATATCAGATAAAGTAGACTTCAGAGCAAAGAAAATTACCAGGGACGGAGAGAGACATTGCATAATGGAAACAGGGTCAATCCAACAAAAGACATAACAATCCTAAATGTGTGTGCACCAAACAACAACGCTGCAAGATATGTGAAGTGAAAACTGGTGGGAATGAAAGGAGAAATAGACAAATCCACAATTATACTTGGATTCCTCAACACCCCTCTGTCAGCAACTGACAGAGCAGCTAGACAGAAAATCAGCAAAGATGTAGAAGAACTCAACAGCACCATCAACCAATAGGGTTTAATTGACGTTCACAGAACAATCCACTCAGCAACAGCAGAATACACATTCCTTTCAAGCACCCGAGGAGCATACACCAAGGTACATCGTGTATTCTGGGCCATAAAACAAACCTCAAATTGAAAAGAGTTGAAATCATACAGAATGTGTCCTCTGACCACACTGTAATAAAACTATAAATCAATAACAGAAAGATAACAGACAAATCTCCAAACACTTAGAAACTAAACAACAAACTTAAAATAATCCATGGGTCAAAGAGGAAGTCTCAAAGGAAATTTTAAAAATACACTGAATTGATGAAAATGAAACTGCAACATATTAAAATGTGTGAGATGCAGCTAAAGCAGTGCTGAGAGGGAAACTGATAGCACTAAATGCTGACATTAGAAAAAAGGAAAAGTCTCAAGTCAGTAATCTAAGCTCCTACCTTAAGATGGCAGAAAAATAAAAGCAGGATAAACCCAAAGCAAACAAAAAGGGAGAAATTATAAGGAGCAGAAATCAATAAAATTGAAAATGGAAAAACAATACATCAGAGAAACCAAAGGCTGGTTCTTTGAACAGATCAATACAATTGACAAACCTCTAGCAAGAATGACAAAGGAAAAAAAAAAGAAAAGACACAGTTATAAAAATCAGGAAGAAAATGGAGAGAAAACTATAGACCCTGCCATCTTCAAATAAGGAAACACCGGGAACATAGCTACACACGTGAATTCAACAGCTTAGGTGAAATGAACCAGGTCCTCAAAAAACACAAACTAGCACAACTCATTCAATATAAAGTAGATAATTTGAATAGCCCTGTAACTATTAAGGAAATTAAATATGTAATTTAATACTCCCAAAAAGGAAACCTCCAGGCCCAGATGTTTTCACTGGAGAATTTTACCAAATGTTTAAAGAGGAGTTAATATCAACTCTGCACAGTCTCTTACAGAAAGTAGAAATGGAGGGAGCTCTTCCCAATTAATTTTCTTTAGAAATACCCTGATACCAAAACCAAACAAAGACACTACCAAAAAAAGAGAGAGAGAGAAAACTACAGACCAATATATCTCATGAATATAGACGCAGAAATGCTTAACAAAATCTCGCAAATAGAGCTCAGCAATAGAGAGAGAATTATACACCACAAGCGAGGTTTATTCCAGGGATGCAACACTGGCTCAGTGTTTGAAAATCAACCCAGGTAGTCCACCATGTTAACAGCTGAAAGAAGAAAACCCATGTAATCATATTGATGCAGAAAAGCGTGTGACAAAATTGATCACCTATTCATGATAAAAACTCTCAAAAATAGGAATAGAGGGGAACTTCCTCAACTAAATACTTTTTTAAGTCTACAAAAAAAGAAAAAGAAAGGAAGGAGAACACTACAACTAGCATCATACTTAATGGCGAAAGACTGAATGCTTTCTCCCTGAGATTGGGAACAAAACAAGGCTGGCCACTCTCACCACGCTTACTCAACATCGTACGTGAAGTTCTAGCCAGTGCAAGAAGACAAGAAAAGGAAATGGCATACAGATCAAAATGGAAGAAATAAAACGGTCCCTCTTTGCAGTTGACACAATTGTTCTTTTAAGAAATTCCAAGGAATCTACAAAAAGAACTCCTAGAAATAATAAGTGAGTTCATTAAGGTCTCAGAAAACAAGATCAACATACAAAAATCAGTTGTACCCACTTTTATATATAAAAGTGCCATAGATAAAATTAACTTAAAAGGAATCAAATACCTAAACATAAGAGCAAAAACTCTAAAGCTCTTAGAAGAAAATATAAGTATAAATATTCATGAACTTGGACTAGGCAATGACTTCTTAGATATGACACTAAAAGCACAAGGGACCAAAGAAAGAATAGAGAAATTGGACTTCATAAAAATTAAAAACTTTTGTGCGTCGAGTGAGCACCATCAAGAAGGTGAAAAGACAACCCAGGGAATGGGAGAAAATATTTACACATCATATATCTAATAAGGGTCTAGTATCCAGAATATATAAGACTTCTTACAGCTGAGCAATGAAAAGACAAAAGTCAAAGAATTTGAATAGGCATTTCTCCAAAGAAGATACACGAATGGTCAAGCACGTGAAAAGATGCTCAACGTCACTCGTTATAAGGGACACGCAAAAGAAAACCACAATGAGATACTACTTCACATCTGACTAAGATGTCTGTCATCAAAAAGACAGACAAGAACAAATGTTGGCAAGGATGTGGAGAAGCTGGCATCCTCCTGCGTTGCTAGCGGGAATGTGACCTGGTGCAGCTGCTGTGGGAAACAGTTCGGCAGTTTCTCAAAAAGTTAAACTCAGAGGCACCATACACCCAGCAATTTCATCCCTATGGATATACACCCACAAGAAATGAAAACACATGTTCGCTCGTAAACCTGTACACCAAGGTACAGTATTCTTCATAATAGCTGAAAAGTGGAGACAATCCAAATATCCTTCAACTAATGAATGAATAGACAAAAGGTGGGATAAGCCACACAATAGATTATTATTCAGCCATAAAAATGAAGTTCTGACCCAGGCTGCAACAAGGATGAACCTTGAAAACATTGTGCCAAGTGAAAGAAGCCAGATGCGAAAGGCCACATACGATTCCTTTTATATGAAGTGTCCAGAATAGGGAAATCCATTGAGACAGAAGCAGATTAGTGGTTGCCAGGGCTGGGGGGAGGGGAGAATATGGAGAGACTCCTAATAGGAATAGGGTTCCTTTCCGGGATGATGAATATATTCTGGAATTAGTAGCGATGATGGTTACACAACCTAGTGAATATACTAAAAATCACCTTAAAATGGTGAATTTTATGGTGTGTGAATGGTATCTCAATAAAAATAAAATTTAAAAATTGATTGTATTTATGGAACAGATGGGGCAGAAATATCCCTGCACAAGAACTGAATTGCAAAAACTATTCAATGGAGGAGGAGTCTGTTCAAATAAACGATGCTGGGACAACTGCATACCATAGGGAAATAAACAAACAAATAAACATCGACCTAAAGCTCGCACCTATATGAAAATTAACCCAAAATGTGCCATAGACTTAAATGTAAAGATAAAACTATAAAACTTTTAGGAGAAAACATAGAAAAACATCTTTGGGACCTAAGACTTGGTGAAGAGTTCTCAGGGATGGCGCCAAAACCATGATCCATAAGAGGAAAAAAAATCAATAAATTAGACTTCATCAAAATAAATCTTTTGCTCTGTGAAGATCTTGTGAAGATGAAAAGACAAACTATAGACTGGGAAAAAATATTTGCAAACCACGGATCTGACAAAGGACTCATGTCAAAACTCAGCGGTGAAAACAAGCAATTTACTTAGAAAATAGACCAAAAACACAAGACATTTCACCAAAGATGATCCATGGATGGCAAATAAGCACATGAAAAGACATTGTATATCACTAGGCATTAGGGAAATGGAAATTAAGACCACGACGAGATATCGCTATGTACCTATTAGAACAGCTAAAATCATAGTGGCACAAGTCACTCTGGAAAATAGCTTGGCAGTTTCTTAAAAAACTAAACACATATCTACTCTAGGACCCAGCCATTGTGTTCCTGGGCATTCATCTCAGAGAAATGAAAACTCATGTCCATGAAAAAAACCTGTATGTATGTGATTGTTCTTAGCGGCTCTATCGGTAATAGCCCCGGGCTGAAATCCCACAAGTGGGTAATGCTTAAATAAACTGTGGTCTGTCATAGCATGGAACACTGTTGGTCAGTGAAAAACAATGAATTATTCACATGCACCACATCTTGGATGGATCTCAAGGGCATTGTGTGAAGTTAAAAAAGCCGATCTCGAAAGGTCATGTACTATATGATTCCATTTATATAACATTGAAATGACGAAATTACCGAGAAGGGGAACAGATTAGTGGTTGCTAGGGGTTAAGGATGGTGGCGGAGGGGAGACATAACCGTAAAGAGTCAACACTAGTGAGATCTTTGTGGTGACGGAATAGTTCTGTATCTGGTTTATAATGGTGGCTACATGAATCTACACGTGACAAAGTGACAGAACTATACTCACACTTCATACCAATGTCTATTTCCTGGTTTTGATATCGTATTATAATTACATGAGATGTAACTATCAGGGGACACTGGGTAGAGGGTACACCCGGCCTCTCTGTACTATTTCTGCAACCTCCTGTGAATCTATAATTATTTTTCAAAAACCCCTTTAGGTGATGTGGACACAGGCATCCTAGGGGTGGCAGGTAGATAATATGCATGTTTATTAATTAATACCTTGTGAGAAAACACTGCCAAATATGGAGGCATTTCATGTACCCAGCACCAACAGGCTACGAGGTGTTGCACAGAATGCAATTTTCCACATACATAAACTTCTCTCTCTAAGTAATATTAACACGTTTAATGGGCATTTGCCAAAATGTATTGAAATTATCCTTGTTTTTTTGCACAAACAAAACCATAAGACCTAACTCAATACCATTCAAACTCTGAATTCAGACTCTGGGGCTCCGCCAGGCTGTCAGTCGCAAATATTGACTCGGTTTCTTTTCTTTGAAGGAAACTCAGGTTTTATTGAATAAGAATGTTTATGAGCAAATCAAATCTTTATGAAAAACCTTTATTAAAGAAAAGTCTGAGGGAAAAAACTCCCTCCCCCGCCCCCCCCAGCCCATGAAGTCTCTTGTTGAAGAAGTTCTCCAGGCTCTGCCAAGGGCAGCAGAGCCAAGAGCAGGATCCAGCTGTCCTTGGGCTGGAAATTCGGCAGTCACAACTGATGCCGGGCTCTCAGTAAAGAAACGTATCTTTGCACCCATTTTTCCTTTGGCCGTGCACAGACTTTCTGGCCTTTTTTGGTGGTGAATCTGGGGAGAAGAGATGCAGACAGTCAATAATGAGAACTTTCACCTCCTGGAAATGGATGGAAAGGGAGGGGAGCTGCCTGCCTGTCTTCTCGTCTTGCCGCACCCCTGTCACACTGTCCCTGCTCCCTCTTCTGATTCTTGCTCTCTCTCCTCTCCGCTAGCCTGCTTTCCCCTGGAAACCATGTTTCCAGACCCATCTCCCCCTGGAAACTTAACAGCGCTAGTCCAAAACGTGTAACCTGTACCGTGCCTCTTAACTCTTCCTCCCACCCCTTTTTTTTGGTGAGGAAGATTGGCCCTGAGCTAACATCTGTTGCCAGTCTTCCTCCTTTTTGCTTGAGGAAGATTGTCACTGAGCTAACATCTGTGCCAATCTTCCTCTATTTTTTGTATGTGGGATGCTGCCACAGCATGGCTTGATGAGTAGTGTTTAGGTCTGTACCTGGAATCCAAACCCACGAACCCTGGGCCACTGAAGTGGAGTGCATGAACTCAACCACTGTGCCACCGGGCTGGCCCCAACTCTTTCCTTTTAACATAGCAGCTTTATTTAGATATAATTCACACACCATGCAATTCATCCATTTAAGTGTATA
The DNA here is from genome assembly GCF_041296235.1 of Equus asinus. Classification (NCBI taxonomy): domain Eukaryota; kingdom Metazoa; phylum Chordata; class Mammalia; order Perissodactyla; family Equidae; genus Equus; species Equus asinus. The sequence goes on along the minus strand of NC_091803.1, from coordinate 16,656,684 downwards.
ATTATAATTCAGAGACTTTTAGTCTATCTGTGGACGATGCAGTCATCACCATTGTCAATTTTAGAACATTTGTATCACCCCAAAAAGGAACCTCATATCCATCACGACACTTAATTCTTAACCACATTGTCATGGTTGTTTGCCACAGCTGCTTATAGATAGTTCCTGTGTTCCTGACGACACTGTGAGCTCATGAAGCCTGGGAGTCGCTGTTGGTGGCCCTGAATCTCCCCCAGCCTTGTGCACCCTGAGAGCACTCAGAAGGGACAAGAGCCCAGGTTGGGGTGCTCTGGCTGGGAGCGCTTTGCAGGGCCCAGCAGTGTTCACAGGGCTCTCAGGCAGGCTCTGCATATGCAGGGAGAGGAGCCAAAGGATGAGAAAACAAGGGAGAGGAAGCACTTTGTGGACGTTTGAAAGCATGGCTGCCATTCCTTTGACATCATTCCCATTGAGAGAGGCGGGGCTATGTCCCTTTCCCTTGAATTTAGGCCAGCCTTGGGGACTGGCTGACTAATAGAATGTGGTAAAGTGATGCTATGTGACTTCATAGGCTAAGTCACGGAAGGTTGTGGAGCTTCTGCCTGGTTCACTGGAGCACTTATGCTGGATCCTTGAACCACCTTGTAAGGAGTCCTACCACCCAAGGTCGCCATACTGTAAGGAAGCCTAAACTAGCCCAACAGAGAGACCTCAGAGAGAGGCCCCAAAGAGAGAGAGATGCCGCCAGTCCCCAGCTGCTCTGGCTCCAGCACCTTCTGACTTCAACCACATGAGAGATGCCAAGCCAGAACCATCCAGCCAAGGCATTCTGGAATTCCTGATCCACAGAGACCAGGAGAGATAAGAAAATGATGGTTGTCATATTGAGCCACTAGGTTTTGGGGTGGTTCCCTATGCAGCCATGGATAACTGATAGCAGCCTCTCACCCTCCTCTTACAAATGAGGAAAGCTGACTTGTCCGAGGTCACACAGCTGTGTAAGTGACAGAGCCCCTGCTTTGAGCCCAGCTCATGAGGGGCTCTTTGCCAGCTGTTGGTTAAGTGTTGATGTCCATAAAGCTCCAGAAAGCCAGTCAAGACACAAAAGAGAAGACCCAGGGCATCCTGAGCTCTGGAGCGCCCCCCTCCATATCTGGGCACTTGAGTGCCTATTTCCCATCCTTAACTGTCTCAAAACGATGACATTCAGGTTTGTCCAGGGAGCCCCTTCCCTATCCTTCTGCACTGTTCTCCGAGGCTCAAGCACCCCATGTCCTCGGGAGCAGTGACCGGCCCCTCCTCGTGTATGTGCACTTAAGAGGAGCTTCCATTTGTGAGATGCTTACTGTGTGCAGGTGCAGTGCTAAATGCCTTGCATATATTATCTCATTTAGTCCTGCCGGGGACTCTGTATGTCCTCTCTCCTGTTACCAACGAGCCCGGCATGACCTGGATCCTGTCTACATGTCTGCCTTGTTGTGACACGTTCACCCTCCTCCCACCCACTTGCTGTTCCCTGCCCCATGCACCCATGCTCCTCCTGCCCCATACACCTGGGCCACCCCCACTTATCCTGAGGGTCTCGGTGTAAACGTGACTTCCTCCAGGAGACCCTCTGGACACCAAGTGAGGTCTTCCTGTGACTGTGATGAAGGGTGGCAGAATATACTGTCCCAAAATATGCCACTTTGGCCTAAGGATTATTTTGAGCTAAAGACATTTTAAAAAAACAAACAGGAGGTGCGAGAAGGGTGTTCTGATCTCCCCTTTGCTTCCTGAAAGCAGGAGATAAAACACCCATGTTTTATGAAAAATGTCCTCCCTGGGCAAGAAGGAAAGAAATATTCTCAGCTCCGGAGACGGTCAAGGCCAAGAGAATTCTGTACAAAGAGATCTTGTTAAAATAACTCTTACCCTTTAGCACCCCCATAAGTTTTAGTTACTTTTCCACAGCTGCCTCTCTTTGTTCAACCTGCTATAAAAGCACTTAGATTTTGCCTCTTCTTTGGGTCTTCATTTTCCTATGCGGGCTCCCATGTACACGTAAAAGTCTGTAATGTTTTCTCCTGTTGATCTGTCTTATGTTAATTTAACTCTCAGGCCCAGCTGGAGACCCTAAGAGGGTTGCCTCCCTACCTGACGAGCTCCCTCCTGCTCTCTTTCTGCTGCCTCCTTCAAGCACCCATCACAACCGGGATGAACTATTCTGTGCAAACGTCTTTTGTCACCCTCGTTCTGATGCTAGATGCAAGGTCTGTAGGGCTGCCTTGTTCTCTCTTTCATACCAAGCACCTACCACAGTGCCTGGCATGTGCCTGGCACATAGTAGGAAAGTCAGGAAATGGAAGCTCAGGGCCACACTTGTTAGTGGCAGAGACAGGGTGACAACCCTCAGCTTCCCACCCGAGGCCTCTCCTGGCACTGTGGGATCTGCCCAGCATCCACCCAGTTATGTGACTGGGAGAGACCCTGAAAACTCAAACGACAAATACTCACATCACAGCCTGCTGGGAGCAGCTGCTCCTGGTGAATTCGTAGGTATGCACCCATTTCCAGGGAAGGACCTTGTCGCCGTATTGGAAGCAGCAGAGCTTAGCCACATCACTGCCAGCTAAGAAACAGGGAGAGGAAAGAGCTTGGAGATGCCCCATTACTTCCACTCCCAGTCAGCCGGGAAGGGAGTAGGACAGCTACATACGTGTGGCGGCTCCGCGATGGACACTCAGCATGAAAACCAGGAGAACTAAGGGGGCCACAGGGAAGCTCTTCATGGTGCTGCAAGCCGAGCCCTTCCCAAGCCTTCTCCCCAGTTCCCCCTGTCTCAACCAGACTCCCTTTTATGGGCTGACCCGTCCCTCAAGATAATTCCGGAGAATTTTGCGGTTGAGCACAAAAGCTGCTCTTTTGACCCTTCAATGGAGGAGTAACCTGACACCCAAAAGAAAGAGAAAGTGAGAAGGGGCCATCTGGGGCAAGCAAGGAGCCAGCACCACACATACCTCTGGCCCAGTGTTGTCTGAGTCAACACTTCCTCGTGTGAAAGCACAGGCAGAGGAAATCGTAATTCCAGTGAACTGATCTAAGTATGGTATGACCCAATTGGTTGCTCCAGAGAGATTTCTGGCTCTTGGGCAAAACTTTCTTTGCTTTCTACCTTATCTCTTAGTGAGGCCTGGACAGTCTCAGCACGTGCATACGGAGCAGCCCGTCCATGACAAGGGACATTCAAGGAGGATGCTCCAGGCATAAGGCCTTCTTGCGTTCTTAGTGCCACACATGACCTGGCACGTGGTGCCAGCGCTGCTTGGGGACACTTAGAGCCATCTCACCTGATTTAGAGCATCCCAAACTGGAGAGACCATCACAATGGCCCAGAGCTTGACAAAAATACACAATTGCTGACCCTGATTTGCACCTTCTGGGTCAGGCTCTTTGGGAGGGGGACCCAGGAATTTATATTTTAGCCAGATTTTACTAAAATGGGGAAAGCGAATTCTAGAAGACGGCAGTGACTTCTGCCAGGAGACTTAGGGAGGGGAAGACTGGGACCTTCAGATCCATGGTTCATGACCCTGCGCTCAGTCGTTGCCACCACCTGACATGCCCCTGGGCTTTAAACATTTGAGTTTAAGGTTAAAAAAAGAAAAGGTGACTAACCATCTAGAACCATAGAATTTTTCAGGGACCTTAAATCTCATCTAGTCCAACCCTTTAAAACACCCTGCCAGAGTCATCCGGACTGTTCTGACTACTCCAAGTGACGGAGAACTCATCACTGAACTTGTCCCAACCCAAGACAGCTCTGACTGTGACAAAGTTCTTTCAAGTTATGTTTAAAATTTGGCTGAAATCTATATTCCCATTGCTTCTACATAATCACCCAGAGGTACAGAAAAATGCCTGGTTTTTCTTCTGGAAGGTGAGGCCATTGAGATTGGGGCAGATTTGAAGACCATTGTTCTAGTTTGGATTCTTCCAGAATAGGTCCTAAGATAAGGATCCCAGTGCAAGTAATTCATGAGGGAGGTGATTCCAGGAGACACCAGTAGAGGAGCGGAGAGCAAGGTGGAGAAGGGAAGGCACCAGTGAGGGGTGACAATCAAGCAGGTTACCGCCAGGGGCAGCTGAAGCTCAGTTCCACGGGGGGCGGGGGGGGGCCGGGGGCTGGTTCTGGGAGCTTGTGCAGAAGAAGCCTGAGTTGGCCCAGGGGTGGGTGAGGAAGTGGGGATATTTACTCCCCAGTCCTCTGCATGTCCCTGGTTGAAGGCTGTGTTCCTCACTCGCAGTTTGTCCTCTGAGCAGGCTGAGCGTGCTCTGTGATCAGAGAAAGACCCCTCGGGCAGAGCCGAGGACATCCTCAATAAGCAGCCTTTGGCTCCCAGAAGTGAAGATGAGGGTATGTTGGCGGGGTCCCAAGGGGCACCTGCTACAACCATCATCAAGTTTGCCCCGGAATGTTCTCTTCTTAGGGCTAACCTCGTCTATGCCATCAACTGGCCCCACACCATCCTAATGGCCACCGTCACATACCAGTTTCAACTTCAGTGAACAGCTACATTGTGCTGGGGATCCAAATGTTTCATGAATGGGACAAAATAACTGCTAATCATAAGGGTTGATAAATAGTTGATAAATTAAACTATACTAAAATTTGAACCTTTTATTCATTAGAAAACAGCAGTAAGAGAGTGAAAAGGCAATCTTTGAGGTGGGAGATTGTTGCAATACATCTGTACTGGGTTGAACAGTGTCCTCCCGAAATTCACGTCAAACCGGAACTTCCAAGTATGACCTTATTTGGAAAATAGTGTCTTTGCGGCTATAATTGTTAAAAGGAGGTCCTTTGGATTAAGATGGGCTCTTGTGATATTGTGACTTATAATAAGAAATATATTTTTGGTCTGCATCCCCTGGCACACAGCTCCTAAAACTCTTGTAATTTTCTAAGCAATAAAAGCCATAGGAGCATCTTTTTTTTTCTTTTTTATCCTTTGTTCTTTTGTCCTCAATTCATGAAATAGCTCCAGGGCAATAAAGGTGAAGGGAGTGCCTTGTTATTCATAACAAGTCCCTTTCAACAAGACCTGAGTTGATATTGATGAGGCGATTTTTGGAAAGCCCCTAGATAGTCACAGGATGGGGGCTGGCTGCCAAGGGAACCAACTATTTGATGAGAGGATTGGAACTTTCAGCCCCACCCCTTATCAAAGGGAGGAGGGGATGGAGGTTGAATTAATCCCCAATGGCCAGTGATTTAATTAATTACACCTACTTAATGAAGCCTCCATAAAAATCCAAAAAGAAGGAAGTTTGGAGAACTTCTGGGCTGGTGAACATGAGGAGGTGCTGGGAGGGTGGAAGCTCCCTTTCCACCCCTTACCCTATGCATCTCTTCCATCTCACTGTTCCTGAGTTGTATCCTTTATAATAAATTGGTGAGCTAGTAAATAAATCTAGATTTCCTGAATTCTATAAGCCACTCTAGCAAATTATCAATTCCCAGGAGGAGGTCGTGGGAACCTCTGATCTACAGCTGATCGGTCAAGCCTAGGTGACAACCTAGACTTGCAATTAGCATCTGAAGTGGGGGCAGTCTTGTGGCACTGAGCCTTTAGCCTGTGGGATCTGACGCTATCTCCAGGTAGATAATGTCAGAACTGAGTTAAATTGTAGGATTCTCAGCTGCTGTCTGACAATTGCTGGGTGTGAGGAAAACCCTCCCACATCTGGTGTAAGAAGTGTGGATCGAGAGTATGGTGTTGTAGGGAGTAGATAGACAACAGAAGCTCTAAGGCCCTTTCAGCTCTAAATCCAGTGACTGGTGTCCTTCTAAGAAGGCCATGTGAGGACATGGAGTCACACAGGGAACAAGGCCATGTGAGGACGCAGGCAGAGATTGGATGATGCAGCTGCAAGCCCAAGAATGCGCGGATTGCAGAGACCCACCAAAAGAGTGGAAGAGGCAAGGAAGGATTCTTCCCGGGAGCCTTCAGAGGGAGGCTGGCCCTCCCGACACCTTGATTTCGGACTTCTAGCCTCCAGAACCATGAGAGAATAAATTTCTGTGGGTTTAAGCCACTCAGTTGTGATAATCTCTTATGAAGCCCGAAGAAACTCATATAACATGTACCTGTAAAAGGGCTACAATTCAGAATATGCGAAGGACACCATAAATCAACAAAAAAGGACAGACAACACAATAGAAAAATGGCTGAAAATTAAACACTTCACCAAAGAGGAAACCCAAATGATGAATAAAAAGGGGCTTAATATTAGTCATCAGAGAAATGCCAACTTAAACCACAGCGCCATACTACTCCCACATCCACCAGAATGGCTAAGATGAAAAAGATGGAAAATACCGAATGTTAGTGAGGATGTGACGCCCTGGGAACTCGCAGCCCGAAGGCAGGAGTGGAGGACGATTGGCAGTGTTTACTAAAGCTGAACGTACGCATGTGCCATTATCCCCAATCCCACGCCTAGGTGTATGTTCATCAGAAAGGTGTGCCTGTGTTCACCAAAGACGTTGTTCCCATCAGCCCACCCTGGAAACTGCTCACACATCTGTCAACAGTAGAATGGAAAGTAAATCATGGTTTATTAACATAGTACAATACCATACAACAGTGAGAACGAGCTCTAATTGCACGTAACATGTACGCGTATCTCATGACCTAATGCTGAGGAAAGGCAGCCAAACATGAAAGAGCAATATTGTAGGATTCTATGTATATAAAATACCAGGCAAGCAGAATGAACCTAGAAGGACAGAAGTCAGAACAGTGGCTCCTCTCCGGCAGTAGCGCCTGGACGGGAGGCCCACAGGGAGCTGAGGGGGGCGGGCGTGCTCTAGTCCTTAATCTGGGTGTTGGTACACCCTTCCCTTGTGAAAACACATTGAGCTGTTCTCTTAGGATTTGTGCACTTTTCTGTATGTGAATTATATTTTAATAAATTAGTAATGGGAAGGAAATTACATGGTGAAGAAAATAAAACAAATAACTCCAGTTAAGGAAATGTTTCATCAGAGCTGAAATGTTTCAACATCAAATGTTTCATCTTTCCCTCTTCCCTCCTTTGTACTCCGGATGTTCCTCACTTCAAGGAACAATGCAGACTGGCTGTCACGTCAGCGCTCATCCTGTCTGCGCTGTTTCTGCTCCATCCTTCCAAACACTGCCTCTCCCCAACCTGGCACAGCCCCTACCAAGAGTCGTGCGTGGCTCAGCTTCAACTTCCAGACTCCCTGCTGGCTCTCCAGAGATTGTCTGTGCTGCCACGGTCCCTGGAATCTGGGGTGCCCCTGGGAGGCCAAGTGAAGAGCTCTTCTTAGCTTAAATCAGTGTGTCTGCAAAAACCCTATTTCCAGGTAAGTTCCCACTCTGTGGTTCTGGGTGGACATGAGTTTGGGGGGATATGATTCAACCCAGTACAGATGTGTTGCCAAAATGTTCTCCCACTCTCTTGTTGCTGTCTTCTAATGAATAAAAGTTCCGAATTTTAATGTAGTTCAATGTATCAACTTCCTCCCTTTACAGTTAGTAATTATTGTGTTTCTGAGACATTTGCGTCCCTCCAGCCAAGGAACAAGTCTACAAATGGGTTTCTGCTGAAACTCCTCCTCCGTGGTACTTGCGCACCAGGGACCTCTGGCCAGGGCCTTGAGTGTGTCCCTAATGCCAGCGCCTCACTGGTGGCCCTGGATCCTGCTCTGTTCCCACTAGCCCCTTCTCCATGGCTGAAGCCCCTGCCCCCTAACCCCGGCTTGCTGGCTGGGCCCCCACCATGTATGTATGGGTCTCTCAGAACCCCCCATCTCACCTGGTTCCCAAAGTCTGGACTGTCATCTGCATTTCCCGCTGCTAGAGACACTCTTCCAGAATCAGGCCTACTATTCTGTTGTCACGGGCATGGGCTCAGACAGCCTGGCTTCTCTCTGTAGGCTCACCTTCCTTAGCTGAGTTGCTTCTCCCCTTGTTATGGACTGAATTGTGTTCCCCCCAAATTCAAGCCCTACCCCCCAATGTGACTATCTTGGAATATAGGGCCTTTAAAGAGGTGATTAAGGTTAAATGAAGTCATAGCGTAGGACCCTGATCTTGTAGGACGGGTGTCCTAATGAGAAGACAAAGAGATACCAGGGATGCCTGCATACAGAGGAAAGGCCACGTGAGGACACAGTGAGAAGGGGCTGTCTGCAAGCCAAGGAGAGAGGCCTCACCGGAAACCAACCCTGCCAGCACCTTGATCTTGGACTTCCAGCCTCCAGAACGATGGAGAAATAAATGTTTGTTGTTTAGGCCACTGGGTCTGTGGTGTTTCGTTATGGCGGCCCGAGCTGACAGACACAGCCTCACCCCCTGGCTTCCCTGCCCCTCCCTTGTGTCTAGGGCTGGATTCTCCCAGAAGCAGATCCTGAGACATGGATTTGAGTGCAAACAATATATCTGGGAGGACACAGCGGGAAATACCAACAGGGGAGTGGGAGAGTGAGACAGAGAGAGGAAGGCAGCCAATAAAGAAAAGATGCCTGATCAAGCAGGTTACCACTGTGGGCAACCGGGGCGCAGTCCCACTGGAGACCTCTGGACGTGAACCAGAGTTGCTGTACCGAGGGCCAAGGAAGCGGGCATTCATCCTCCACCTCCCGTCGTTACAGCCGAGGGCAGTGGGACCGCCCTGTGCATGGGAGCCCTCAGGCAGAGGACCTCAGGTACCTGCAGATGGAGGATGGAAGGAACAATGAGAATGAGAGGATGGGTGCTGAGGGAATGTGGGCTGGGCACCCCAGTGTCGACTACATGTGGACTCGTGGGGAGTGACAGAATAGCCTTCCAGTGGGGACAGAATGCCTCATTCTCTGTCTGCAAAGACTCCACCCTCTGGGCCTGTGACCCATGTCATCTGCTCCGGGAAGCTTTCCTCCATCCTCCCTTCTGAGCTGGATCGGGTGGCCCTCCTCCGCTCCCAGAGAACATTGTGCAGACAGCATCATCATCCCTTTTCACACTCATCAGCTTACAGGTCTGCCTTCCTTCCTGGATGGGGAGTTCTTTTCATTCATCCCTTCACTGACTCCTTCTTTCAATATTTTCTGTGCTCTCTGCACTGTACTGGATGCTGAGATGAGAGGTAAACGACACAGGAGATCCTTGCTGTCAGGAAGTGTATATTCGAGCAGAGGGAATAGACATCAAGCAGAAAGGGATTACCCAATAAATTATCAATTATATCTGGGCATGTGCTCTGATGCAGAAACACAGGGAGCTTCGAGGATCTATATTGAGGGAATCTGAACCAGGCTGGGGGTCAGAAAAGGCCTTTACCTTTGCACTTAACCTTGAAGGACCACATGCCGGTTCCGCTCCATTTGGACCCTCCCCCTGCAAGTCATCATCCTCATCCGTCCTCTGTGCCCTGCCTGCTGCTTGGGCGATGACCTCCACGGACTGCATCTTCAAGCTTCCTGGCCCTCTGGCTGCCTCCTGGCTTCTGCTTGTTCTGCTCCCTCTCTGCCTGGCCGTAGGTCTGGCAGTGGTCTGTGTTGCTCCACGGACCCAGCTCCTGTGGGGCAACCCCTTTGCCCCAGCTCTAGCTCCCTCTAGCTCTGGGGCTCTGTAACATTGTTCTTGCCCATGCCCTTCATGCCTAGGTGGTCACAGCTCCCCGCTGCTGCTAGTCTTTGGGGGCTTCACCATCCCTCGGGTGCTTCTGAAGCCTGCTGCCCGTCTCTGTACACACTCCTCTCATTAAAGTCTCTTTTTCTAGACCTTTTTCCATCTGCCACATGTTTCCTACTGAGACTCTGACCAAGAAAAGACAACTAAACTAACAATATAGAAAGAGCATTCCGGGGAGAGTGAATGGCATGTGCAAGGGCCCCGTGGCAGGAGGCGGCAGGGCATATTCTAGGAACTGAAGGAAAGCCAGCAGTCGAAGCTTCCCGAGCTTCATGGTGAATCCCCTCCGACTCTGCCCCACTGTCTCCTCCACGGGGCGTGTCAAGCATTTTCTTCTTTACCCTAAATGCAATGCAGAGACAGTAAGGAGTTTTCGGCAGGGGAGTAACAAGGTTAGAAGAGTCATTTATAAAGGTCCCCCTGGCTGCTGTAAGAAGGATGCACTAGAGAGGGACAAGGGGGGATGTGGAAGACCAGCAAGAAGGCTCCTTGTTTGGTGGTTACCAGGGAAAAGGGGGGGTGGGGGGAGGGCACAAAGGGGGAAGTGGTGTACCCGCAACATGACTATCAAAAATGTACAACTGAAATCTCACAAGGTTGTAATCTATCATAACATTAATAAAAAAAAAGAAGGCTCCTTGTTGTCTTCACAACTCTCCAGGACAGTATCTGGAACCCGTTCATTTCACAAATGTTTGTTGAGTTCTTACCAGGTGTCCAGGGCTCCGGAGGTGCGTGATGGAAGGAACCTGCCCTGCCCTGACCCAAGCTGAGTGAACCGAAATGCACGCCTATCTGCTGCCCCCAGGAGACTTAACCATCAGGGAGCAAGGAGAGGCCAGAGGGAGGCACAGTGTGTTCAGAGGATTTCCCCAGCACTGGGCAGCTTCCCAGGAGGAAGGTGGTGTCCTGGTTTGGGTCTCATAGAAGCAGGGTGGAATCAAATAAGAAAAATACATTCCCTGGAATCGGAAAAAGACAACCCTTTTTGTTTGTTACCAGTTGCTCCATTTATGCTCATAGCGTTCTCTGAGGGAGGTTTTCTTAATCTGCTTCTCGTCAAGGGAAACTGAGGCTCAGAGAGAGAGGAGGTGATTTATTCAAGGTGACACAGCTAGGAGGTGGCAGAGCCAACGTTCAAAGCCTGCTCTGTCTCATGCCTCTGCCCTGTCCTGCCTCTGAATGTCTTAGGGTCCTGTCCCCTGTCCCCCTTCCCTGAGAAAGGGCCTGGAGGTTCGCTTGTGTCATGCTCTGTCCTGGAGCCCAAAGTACTCTGCAGTTAAGTAAAGGGGGCCGGCCCCGTGGCCGAGTGGTTAAGTTCGCGTGCTCTACTTCGGCGGCCCAGGTTTCGCCAGTTCGAATCCTGGGCGCGGACACGGCACCGCTGATTAAGCCATGCTGAGGCGGTGTCCCACATGCCACAACTAGAAGGATCCACAACTAAAAATACACAACTGTGTACCAGGGGGCTTTGGGAGAAAAAGGAAAAATAAAATCTTACAAAAAAAAAACGTAAAGATATCAGAGCAAAAGGCAAATAACAGCTGGCCAGATAAGCCGAGGCTGCGTGGGGTGGCAGACTTTCCTGAGCCAACACAAAGGGGAAAAGGCAATCAGCTCCATGTGTCACAGCATCCAGAGCATAGAGCCAAACCGCTGACTGCCTGGGGACGTGCGACGCCCGCGGATTCTGAGTCCCAAGAGAAGTCTCTCCAGGGGACTCTCAGAAAGGGTCACTGGGCAACGCTGTGACCAGACCCCACGGCATCCCGACAAGAGCTGACATTCCACAGGGCTTGTCATTCCTCAGAAGTTAGAAAGCCAGGAGAAGAATGATGAGATTTCCAGGGAAAGCCAGTCACAGATTATTTTCATGGAATCAGGAAATGTGGAGGCCAAAAGCCATATGTGACAGTGGTTGTTCCCCTTGGCAAAAAAGAAGCGATGAGACTGGATATGGGATTGGGTAGGAGTCAATGGGGGGCTAGAGGGTCTGGGATCCTCTCGCTGTCCCATCTGGCCGGAGCATTTGAGGAGTCTGAGTCGACCGTGCCCATGCGTGGTCAACGATGGAAAGATTTGCCCTGAAGCCTCCGTGTGACCCAGGCGGAGTGCTGGATGGAAAGACCCAGGCCCGCAGCTTGATGCAGAGGAAAACTTCATGTGTCCTGGAGGGGTTTCCTGGGAATCGTCAGGCCCGTAATTCTGAGAAGTTAGAAAACGACCCTTTTAATAAAGAAGTTTGGCCTAGAGAAATAAAGTCTCGGAGTTCTTTGGAACAAAACCTTTATGAGGGTTGAGACCTAGAGCTCTAGTAGGGTTTCAGCAGTTCAGACAGCAAAACATTTTCCTCTGCCAGAGAAGCCTCGTGCCAGCAACCTCTCCCCGCAGGCCTGCTTCTAAGAAGGAAAAGTGGGGATGGGGAAGGAGAGAGGAAGTGCCTCTCTGGAGAACTGAGCCGCTGCGGGCACAGCCAGGCAGGACTCCACTGTCACACGGCTGTGGAGAAGCGCTGTCCTCCCAGGAGATGGATGGAGCCTTGCTGAACTCAGTGGGTAGGCTGGCTGGTGGGACAGAGGAGGAAATCCAGGGAGGAGAGGAAGAGGGAAGAGGTGAGATAGGAGAGGAGGCAGAGAGGATGACGATCTGAGAAGTTCAGGGATTTTGAGCCAGTGTAAGACTTTATGACGTTCTCACCTTTGTTTAGGCACTCCAGCTGCCACCTGGAAGGAAAGAGACCAGAACTCAGCTCATCAGCTGAGCCAGCCCATGGGCATGGGGTCCAGAGTCAGACACTCACCCCAGCCCAGTGCTTCCCTCCTGGCCCCCTTCCGGCCGGGTGCAGCCAAGGTCCCTCTCTACTCCCCAGTCCCTTATCTACACATGTGGAAGATAAAGTCTGTCAGCCCTGGCTGAACATCACAATCACCTGGACTATTTTTTTTTATTTGAGATATAATTGACATATAACATAGTATTAGTTTCAGGTGTACAACATAATGATTTGATATATGTATGTATCGCAAAATGATCACCACGATAGGTTTAGTTAAAATCCATCTCCACATACAGTTACAATTTTTTTTCTCGTGATGAGAACTTTTAAGATCTACTCTCTCAGCAACTTTCAAACACACAATACGCTATCGTTAACTATAGTCACCATACGTTACGTCCCCAGGACGTATTTATTTTACAACTGGAAGTGTGTAGCTTTTGACCACCTTCGCCCATTTTACTCACCCTCAAACTCCTTGCCTCTGGCAACCACCCCTCTTTCTCTGTATCTAGGAATTCAGGTTTTTCATTTTCATTTTTTTGCGTGTTTTAGATTCCACATACAAGTGAGATTGTAAGGTTTTTGTCTTTCTCTGTCTGACTTATTTCACTTAGCATAATGCCCTCAAAGTCCATCCATGTTGTTGCAAATGACAAGATTTCATTCTTTTTTGTAGCTGAATAATATTCCATTGTGCATATATACCATATCTTCTCTATCCCGTCATCCATCGATGGACACTTCGTTTGTTTCCACGTCTTCGCTATTGTAAATAATGCTGCAATGCACATCGGGGCACAGATATCTTTTCGAGTTAGTGTTTTCATTTCCTTCAGTGAAATACCCAGAAGTGGAATTGCTGGATCAAATGGTAGTTCTAATTTTTTGAGGAACCCCCATACTGTTTTCCATAGTGGCTGCACCAATTTGGGCAACTTTTTCAAGAATGCCTGTTTCTGGGCCCCATCCCAGCAGAGTTGGAGTCGTCATAATTGGGGCTGGGCCTGGGAATCTGCATTTTAATGCTTCACAGCTGATTCTGAAGCCCAGCCAGGGTTGAGAACAGCTGTCCTGTGTCTCTCCCTCATTCCTGCCCCCACCCCTTGGGTGCAAGGACTCACCTGTGCTCTCTGCCTCTTCTACTCGTGGCTTATGATTGTACCTTTGGATACACCAGCCATGTGCTTACGACAGAGCTTTTAGTTCAATTTTGATGAGTCATATGACAGGTTCTGCCGGGGTGGAGGGCCCTCCCAAACACAGGCCAACTTTGGCTTAACGTGGCCACAGACTTGAGCCCAGTCCCTCCCTGACCATAGCCAACTCCCAGCACCTCTTCCATCTCCAGTTGTCTCCTTCCCAAGGTAGCTTGAAAAAGAGTAGGTCACTCAGTGCATGTGACATCATACTGGTGGCCTGCCCAGAAGCAGGGCAGGAACGTGTCACCTCTCCACACGCAGACTAGCCGTCCAGGTCCAAGGCTCATGTTCTAGAGCAAGGCCGGGCCAAGACAGTTCAGGTGCCCCAGCGGTCATCACTCCAATCAGTGCCTTCCTTCTCCAGAGGCATTTAGTGGCCCCAAGAGAAATGAGACAGGAGGAAGCAGGGGGCCCGGAGCCTGCTGGAATGGCCATAGAAGTGCCAGCTGGGTGCCCTGGCCACAGCAAGACCAGCAGTAGCTTCTCTGCCTCCCAGCTGAGCTTGGGCATGACCCCAGCTAACATCCATTGACTGCCTTCCATGTGCCAGCCATGGAGCTAAAGACTTCCCATGTGTTAATTGCTTTATTTCATCCTCACAGTTGACCCATGAAAGAGATATTTCTATTATGCCCATTTTACAGATGAGGGAACCGAGGCTAGAGAGGTCAATTAGCTTCTTCCAGCGTCACACAGCCAGAAACTGAGGGTGCTGGGGTCAAATCCAGGTCCGTCTGACTCCCAGGTCCAAGTTATCTCTCCTTTATTTTTCGGTCATTTCAACTAGTTGACTTGGTTTGGGTTCTCCCAGAAACTGAGACACGAGTTCAAGAGTATGTAGCTTATTTAGGAGGCAGAGAGACACCAGCAAGGAGGGCAAGCAGCCAATAAGGGTGTGTGGTCAAGCCAGTTACTGACTGGGAAACCATTGGCGGCTGGAGTGGAACACAAGCCCCAGAGCTATCCCAAGCAAGGAGCAGGGACCTGGGGTGACTCTAGACCTATTCCCAACTGCCATTGGCTGAGGGCCGCCCTGGGGCTGGCACCTCTGTCCTGACAGAGCAGAGGAGCCTTTGGGATAAAACCCCCAGACACAGAGACGAGATACTGCTGCTGGTGGAGGCAGGCAGGAGCACGCTGAAGTGGTGTGGCCTGAGGGACAGTGGGTGGGCGGCACACTGCAGCTTCTGTCCGCTGGTTTTCATTGTAAAGGAGGATGAATGCACATAGTGAAAGTTCAGACACGGCAGAAAAGTACTCATAAAGATGCGTCTCCTCTATCCCAGACTCCCAGTCTGACCTGCCACAAGCAACCACTCTTGACAGTTTGTGTGTCCATCAGGTTGCTGATTGTACGTACAAATACCTTTTTTGCACGAATAGGATCGTACAGTGCCTGCCCTTCTGCGCTTTGCTTTTTTTTTTGCTTAAAAACATATCTTGGCCGAGTTCCCTATAAATGGACAAATAGGTTGCTGCTAGGTTTCTACAACCACGGATGGCGCTGCAGTAAACATGCTTGTGCACGTGCCTCTGTGAGCACGTGTAGGACACAGTCCTGGACGTGGAATTGCTGGGTCAACAGGTGTGTGTGTTTAGCAGTTTAACAAACACTGCCAGACCGTCCTCCAAAGAGGCCGGTCCAGTAGACACTCCCGCCAGCAGCAGAACGGAGCACCAGCTTCTCCAGGTTCTCAGAGGCTCTGCCCTCCCTGCCACCTGCTTCAGTTGGCTTCCCTGTGGAAATCAACAAAGGCCAGCCAGATGAGAACACGCAAAGGCCCTTTATTCAGAGCTTGCTCTAGCCGGGGAGTCAGCCACCATCCTTGCATTTGGCAGAGAGTCACAGGTGGGCCGGGGGGCAGGAAGAGCTTCAGAGTGGACGAAAGGGAAGGTGCAGCTGTGCTATGGTTGGAGGTGGTTGGCACAGGAAGCTGGAGGTGGGTTAACTAGAAGCAAACGTCTCTTGTGATTGATTCAGGAGTGTATTTGGCTTTCTCTGATTAATCCTGAGTTGGAAAAGGGGGAAAAAGAGGAAGCCGGTAGTCACTGACCAGGTCGTGACGGCTCTGGGCTGGTTGCTGCCGAGGCTGTAGGTCAGAGTTCTCTTGTCCTCGATGGTCTGGCCATTGTCTGTCTGCATTGCAGTCTCTCATCCCTGAATGCTTCAGCTCTCTTCCCTCCTTAGAAATACAGTGGTCCCTTGGTATCCATGGGAGATTGGTTCCAGGACCTCCATGGATACCGAAATCCTCAGACGCTTAAGTCCCTCATATAAAATGGTGTAGGATTTGAACGTCACATATGCACACCCTCCTGTATACTTCAAATCATCTCGAGATTACTTATAATACCTAAGACAGTATAAATGCTATGTAAACTGTTGTTATACTGTATCTTTTAGGGAATAATGACAAGAAAAAAGAGTCTACGTGTTCAGTATAGACACAAGCATCTAGGCCTTTCGATCGACAATTGGTTCTGTGCACAGATTTTTGGGACCCCTCTCCCTGGTCTAGCAAGCACAGGCAAATCTAGCAAGCAAACTGCAGAGGCTGGAAGTCAGTACAGTAAAAATCCACACTGTCCTCTGCTGCAGCCGTGCAGTCCAACTTCAGCCTGTGTTACAATGACCTTGCGATCCCGTGCCCCAGGACTGAAGACGCCAGCTGGAGACATCGGCAACACGAGGAGATAAAGGGGAGCTCGCCCTCATGGTTCCCAGCTGCATTTCTTGGAAATTGAGGGAATAGATAATGACCCTGGTCCTTGCTTCCCACCATGCGTAGATAACGTCAGCATCTCTGAACTCATTTGACGTAGAACCAATAAATTCTTGTTTATGTTACCTTCAATGTAAAATCTAGAGAAAAGCGCAGACGTACTCTCTCTTTTTTTTTTGATATATATGAAATCTAGTCATAAGTTTCTTTATTTTCCTCTTCCCTGCATGTACCCTGTTTGTGAAAGAGATATAAGCTGCACTTAGACACACACTCCTCGGAGCAGTTCCTCAGAGAACTCTGTTGGACTGTTTCCTGGGATTTGAATTCCTCCCCTTGAACATCAAATCGACTCCAGCTTAGCCAGACTCTTTCTTTCAGTTGACAGTTCCAGCCGAGGTTGCTGAACCTGCAGACGTGGAGGGCCGACTGTCCGCTCTTCTTTCCGGAGTAAAACCTCAGTCATCACTCAGACACCAACTCTGCAGAGGATTTCTGCAGGCTTCCTCCCACAACAGGAGGTCCCCTCCTTTGTCTTGTTGAACACTACTCTATTCCGCTCCATATTGGAGTTACAAGAACTTTAATAGCTGCTGTATGTGGAGTGTCTCCTGCCAGGCCTTTCTGTGACCTGCAGACTCTGTACCTGAAGGCCTGGTTTGAACGGTGGAAGGTTGCTCTGCCCGCACCCGCAGCAAAACCGGCCCTCCCAACACCGGCAATGACCGATGGAGACGGGGCATAATGCTGAGGGTTGGGAGGGATGTCTCACACCACTTCCCAGCAGATGGGGCTCTAATTCCCTGCTGCTTGACAACACACTCTTGTTGGCTGCCATCCTTGCCTTGCGTTACCTCCCCACTCTATTGGTGTTATTCTTTGTAGCTTTCACATATAATATTTGCACTCAAATCTTTGTTTCAGGGTCTGCTTCTGGGGAAAACCCAGACAAACTTGAAAGGTCTCATATCCCCATTTTACAGATGAGGGAAATGAGGCTCAGAGAGGTTAAGTGACATATTTCAAGGTCATGCAGCTTATAGGATTGGTATTAAACCCATATTGCTCTTGATTTGTGAGTGTGTGTGTGTGCTACTTTTCTCCCTAATTCTGTGAAGCTAGAGACCATCTTATATAATTTGATAGCCTCCTGATGCCTATAAAAGCTCATTATGCACTAATGTGCTCTGTTGAAATTCTTTAAAAATTTAATTGAAAACAGATTTGCGTGTGTGTTTTTCCAAGTTCAACACAAGACTCCCAAGAGCTGGCCAAGGACATTCCAGGGATGCCCTGGGCTCACGCTGCCTTCATCCCCTCCAACCCTTGGATGGGCAACTCAGGACGCTCTCTGGAGGCACATAGTCCACTGTTTACACCCCAACCCTGCCGCCTATGGGAGGTGAGAGCAGCAAGACACAGACACCTTCAGAGGAGAAATCACATTTTACTTGGATTGTTACTTGAGAACAGTAAATATGTCTACATTCTTGACATACAAATCACACAGTAGCCCACGCTAGTGAAGAAAGGCTGGGGTCCTTCTCCCCCCGCCCAGTCCCCATCCTATCCTCCCTTCACAAAAATGTGGGGAGGACCAGCTTTAAAGGCATAACAGGTCTTTGTCCCCAAAGCAACATGGAGCGAGCCATGCCACCAAGCGGGACATCTCCTAGAAGCCATATCTTCACACAGGAATTGAGCTATCCAGGCTGGCCCTTCATCCTGAGCCTCCATGTCCGTTTTGTTAATCGTATCCCATGAGAAGTGTTCAAGGGGGCCAGGATCTGGCAGTGAATACAGAAAAGGGGCCCTCCACTTTTGTTGGGTTTGTATTCACTCGGAATGCTGAAATTGGGACAAGCCTGGAGCATCCCAACATGCTAAAGAGCTGTAGCTGTTGGCAGGTCATCCATCCCAAGACAGACAGACAGACAACCCATAGGCAAGAGGAGAGGGCCCATAGAAGCCAGCATCAGGCTAAGGTGCAAGCGAGTGTGTCTGCAGGTTGACCTCATGCACTGATGGAGCCTGGAAGTCAGAGAAAGACCAGCTCCAGCTCAAGAGGAGGACAGAGGGCTACCATTGCCCTCCTTCCAGGACCTTCTCCCTCAGCTCAGGGAAGGTAAGGGGCCCAGGATGCTTGGAGCCATTGCTCAGCCCCCAGGGGCAGGCCTCCCGTGCCTTGGGTTTTTTACAGAATAGATAGAACCCCTGAGAGTAATGCTAAGGAATAGAAACATTAGGTCTTCCCCCCATCACTGCTGGCTCACCAGGCCCCCAAGCAGCCTGGCGAGGAGAGCAAGGCCCGGGCGGTGGCTAGGTGGAGGTGCTGTTGGCAGGGTGTCTCTAGACAGGGACTGTGGTGCTCATGGCCCTGGTCCCAGTGGAGGCCTTCTTCTTCTTGGCAGCCAGATTCTTCATGTACCTCTTGACCCACGGCTGCCTGGGGTCGCCACAGAACTTCTGGCCCTTCCTGGTGGTGAAGCTGTGGGAAAAGTGACAGGGGCACATCTGAGACCTGACAAGGAGCTTGGACCACTCCACTTTGTGAAGAAGTGGGTGTGGAAGGCCACAGAGGACAAGCTGCTTCCCTGGCCTGGTAGCAAGTTACTGCCACGCTGTCTTCTCTCTGCGGTCTGCCTCTCTGCTTCAGAGCTCCTACTCAGCAACTTCCCTGTCAGACGGGGGAGGCACAGCCTTGCTTTTAGATAACACTGGAACTGAAGGGAGAGACATAATCTCTACCCACAGAGAGGAGAGGAGAAAACGCGTTACAAACCCCCAAGAAAAAAGGCAAATGCCTCCAGTCCACCTGTGCACACTATGCAAGGACGCGTCACCGATAAGGATGCTGGAGCTAGAACAGGGAAGTGGGATGCCCACTTCCAAGTCAGCTCTGAGCTGGAGTCTCTGGACTGGGTCTGGTGCTGATTGGGGAAAATTACTAATGATACTAACATCATCTTTGTATGCCATGCCACTGTTTACAAAGTGAGTTCCCACTTGCTGCCTTGTGTGAGAGACAGCTATGAATTATTTGGCATCCCAGGTGACCTTTAGCAGGTCCCCTTTTGAGCCTGAGTTGTCCTCTGTAAAGTGGGGACAATCGGATTTAGCTCATAGGATGGTTGAGAGGGTTAGTTAAGATAATGTTATACGCCCCGAATGGTGCCTAGGGTATATTTGGTGCTTAAAAAATGATTGTTGACTCTGAATCCTCCTGCTAGTCTTATGGGTGAGGAAGCTGAGGCCCAGAGACGTTAGATGACTTCCCCGGGATCACAGAGCTGGGTCCTCCTGACTTACTCCTCAGTGACCCTGGAGGCTCGTTTCTCCCTGCTCCTCTCCCATCAGGTATCCGGGGAGAAATAGTTACTTACAGCACTCCTGCCATGGGGCAGACGCTCCCGTTGGACAGCTGGTAGCTTACCACTCGGCTCTCAGGAATTTTCTTGGAGATGAAGGACATGCAGCAGAAAGAGGGGATGTGCGCAGACCCTAAAATATAGGGAGAGGGAAGAGCCATGGTCTTTCCCAGCATGCCCTAGGCTCTGGGCTTTGGATATGGAGTCTGTCCCCTGCGCTAAACGCCTCCAGCCCAATCACAGGCCTGCCCCTGACACAGCATTCTCCTCCAGCTCCGGGCTGGTCGGTCCTCTACCCTCCACTGTGCTATCCCAGCCATGCCCTCGGGATGGCCATCCTGCCCGAGAGAGCTGGGCTGGTGCTGGAGGTCTTACCTGCGGGGGCAATGTGGTGGGCACACAGGGCCAGGAGCAGGAGGCCAGCTATGACAGTCGCAGGGCCTGCCATGTCCTGGAGAGCAGAGGAGGCAGCTCAGGGCTAGAAGCTGGGGTGCAGGAGGAGAGGGGCTGGGGACAAGGGGCCCAGTTCCTCACAGAGTGCCCTAAGCTCCCTCTGCCCTTTATAGGGGCAGCTAGGAGGAACAGGCACTGAAATAGCCTTCCCCCGACCCCACCCCAGGCTTCCTTGAAAGTCCAAGAGGCTGCAGGTCTGCCAAGGGGAAGTTGTTGCCCAGTTGAGTCACGGGTTGGTTGGGCACTCTAAGAAAGGGTGAGAGGAGGGGCCCTGCGCCTAGGCAAAGTTCAAAAGTGTTGGCTGTAGAGTCAGAAGGCTATGCTGTTCATTCCCTGCGGGCTCCTGAGGAAGTCACTCACCTCTCTGAGCCTCACTTTCTTCAGCTGAAAATGGCTAACGTCGTCCTATGTCCTTCCTTCCATTCATTCATTCATTCATTCATTCACCAACTCATTAGGCATGTGCTGTGTGCCAGGCTTCTAGTGGGGAGACAAGTAAGTGATCAGGTGTGCATCATAAACGATTACAGGTGCTGACACAGTGGGCACAGAGCAAAGCACATACTGTCATTGTCCGTCCAGGTCCCTCAGACCCCTTTATCGTGATTGTGCACAACGGCTCTTGGTGGTTTGCATTCCGGCCCTCAGCTGCAGGAGCTGCCCAGGCTGCAGGCTCTAGAAAGTGCGAAGTGCCTGGAAACTTACATGCTCAGGGCAGCCCTTGAGCAACGTTTGCTGGAGGGATACAGGCTCCAGGTCCAGCGTGAGTGGCACTGCTGCCTGAGTTCCTGATGGTGTCCAGCCACTCACTCTTTGTGCTGCAAGACTTTGCCGCCCCCTTCCCTTCCGGGTCTGCTCCCCTCTCCCCCACGCTGGTTTCCCCTGGAAGCATTTCCTAATAAGCCACTTTCCCATGAATCCTCAAATCCTCATCTCAGGGTCTGCTTTGGGAACCTCAACCTAAGACAAGCAGTGTGTGAGGGGGCGTGGGGAATATAGGACGAACCGGCCCATTCTGCTGAGAGGAGCGTCGGGGATGCACTCGGAGTTGACAGCTGTGCTGCGTTTTGGAGGAAGGAAGGCAGTAGTAACCAGGCTGGGGCTTCGGAAATCATAGTGATCAGTCTACTTGTGAGGGACTGACGTGACTTTGTCAGACTAAGTGGGACATGGCACACACCTCACTCAGCCCCCCCATTCCAGGATCCCAGGCTGGGACTCTGTTTAGAGACTTTTGTCACTGCTGCTTCCATTCCCCACAACCCCCCATCTTCTCTATTCCACTTCTCATGGAAACACTTGGCCTTCTCTGACTTCTCTACTCTGGCCTGCTATGGCATCAGGAACATACTGGTGGGGGAGCACAGTGGCACACATCACCTGGATGATGGCTCATTGTGCATCTGTGTCTCCTGCTTGACCATGAACACCTTGAGATCAATGTCTCGTTTCCACTCTTACCAGGTCCTGAGCAGATCACCTGTCCCATGGCCAGTGTTTGTAGAATGAATATACAATAGACCAACTCTGAGTCACTCCTCTGGACCAGGGACTCCCATGGAGTCTCTGCCCAGCATGACTGGGGTCAGCATGTACACAGGGGAGCCAGTAGGCAGGTCCTTTGATGGGGGCAAGACCAGCAGCACTTGTCTCCTCATTGCCCTTCTTTATGGAGTGAAAAATGCTGAGCGCCCCACTCGGCTCCTCAGTGGCTTTGCACCTCACCAGGCAGCAGTAGGAGTCCTTGCCAGAGTATGGGGAGCATTAAATGAAGAACGCTTTATACTTGTTGGGGCTTTTCATGATTCCATTTTGCAACATCTTGTTCTAGCTTTTGCTCCTCGACAGTTCAGAGGGGATAGCCTGTCGTCTGTGTGGGTTTTATGATTCAGTGGGTGCTGGGAGTGAGGGGTGACAGGAGAAGGAAGTGGAGAAGGAAGAGAATCAGGCGGAGGCAGCAGGCAGCAGAAGAATGAGCACAGGGCTGCGCAGAGTGGGACGTGCTTGCTGTCTGCATGTTGCAACCAGAGTAGGGTGGCAGAAGGGCATCGGGTGGAGAGTTTGGGGTGGGGCGCCTCACCCTGATTAGTAACACCTATTAGGGGCTTTTCCACAGTCCTTTAAAAAAAACACCCAGTCTTGATGCTCTATCCAAGGAAGTAGATAAAGCAGGGATTACGAACCCCACTTTACAAAGGGAAAAACTGAAATCTACTGAGGGTGAGAGACTGGACACCATCATGGAGCCACTTATCCCAGCACCCAAAATGGGAACCTACGCCCTTCCTGCCTGAAGGGGTGAAATCCAACAGCCAGAGCCATTATTTAAAGTAAGAATGGGAGGAGAAGTTTCTGGGGAAGCCAATTAGAAAGGGAGGAGATAAATAGAAAGAGAAAGAGGAGGGAGAGGAGGGCAGGGGGAGGAAGGAGAGGGCAAGACAGCAGGTATAGAGAGAGCAGACTTGGGGAGGGGAGATGGAGAGGAAAGAGGAGAAGGGGGGCAGTGTGATGCCCTGGACCCCGCCCCCCCAGCTCCAGCTCAGGCCCTGCCCCTCGCCCAGCAGCAGTGGATTCTCTACCTGAGGAGTAGGATGTTGGCCAGATCTGTGTTTCCCCAAGTGTGGCAGCCACAACGCCACGGGTGATACAACAATGGGTATATTTCATGTTAATTTAGATATATCTTGTTATGGTTCCCATCTATGATAAGGAGTTTTATATTTATGGTAGTGATATATGATTTTCCAAAAGTAAAAAATATGCGTTGACCAAAAAACTAAATAAATAAATAAAGTAAGTAAGTAACAGGACAAATGGAAGCCACCTCTACAAAAATTGTGACAACAGCCCAAGAACAGCTGAAGTCTGGGAAACTGTGGCCAAGGTGCCCTCTGAGGCCTTTCCTCTGCCACGTTCCATGCACCAATGAAGCAGGTCCTGGAGAGAAGGAAGGAGAGGGCTGGGGGCCCAGTGAGCACCTGGGGGAAGAGGAGAAGGCGAGGAACGCCGAGCTGTGCCTGGCAATGAGCAGGGAGCAGCAGTCCTGCCTGTGCAGAACGACAGCAGTGGTGGCTGTCCTGGTTGCCTCCCGGGTGAGCCACACCGTGAACAATGATGTAGCACAGAACCCACAGCTGTGTGACCCTGGGCCAAGGGGCCATAGCCAAGGGGCTGAGGGGACTCCAAGACACATCCTGATGAGAAACGACTGGAAGAAGTGGGCGGTTAGCTTGGATAAGGAATGACTTCAAATACCTGAAAACATGTCCCAGAAAAGGAGAACTGGCCTTGATGGACCCAAATAGTACAAAAGTAGACCCCAGACAAAGGGTTGTGAAGTTGGGGGGCTGGGGGTCGGACAGGAGAGGCAGCACTGGAGCAGAGCCTGGCTTGGGTATGAAATTGCTAAGTACTTTAGATCCCTCATCTCCATGAAATATCCCCACTTTACATACAGGGAAACTGAGGCTGAGAGGTCAGGGAAGGGTAGAGCTGGCCTTTGAGCTGAGTTCCGTCTGAATTCAAGGTTCATGTGATGCCTCTCACCAATGGAGCTTGCCTTGATCCTGTGGGCAGCCAGGCCACCCACTGTTTTAGGTGCAGAGTTAACGAGGTCAGATTTGTGGTCTAGTGACATGATTGGATCCACTGGCAGGTGTGGTAGGAAGGGCCTGGAGGCATGGAGGCTGACTGGGAGGTTATTGTAGCCGCCTAGGGGAGGGGCAATGAGGGACTGGGGCAGGGGCCAGGAAGCATTTAATTTGGCTGCACTTCACACATTAGATATACGTGGTGGAGAGTGAGATGCAGAATCCAAGGTGCCCCCTCCCAGGATGCCATCCGCGCCCCTGCATTCCAGATTGTGGGTGAGAAGCACCTGCAGGTTTCCTAAGACCCACTTCTTGGAAGTCATCCCAGAACCCACATTTTTAAGCCTCTCTCTAAACCCTGAGAAGACTGGCCAGTAGCTATGGCCCAGTAGGAGCATCTTCTAGATTTGAAAGTCACCTGCCAGGATTGAAATCTTAGCTTTAGCTGTGAGACCAATGTTACTTAACTTCTTCATACCGTAGCGTTCGTGTCCTCACCTATAAAATGAGAAAAAATGACAATATCTACCCTGTGGGTTATGATGAGGATTGAACGAGAAGATTCGTGTCAAGTGTTTAGCTCTCTGTCTGGCATAGATCAAGTGCCCCCAAAAGGGTGGTCATTCTTGGTTTTATTGTTTTGTTACAACGAGTTTTTTACAAGCTGATGAGCTAACTAATCCATGAGCTTTTCCATGAGCTTTAATACATTATTGCATTTAATCTGCTCTTTACAGTAATGGCCTTGTAGAGAAGATGTTATTAATTACGTTGACCAGAGAAGTGAAGTAACTTGCTTGTGGTCACATAGTCCTGGACTTCAACTCCAGTTTGCAGTCCAAACCTGAGCCACCATACAGGGTGTTAAAAATATGGAGGTAGTGAGGGAGAGAAAGGCTAAGAAAGGGAGGGAAAATGGACAAACTGATCCTAAAATTCATCTGGAAATGTAAGGAACCCAGAATAGCCAAGACAATTTTGGGAAAAAAAAGAACAGAGTTGGAGGACTAACACTTCTGGACCAGAACTTACTTCAAACTAAAATAATCAAATCAGTTTCGTACTCGCATAAAGCTAGACATATAGATCAATGGAATAGAATTAAGAGTCTAGAAGTAAAGCTTCAATAAATTTTTGGCAAAGATGTCAAGGCCATTCATGGAAAAGAATGATCTTTTCAACAGACGATGCTGGAATAACTGGATATCCACATGCAAAAGACAGAAATTAGACCCTTACCTCACACCATGTACAAAAATTGTCAATCTATTGTAAGAGCTAAAGCTGTGAAACTCTTACAAGTAAACATAAGTGCAAATCTTCATGACCTTGGGTTAAATAAGAGTTTCTTTGATATGACACCAAAAGCATAAGCAAGCAAAGAAAAAATAGATAAATTGGACTTCATTAAAATTAAAAACTTTTGTGAATCAAAGGACACCACTGTGAAAGTGAAAAGCCAACCTACGTAATGGGAGAAAATATTTGGAAATCATCTGATAATTCTAGTCTCCAGAATATATAAAAGAACTCTGACAACCCCACAATAAAAAGACAAATAACCCAATTTAAAAACAAGCAAAGAATTTGACTAGACATTTCCCCAAAGAAGATACACAAATGGCCAATAAGCACATGAAAAGATGTTCAACATCATTAACGCTTAGGGAAATTCAATCAAAACCACAATGAGATATCATTTCACACTCACTAAGATAGCTATTTAAAAAAACGAAAATAACAAGCGTTGGCAAGAAAATGCACACCCTCATACATTGATGGTGGGACTATAACATGGTGTAACCACTGTGGAAAAGTTTGGCAGTTCCACAAAAAGTTGAACATAGAGTTACAATGTAATCCAGCAATTCCACTCCTACCCAAGAGAACTGAAAACATAGGTTCACTCAGAAACTTGCACATGAATGTTCATAGCAGCATTATTCACAGTAGCCAAAAAGTGGAAATGACCTAAGTGGAAACCGACGAATGGATAAACAAAGATAGTGTATCTATACAATCGAATTTTATTCAATCACAAAAATGAATGAAGTGCTGATAGATGCATTATGTTAAATGACAGACGTCAGACTCAAAAGGCCAGATATCATATGATTCCATTTATAAGAAATGTTCAGAATAGGCTAGCAGCTATATTTGTTCCTTCTTTGGGCTAGAAGATGTCACATCACATATAGAAGCTCTGACTCAACTTACTCAACAAGCCCTTAGTGATAGTCAAGCAGGCATAGCCTTATAAATACTGAAGTGTCTTTAAATGAGAAAGGCTGTCTTTCAAAATAGAATGCCTTTAGACGGGGTGACGTCAGCAACATGGCAGAGTGAGTGGTTCCCTTTGTGTCTCCTCCTTGGAACTACAACTAAATGGACATTCATTGATCAACAGAGGATACTCACACAGCACCTCAGCATGCCTGAGAGACCTGTGCAGCTATACATCAGAAGGTGGATGGACTACACCTGGGAAGGAGGTGGAGCTAGGTGAGAAATCTCTGTCCTCCAGACAGCCCAGTACCCACGAGTGACTGCTCTCTCAGCTGAAGCACTCATAACACCGCCACGGCCCAGAGGGTGGGCCTGAACCTTGGCACAACTATGAAAAAGCTTACAGTCCCACTGCAGTGCCAGGGAGTGATTCACGCTTAGACCCAGTGGAGAGGCCCCACCCACCAAGCACAAAGGCTGATGCAACATAGAAATAGATGCAGTGCAGCTGCAAGTCCATACAAACAAACCC
Organism: Equus asinus; assembly: GCF_041296235.1. Taxonomy (NCBI): domain Eukaryota; kingdom Metazoa; phylum Chordata; class Mammalia; order Perissodactyla; family Equidae; genus Equus; species Equus asinus. The sequence goes on along the minus strand of NC_091803.1, from coordinate 16,630,152 downwards.
CTGGCTGCTTTAAATGCCCATAGCTCTGCTGTGGCCTCAAAGGGGGAAGTGAGGCCCAGCAGGACCATGGGAGCAGGTAGGAACAACCCTGAGCCCCAGCATGATTAATCCTTGGTCCAGTGGGAAAACTCACGGTCCCACCACTGCCCCAGGGAGAGATTTGTCTTGGTCCTAGTGGAGAGGCCCCGCCCACCAAGCACAAAGGCTGGTGCAACTTAGGAGCAGATGCCATGCAGCTAGGAGTCTGGTCAAACAAACACCTGGCTGCCTTAAATGCCCACAGCTCTGCTGTGGCCCTGAAGGGGGAGATGAGACCCAGCAGGACCATGGGAGCAGGCAGTAACAAACCTGAGCCCCAGCGTGATTGCTCCTTGGTCCAGTGGGAAAACTCACGGTCCCACCACTGCCCCAGGGAGAGACTCAGCTCAGTCCCAGTAAGGAGGCCCCACCCATCAAGCACAAAGGCTGGTGCTCCCTGGGAGCAGATGGCAGTGTATCTGTGGCCTAGGCGAAAGTGCCTGGCTACCAGAAATGTCCACAGTATCACAGCAACCCCAATGGGGCAGTATGACTGGCAGGACTGTGGGAGCAGGTGGCAGCAGCTCTGAGCCCCTGTGTGATCACTCTCTCGACCAGTGGGAGAGTCCACAATCCCACGACAGTCCCAGGGAGTAGTGCTAGCTCAGACCCAGTGGGGAGGCCCCACCCACCAAGCACAACAGCTGGTACAACCCAGGACCAGACAGCAGCAGAGCTGTGAGTCCAGGAGAACAAGTTCCCATCCACCTCAAAAGCCCATAACACTGCTGTGGTCCCTAAGGGGGAAGTGCATCTCTGTGAAGGTCTGTGGGAGCAGGTGGAAGCAACCTGGAGCCCCCATGTGATTGTTCCCACAGTTGGTGGGAGACCCCACAGGGCTGCTGCCATCCCAAGGAGTGGACCAGGCTCAGACAGGAACAGCTGATGCAGATCTTGGTGGGTGCAGATTACACAGCTCCTGCCCCCAAGGCTCCAGTGGCAGCTGCAACCAAATTCTATCTCTATGCGGAGGCACAAATCCATGCCATTAAGCAATATGAAAAAATATATTAAATCTCCAAAACAGAAGGAAAATGACAAGTACCCAGAAATCAATCTTGAAGACATAGAAATCTATAACCTAAATGACAAAGAATTCAAAATAGCTATCATTAGAAAACTCAAAGGGTTAAAATAGAATACAGATAGACAATTCAACAAGTTCAGGAGCTACTTCACAAAAGCTTAAAACTATAAAGAAGGACCAATCAGAAATGTTGGAGATGAAAAACACAGTGGATGAGATAAGAAGGATATGGACTCCCTGAACAGTAGAGCTGATACTATGGAGGACTGAATTAGCAGTCCAGAGGACAGGAATATAGAAATGTGTCAGATAAAGGAGGAGAGAGAACTAAGACTAAAAAGAAATGAAGAAACTTTCTGAGAAATATCTCACTCAATTAGGAAATGCAACATGAGAATTATAGGTATCCCAGAGGGAGAAGAGAAGGAGAATGGACCAGAAAGCTTGCTCAAAATAGAATGGGCTTAGATATTCTAACAGCAGCCCAAGGTGGTACATGTGCAATCATTCAAACTAAATGCTGTGTTTTTATACCTGATGAATCTTCCAATGTGTCATCTCTGCCAAAGCACATGAAAAAACAGGTGAATGCCTTAAGTGATCCTACACCCAGTCTCGATTTTTTTGTTTGGCTCCCCTTCAGGCATTGGTTCCCTTTTTTTGAATCTGGATTGCAATTCCTGTTTCTATCACTCCTTGGAATTCTTCTATTAGTCAATATTCAAACTAATTGCTATTTTCTTTACTCAGTGTTGTAAGACTGGCATGTAGGCGGGAGTAATGATTGCTCAGCGACTTGAGGTGATTGACCAATCTTACAACCCTGGACAAATTTCCTTTTCTGATAAAGAGTATGCCTAAGAACTCACTTTAAAACTAATCTTTTTAAATATTGAGTTGTCATCCTTGTTACTGTACCTGTTATATAATTGTAAACAATGTAAGCATAAGGAGTCACATAAAAGCACATGTACATTGTTTGTGCAAAAACCTAAAATTAATTGAAAAACCTATGAAATGCTCCCTCTGTTAATATATATCTCTATGCTTGTCCACTATATCCAACTATTCCCCCAGTGCAGATAACTGGGCAGATCAATAAGATGAAAGCCAAGACCGAGGGACGTGATGGACCCAGGGCAGGCAGCAACCACCCTGCCATCAAGGGACAATGTTTTGATCATCAATGCTTCCTATCAAAAGGTTATTGATCAAAAGGGGAAAAATGATGAATAAATGAGAAACAATAGGATATATTGGAGTATATGAGGAAACCATTTGGTTTAAAACTAATTCAGCCTGACTTTGTCTTTCTAGAGAGGTCTGATGTGGCCTGTTGAGAATGCATTGAGATGCATCTGCTTTAAACACTTTCAATATTCCAAAGACAAGAATGATGCCCTTACAGATGGCATGTAGCTTCCCCCCATGTCAGCATTTCTTTAAGGATAAGTGTCTTCTGGAAACTAAGGATTACTTACCCACCTGCTGTGCACACCTTGTGACCACTGACCTGCTGTGCCAACAAAAGTGTCCCGTGACCATTGTAAAAGAGACACTCCTGTCATATGCACTGTAGGCTCTTTGTCCCAAGATGGTATACAACCACTCTGCACACCCCACTTCTTTGGTTCCCTTTCTTCCTTGGGGAAGGAAGCCCCTGGGCTATATATAGTCCTCAGACCTGGTTCATATAATTAACTCACGCCACTTTTGAGTATAGGTTGATTATGGATTATTTGCATCAACATTTCTTGGCATCATGATTAGTGGCTGCCTGGGACTGAGCATAGGAGGGGGATGGGGGTACGGAGTTTCTTTTTGGGGTGATGGAAATGTTCTAGAACCAGACTGTAGTGCGGGTTGTACAAATTGTAAATAAACCACTCAACTGTACACTTTAAAGGGGTTAAAATAATGAATTTTATATTATGTGGATTTCATCTCAATTAAAGGTTAAATAAAAAAAGAAAGAGAGAGAAGAAGCTGAGGACACTTGCAAAATGTTCAAATGGGGGGCGGCTTAATGACTTTATTAAGGCCACGTCCAGTCTCAAAGACCTCACCTGCTTCCCTCACGTGGCCTGACTTTTACCCACAGTCTGCTTTAATAGACTGGAACCTGAAAGGGCACCAGCAGGTGGAGAGCAGTGGGTTTTCCCCTAGCTCTCCCCTACTCTGGGCACTCTCCCTGGCAAGCAGACAGAAAAGGAACCTTCCTTCAGTGGGTCCCATGGCAGAGTCCTTGGAGAGCTGAAGCTTCAGGGCCCCTTTCTCTCTCTTTTTCTTCCCTCATGGCCCTCCTCAGACCCCAGTGCTTCTATATTCCCTCTGTCTCTTCTCATATCAAAACCTGCTACTCAATAGGAAGGCGATAAAAGGCATTCACTCTATACATACGTGACTGATGAGAATATACAATAAGAGCTTCTGGTTTCCTAGGCCTTTGCAAATGAGGGCGACAGGAGCCAGGTCTCTCGCTCTTGGAGAAGGGCATTGAAAATATGCAAAAGGGGAAGGAGAGAATGAACCCAAGCATGCGGGATTGGAAGCAGAGGAGCAGACAATCAGAGGTATCATCATCTAGAAGCAAGGACACGCCAGCAGCAACAAGCATACCGAGCAAAAACATTCCTCCTTCAAGAAATGGATGATTCTAGTCCCGGGGAGGAGAAAGTAGAACCTGGATGTCTTTTTGTGCCAGAAAGCAAGAAAGTGCTCAAAGAATCATGGGGATGTGTCAAAATGACACAGGAATCAGCTAGTAGGAGCTCACACTGGCCAAATCTGAGATAGTTTGACCAGTAATAGTGACAGTGATGGAGTGAATGAAGTAAGAATCCATAAGCCAATAAATAAATGTGTTTTGGGTTGAATTGTGATCCCCTCAAAAAAATTAATTTCGGAGTCCTAACCCCAGTACCTTAGAATGTGACCTTATTTGGAGATACGGTCTTCACAGAGATACTCAGGTTAAAATGAGGTCATTAGGGTGCACCCTAACCCGATATAACTGGTGTCCTTGTAGAAAAGGGAACTTTGGACACAGAGACAGATATCCACATAAGGAAGACAATGAGAAGACACACAGGGAGAAGATAGACTCTTACAAACCAAGGAGAGAGGCCTGGATCGGATTCTTCCCTCACCACCCTTGGAAGGAACTGACCCTGCTGACACCTTGACCTCGAACTCTTAGCCTCTAGAACTGTGAGAAAGTAAATTTCTGTTGTTTAAGCCCCCTAGTCTGTGGTACTTTGTTATGGCGGCCAGAGCAGACTAGCAGGAGAAGAGAAAGCTCTACCCTATGGTAGAATGCCAACTAATAAACAGAGAAGAAATGATGGAGCTAGAAAACCATGCAGGGATGTGAAAACTAGTGGGTGAAACTGCGATGCGAAAGGGGATATTGACATAGTCTCAGAGTATCTCCCTACAAATTACAGAGAGAAAATTAGTAACTTGATAGTGGAGAAACCTGGGAGACAAATTTTTTAAAAACCACGTGAGTCTTCCTAGTAAGGTTTGAAACTGAATTGAGGGTCATGAGAGGAGAAGTGATGGTATATTGCAATGTTCTATTCCCAGACCTGCAAAACACTAGCTGTATGAACTTGAGTGAGTCACTCACTTCTCCCAAGCTTCGATTTCCTCATCTATGAAATCGAGGAGTGGGGGAGGGTGGACATTCAAAATTCTGGATATGGAGCTTTTAGTAAACTTCAAAGCACAGCGCACCTACAAGTCTTCACCATCTAGCAGGAATCGGCCTTAAGCTGGAGGAATTAAGCCCATTTCAGGCATTCGACAGCGGAGAAGCAAATCTGGATTCAGAACATGGGGCCTTTCTGGGCCCCTAAAATTGGACTTTGAGGTGGTCTGGCTCTGCTGGCTCTTGAATGGACTTTCAAGAAGAAGGAAAATGACTTGGAAGATAGGACCAACAATATTGGGGTTGTCCTTTTCTTGGGACCTTGGACTGGGTGATGATAGCAGTTTCAAAATCCTTCCCAGATAGATGAAGTGGATGTGTTGCAAGGAGTTGAAAAATTTCTCCCTTCTTGCCCTTCTAGTCTGATACAGATAATTGACAATTACCCTCTAAATAATGCCCCCTTTGCTGAACTGTAAATGCATTTTTTGGTAGGGATAACAAATCCCTCACATAAACCCACTAATAAAACTTAATCAAACTAGTCATCCGTCCATCCATCCATCCATCCACTCACTGAACACTGCTGTCCGCCAGGTGCCCTGCTCAACCCAGGTATAGCAAAGGAAACTATACCCAGGTGCTCCCCTTGGGCAACTCATACTGAGCCGTAAGAGACAAAGCAATTATGATACAGGTGGTAGGTGCCCAAATGGAGGACGTATACCTGGCCACACTGGAGAGCAGGAGGTCAGAGAAAATTTCCTGGAAGAGGCGCCTCCTGAGCTAAGTAAGGCTGATCGAGGTAGAGATAGGCAGGCTGACCTGGTAGAGAGGAGTGTTCCAGGCCCTGGAGGCCACAGGTAAGAAGTCAAGGAGGAGGGGGTGAATTGATCAGGTCTGGAGTTTTACAGAAATCTCTCTGGCTGCAGGTAACCAGAGCAAAGGGACTGTTGTGAAGGCTGTGGTAGGGATCCAGGAGGGGGAGGTGGTGGCAGTGGGGTAGAAAAAAAGGGATGGATTTGAGAACTGCTCGGGAAGTGGACTCGCCAGGATGTGGTGCCCTATTAGTTGAGGAAGGAGAAGGAGGTGACCAGACTAACACTCAGGTTTCAAACTTGGGTGCATGTGTAGGGGTGGGGCCATTCATGGAAGAGAAGAATCCACCAGGGGAAGCAGGTCTGGGTGAAAACTATTTGGGGCTGTTGGGTTCAGAGTACTGGGAGTTCTAATAGAGCTTTCTAGTATGTGGCACGCGAGGCTTTAGGAAGAGTTCCAGACATCCAATAAATTATTAAAGCCAGAAGGCCCTTAGGGAGTCTCACCTATCCCAACATTTGCAAATGGGGACCAGAGGTGCAGAGGGATTGCATAGGTCTAAATGCCCCCACCCAGCCCAAGCCCCAGACACTGACAGCATAGCACCATGGCACTGGTGTTCTGGGTTTGAGCCCTGCCCCTACTTGCTCTTTTGGTGGCCCCAGGCCAGGTATTCAACTTCTCTGAAGCCTGGCCCATTTGCTACAAGATGGGGCTATGAAAGCCCACCTCCCAGGATGGCAGAGGATCTTGAGTCTCAGCCAGGGACTTCATCCCAGGCCTGCCTCGTACGACTTGACGAATCACCGACAGACCAGACCAGCATCCCTTCAGCCGTTCCCTTAATACACTCCTTGGCTCCTCTGAACTCTTACCTGATCCTCTTCTTATCCCCGTTCCGCAGGTGAGAAAAATCAGGGTCATAGAGGTTAAATGACTTGCTCAAGACCCCACAGCCATGATGCAGCAGGGCTGGTCCTACATTTTTCTGGTGCCCTTGCCATGGTGCCAGGCAGACCCACTCTGTTGCGTGGTGCCGATTCCAACACACTGAGTCCCCTTCCTCAGTAGCTCCCAAATCCATCCCTTCCTGTCAACTCTCACTGCCACCACCTTCACTCAGGCTTCATCAGCTCCTTCCTGGATTCCTGCTCCAGCCTCCTAACTGAAGGTGGCTGAAGATGGACAGGGTGTCTGGGTTTGGAAGAGAGGGAGACAGCAGGAAGGTGCCAGGAGGAAGATGGGTGTTGAGCTGAACACAGGGGACTCAGGAGGGCAGGCCTGGGGTGTCACTGTCACCTGTGGTACCCTCCCCCATCGCTACCAAACACATACACACAGTCCCCGAAGACTGGGAGCAGGGAGTGGTCCTGGGGACCACTTACCTGGAGATGACAAAGTGACAGCCTCAGCACCAAGTGCAGAAATGTTTCCCCTCACTGATCAGATCTGGGTGGCAGGGAGAACGGGAGGAGAGGAGGGGCCTCCCGGGCAGGGAAGGGAGCCTCCTGCACATCTCACTTTTACTTGGCTTGGAAATTCAGGAGCCCAAGGTTCACAAGGACCTGTGAGAAGTTGGCTTCATGGCAACAGGCAGATCTTGACAGAGGCAGATGCAGGGGGTGGGCGGCCGTCCTTGTCAGGAGAGCACAGTGAGTCCATTGTAAGGATGGACTTCTCCCCCACATAGCCTAAGCCCGGTCCTGGAAGGAGCATGGCCCTGGGTGGGCAGGGCTGGACAGGCAGCAGCTATAAAGCCCCTGGCTCTTTGGTCTGATGGGAAGGCTTCCCAGAGTTCACTGTTACAGGAACAGGAAGGCACAGATAGTGGCTGAACTTGAGGGCACTATTAACCAGCTGGCCCAGGCTGGGTGGCAAACAGGGACAGCTGTAGCCCAAAGGGGCCTAGGGGATCCCCTTGTATGTCTCAGTGTCATTCTTAGATTGCCTAGATGTTGGAGGCCCACGGGGAACATAAGTGGAGGTCAGGAGGTAAAGTTCAAGGGAGGAAGACATCTGCAGTAGGCGAACTCATCTAGATGCAGATCTGATCACCTTGGATGATGGTGAGATCCCCACCAAAGGGGGCATGCAAGCACCCCTTGGCAGAGCTCCGAGTAGGAAATGGAAGCTTCAGATGAGGGAGTTCTATCCAGGCCTGGGGTTCTGGGATCCAGGGAAGGACCCATTTCAGACTCAATGCCATTAGAGCTCAGAATCCACCAGAGAGATAAACACGTAAACAAATAGTTCCAATATAGCAAGACGTGGCATGAGGAGAAGAGGGATTAAGATCATGGGCTTTAGAGGCAATTAGGCCTGGGTTCAGATCCTGGCTGTATCAGCCTCGGTTTTGTCACCTGTGAAATGGGGATGAAACTCTCTGCTTCCCAGGGGTATGATGAGCAGAGAGTGAACCCCTGTACCTAATGTTCTGGGCATGGTGCCTGGCCTGCAATAAATGTTAACGAGGGGTAGTCACTGCTAGTGACAGGCAACTGCCAGGTCCAAAGTGCTCTAGGAGTGCAAAGGAAGACAAGCTCTGTGTGGGGGATCAGGGAAGCTTCAGAGAAGGATGGCCAGGAGCTCCAGGGAGACAAGGGGTCAAGGACATTCCAGGCCAAGGGGAAGAGCATGGGCAGGGGGAAGCCTGGTGAGCAGCAGGGTGTGGATGATTTCCAGAAGGTGACGGAAAGAGGTAAGGTTGAGAGGTTAGGGGCAGGGGCAGGAATAGCACACGGTACCTCATGTGTCCTGCCCCAAATGCAACTAGTGTATCCTTCCTTACCGTTCAGAGAAAGCACCATTGTCCCCATCCTCATATCTAATAATGTCTCTAGTTTTGTTGACTCTACCTATTTAACAACTCCCAGACCCATCTGTTCCTTTTCAACCCCATTCCACTGCCTTCCAATTTGCCTCCTTCCAATCTGTTCTGTACATAGATGCATGAATGCAAACCAGCCCTGGTCACTCCCGTGCCTAAAATTCTTCACTAGTTCCCCATTCACCAGCAACCAAATTTCATCCATTCTTTCATTGTCTCCATAATTTTTACCATTTCTTCCCACCACCCAATCTATTAGACACTTAATCGTTTTTTAAAAATTGACTTCACTCAAAAATATCCGTGAAGTCACAGACTTAGTGTACTGGCTGTATTTTTTCCAATACACGTTAAAGTAAACCCACAAGTATTAAAGTAAACCAGGAGTGTGTGTGTGTGTGTGTGTGTGTGTATCAGTTTGTTGTAGAAACTGTCCATGCTCTGCCCATATCCTCTTGTCCTTGTCAGTTCCGGGCGTGTTGGGCTGACTTCCAACTGCCGCCACCTGGCTGGCTCTCTCCCCTGGAGCCAAGGTGACCTGCTGGGGAGGGAACTCAGGAAGTCCACGTGGAAGAGGCTGAAACAAACACCAGTGATTATCAGCAAACACCTTGGCAGGTCTTGGTCAACAGACAGGTAAGATGGGGCCAGTGACGTGCTGGTAAATGTTTAACAACTGGCTCCGTGAGGAAAGCTCTGATTTGTAGCATTTGCTGATTTCCGTGATGTAAATACTTCTTTTTTTTTTTTAGAAGATTGGCACCTGGGCTAACAACTGTTGCCAATCTTCCTTTTTTTTTCCCAAAGATTGGCACCTGGGCTAACAACTATTGCCAATCTTTTTTTTTTTTTTCTGCTTTATCTCCCCAAACCACCCCCGGCCCCCATACACAGTTGTATATCTCAGTTGCACGTCCTTCTAGTTGTGGGATGTGGGACGCCGCCTCAACGTGGCCTGACGAGCGGTGCCATGTTCCCGCCCAGGATCCGAACCCTGGGCCGCTGCAGCGGAGCACGCAAACTTAACCGCTCAGCCATGGAGCTGGCCCCCGTAAATACTTCTAATGTGGCTGATTTCAAGCTTTCAACCTGATGTCGCTGAAAGTGGAGTTGGGAAGAGAGGCTACAGTCAGCTCTCCCAGGTTGATGGGAACCGGCTTTGGCATACCACTGGTTGGAGCCCAGGATAAGGACTTAGCGGGGGTCATGGTCCTTAAGTTCTGGGAGATGCAAGGAAGGAAAAGGATGGTGTTGAGAGGGAGGTTGGAAGATATTTACTAACCAGAGGCTCACTGAAAGCAGGTGGGTGCAGGAGGAGGGAAGGCCTCTGAGCATGTGCACAAGGGTCCTTCTGATGGGCCACAGCTGAGGAGGCCAAGCTTTAGGAAAACAAAGAGTCCCAGGGCAGAAGGGGACGGGTAACTCTAAACAGCCGGTTTTCTTGTCCTGCCTGAAAGCCAAGGAAGGATCAGATTCTGCTGATCCATAAAATCTGGGGGCTGAGGACCCCACTAAAAGGAGAAGTGAAAGGGCTTCCTTCCTGAAGCACTGGCACAGCTGGATTTCTTCTCTAAGACAGAAAAACCTGGGGCTGGAGCCACAGAACCTGGCTCCTTCACTGGGCTGCCCGAGGATATTGAAGGTCTGGGTCTGGAGTCAGACACACTCCTCCCATTTACTTGACCCCAAAACTTATGGGATTGGTTGGAATAGTTGAGATACTTCCAGGGCCCCAAGAGACAGTGTGTGGCAGGGAAGCCCTGTGCACTGGAGGGCTCCCTGGAGCTGGAGCCCTGACTCTGCCCTTTAGGAGGGTGTGGACTTGGCCTGCAGTTCCTCCTCCATCCACTGGCACCAATGGTGCTTGATTGTCCCACCTTCTAGAGTTATTGGGAGGCTCAAATGAGAGAGAGTCACAGGCACTTTGCAAACTGCAAAGCATTGAGCAGAAATGAGCGATGGAATGATAGTGATGTCTCATCACCCAAGACCCCTGGGAATCAGCTCCTGCTCATTTGCTCAGTGGCTCAGGCCATAAAGAAAGTCCAGGGTGAGCTGGGTAGTTAGTTACCCAATGAGTTTTGGGAGGCTGGGGGAGGTGAGGTCTAAAGGAGCCCCCGGGGGAGGTGGGAAGCACCAAGACTGACAATGGGAGGGGAGGGGAGAGGAGTCTCAACACCAATCCTCCTACTGTGCCCTTGAACCATCTCTGCCCTCAGGAGGCTTATAATCTCGCTAGGGAGACAAGGTACACAAGAAAGCCCACTTTGCTCATCCTGGTTTCTGCCCTTACAAGGAATGATCTCCTCATGGACACAATCTCTCAGAAAATGACAACTCCAATAGGGGAAGCTGTCTATGCAGCATGAGTGATTCTGACTATTTTGCAATCTTTGAGCGACATGGGAAGATACTGGATAGAAAGTTGATAAACCTAGATTCTGATTCCAGCTCTGCTGCTAACTAGCTGAGCAAGCAAGTCATTACTCTCCCTGGGCCTCAGTTTTTCCACCCATAAGATGGAGGTAGTGATCACCACCCTACATGCCAGCCCAAAAGCAATGTCAACAACTTAGCTGAGTTAGTGGATGTGAGAGGAGACTCCCATTCAGATATGAAGGCTGATGGGTGCTTATTGGTTGGACCATAGACCTGGATCTTTAGGAAGGAATGAAGAACATCAAGAATGGTACGTATGTGGCTAAAGATGAAAGACAATCTTTTTTCTTTTAATTTATTAAAAATGTATGTGACTGCTTACAGCAAGACTGGAAACATTTTAGTGTGGGGCTTATTACATATGTAGATGTAATACATATGGTAGCTCTAACACAAAGAATGAGATCTATATGGTCACGAGGTTCTTAGAGTTTACATCAAATGCTACAACATTACCTCTCTGTAGACTGGGAAATGTTAATGATGTATGTTGCATTCCTTAGAGTAACCGCTAAAAAGGTAATGTGAAGAGATATAGCAAAAGAGCCAATAGATAAATTAAAAAGAAATTCTAAAATAAATATGCAATTAACTCAAAAGAAGACAGGAAAGTAGGAATATGAGAACATAAAACAAAACCAAAACAAACTAAAGGACAGGACAAACAGAAGCCAAATAAAATAGTAGACCTAAACCCAATTATATTAGTGACTACATTAAATGTTAATGGACTTGTGTCAGGGCTCCAAGACCATCTCTACATCCAGAGATTCACTAGAAGGATTCAGGACTCAGCATATAGTTGTACACATGGCTAAGATCTATAACACTGATGTATTAAAAATGCACAGCTGGATTATAAGGAAAAAATACTCAGGTGGAGTCTAGAGAAATCTACATGTAGGCTTCCTTGTGCTCTCTCCCTCCAATGAGGAATCGCACTTTTCCTCCAGCCATAACAATGCAGCAACACGTCTGTGAGGTCCTGCCCTGGGAAGCCCAGTAGAGACTCAGTGCCTAAGATTTTTATTGGAGGCTGGCCAGGTAGGCACCCTCTGCCTAACACATACCAAAATTCCAGACTCCCAGAAAGAAGCAGGTGTTGAGCATAAACCATATTGTTTTTACAAATGTTTTGGGCACAGTGAATCAACCTTATCAGTTCACTGTTGACTGGGAACACTCCAAGAGCCAAATTCCCAGATGCCAGACAAGGCCAAAGTTGCAAGTAGGCCTTTCTAAGGCTAGGTTTCAGGTCTGCTATGTTAACTCTTTTAGCACAGGACTAAAACTCCAATTAAAAAGCAGAGATTGTCAGACTGGATAAAAGAATAATACCCCACCATATGCTGTCTACAAAAGATGCATTTTAAATATAAAGACACAGATAGGCTCAAAATAAATGGATGGGAAAAGACATGTTATATAAATATAAGGAGGGGGACAGTTCATAATAATTCGTAAGGAAGACATAACAATTATAAATATGTATGCATCTAATAATAGAGCTTAAAGATACATGAAGCAAAAACTGCCAGAATTAAAGGGAGAAATAGACAAATCCACAATCATAGCTGGAGACTCTAATACAGCTCTCTCAGTAATTGATATAATAAATAGATAAAAATTAGTAAGGACTTATAGAACACTATATCTGACAAACACAGAATACACATTTTTTTTCCAAAAGAACATAATATGGCCACAGAGATACAACATATGCTTAGCCAATGGCTCAATATATTTCAAAAAATTTAAATGTTAAAGAATACGTCCTTTGACCACAATGGAATTAAATTAAAACCAGTAACAGTAACATACCTAGGAAAACATATTTGGAAATTAAACAACACATTTCTAAATAATCCATGCTTCAAAGAAGGAATTACAGGGGAAATTAGAAAGGATTTTGAATTGGATAATAATGAAAATACAATATATCAAAAGTTGTGGGATGCAGCTAAAGCAATGCTTAGAGGAAAATGTATAGTTTTTAATGCTTATATTATGAGAGAGAGAGAGAGAAAGAAAAACCTAAAATCAGTGATGCAAGTTTTCATCTTTAGAAGCTAGAAGAAGAACACCATGATCAACCCAAGGTAAGCAAAAGGAAGGAAATAGTAAAGAAAAGAGCAAAAATTAATCAAATAGAAAATAAACAGTGCTCCCTTCTGCAGCACATTTATTAAAATTGGAACAATACAAAGAAGACCAGCGTAGCCCCTGCACAAGGATGACACACAAATTCATGAAGTGATCCACATTTTGGGAGAAATCCACCAAAGGCAAAAAATAAACATAGAGCAAATTAACAGAGCCAAAACTTGTTTGTTTGAAAGATTAACAAAATTGATGAAGTCCTAGGTGGATGGATAAAGAAAAATAGAGGGGTTCTCCATACAAATTCTTTTTTAATTAATTTATTTTTATTTTTTATTGTGGTAACATTGGTTTATAATATTATATAAGTTTCAGGTGTACGTCATTATATTTCAATTTCTGTGTAGATTACATCATGTTCATCACCCAAAGACTAATTACAATCCATCACCACACACATGTGCCTAATCTCCCTACAAATTCACATTAAAAAGATAAGGAAAATAACCAATGAGTCAGAGAAGACATCATAAATTAGAAAACACTCTGAGATGAATGAAAATGAAGAAACTGCATAATAAAACTTATGGGATGCAGCTAAAGCATTGCTTAATGGGAAATTTATATCTATAGATGCCTACATTTAAACAAAAGAGAGATTTATCTCAAATCAATAACCTAAACTTCAACCTTAAGAAACTAGAAAAAGGAGAGCAAATTAAACACAAAGCAAGTAGAGGAAGAAAATAACAATGAATAGAGCAGAAAATGGAAAAGAGAATAGAAAAAAAACAATGAAACCAAAAGATGGTTCTTTAAAAAGATCAACAAAATTGGCAAAGTTTTAGCTGGACTGACCAAGAGAAAAGGATCAGTAAAATTGGGAATGAAAGAAGGGATATTACTACCCACCCTACATAAATGAAAAGGATCATAAGGAAATACTATGAATAACTACATGCCAACAAAATAGATAACTTAGGTGTAACAGACAAATTCCCAGAATGACACAAACCACCAAAATTGACTCAAGAATAATTTGAAACTCTGAATACACTTATAACAAGTAAAGAGACTGAATTAGTAATCAAAACCCATCCACAAAGAAAAGCCCAGGCCCAGACAGCTTCACTGGTGAATTCTATCAAACATTCAAAGAACAATTAATACCAATCCTTAACAAACTTTTCTAAAAAATAGAAAAGGAGGAAACACTTCAGAACTCAATCTATGAGGCCAGTATTACCCTGATACCAAAACCAGACGGAAATATCACAAGAAAAGAAAACTGCATACCAGTACCTCTTATGAATACAGATGCAAAGATTCTCATTAAAATACGAACAAACTGAATCTAGCAGCATGTAAAAATTATTATGCACACCATGACCAAGTAGGATTTATCCCAAGAATGCAAGGTTGGCTTAACATATAAAATACAATCAATATAATACACCATATCATTAGAATAAATAGCAAAAATCACATGATCATCTCAATAGGTACAGAAAAAGCATTTGACAAAATTCAAAACCCCTTCATGATAAAAATACTCAAAAACTAAGCATATAGTTCCTCAATCTGATAAAGGGCATCTACAAATAACCCACAGCTAATAACACACTTAATAGTGAAAAGATTAAGCATATAGTTCCTCAACCTGATAAAGGCCATCTACAAACAACCCACAGCTAACAACTTACTTAACAATGAAAGGCTGAATGCTTTCTGCCCGAGATCAGGAAGAACACAAGGATGTCTACTCTCATCACTTCTATTCAACATTTTACTGGAGGTTCTAGCCAGGAAAATAGGGCAAGAAAAAGAAATAAAAGACTTTCCAGGTTGGAAAGGAAACAAAAAAACTATTTCTATTTGTGGATTGCATAATATTATATATAGAAAACCCTTAATAATACACACACACACACACACACAATTAGAGCTAATAAATGCGTTCAGTAAGGTTGCAGGAAACAAGAACAATATGAAAAAAAGTTGTATGTCTACACACTAGGGATGAACAATCTGGGTTGAGAGACTTATTATTAAGATGGCAATACTCCCCAAGTTGATCTTCAGATTCAGTGCAATCCCTAGCAGAATGCCAGCTGATTTTTTTGCAGAAACCGACAAGCTGACTCTAAAATTCATATGAAAATTCAGAGGACCCAGAATAGCCAAAACAATCTTGAAAAAGAAGAACAAAGTTGGAGGACTAACCACTTCCCTATTTCAAAATTTATTATAAATGAAAGTAATCAAAACAGTTTGGTACTGGCATAAGGACAGACATAGAGATCAATGGAATAGAATTGAGAGTCCAGGAATAAACCTTCACATTTACAGTCAAGTGACTTTTGACAAGAGTGCCAAGTCCATTCAATAAGAAAGAATAGTCTTTTTAACAGATGATGGTGGGACAACTGGATATCCACAAAGAAAAGATAGAAATTGAACACTTACCTAAACGTAAGAACTAAAACTAGGGGCTGGCCTTGTGGCCAAGTGGTTATGTTCACACGCTCTGCTTCAGCAGCCTAGGGTTTCACCGGTTTGCATCCTGGGCACGGACCTAGCATCACTCATCAAGCCATGCTGAAGTGGGATCCTACATAGCACAACTAGAAGGACCCACAACTAGAATATACAACTATGTTCTGGGGGGCTTTGGGGAGAAGAAGGAAAAAAAAGAGCTAAACTATAAAACATGGGAAGCAAACATAGGGATAAATCTTCATGACCTTAGATTTGGCAATGGATTCTTAGATACGACACGAAAAGCACAAGGAGCCACAGAGAAAACAGATAGATTGAACTTCATTAACATTCAAAATTTTGTGCTGCAAAGGATGTCTTCAAGAAAGTGGAAAGACAGTCCACAGAAAGGGATAAAATATTTGCAAGTCATATATCTGATAAGGGACTTTTATTTCGAATATGTAAGGAACTCTCATAACTCAATTATAAGAAGACAGATAATTCACCTAAAAATAGACAAAGAATCTGAATAGACATTTCTCTAAAGAAGATATTCAAATGGCCAATAAGCATGTGAAAAGATGCTCAACGTAACTAGTCATGAGAGAAATGCAATTCAAAACCACAATGAGATAGCACTTTATACCCGCTATAATCAAAAAGACAGATAATAATAATAAGTGTTGTGAGGCTATGGAAAAATTGGAACCTTCATGCAGTGCTGCTAGGAATGCAAAATGGTGTAGCTGCTTTGGAAAATAGTCTGGCAGTTCCTTAAAAGATTTAACATGCAGCCCAGAAATTTTGCTCCAAGGTATATATCCAAGAGAAATGGGGATATATGTCCACACAAAAGTTTGTACATAAATGTTCATAGCAGCATTCTTCATAACAGCCAAAAAGTGGGAACAACCCAAATATCCATCAACTGATAAACGGATAAATAAAATGTAGTATATCTCTGCAGTGGAATATTATTCAGCAACAAAAAGAAAAGAAGTACTGATACATGCTACATGGATGAATCTGGCAAATATTACACTAAGTAAAAGGAACCAGGGGCCGGCCAGTGGCAAAGCAGTTGGATGCACACATTCTGTTTCTGCGGCCCAGGGTTCACAGGTTCAGATCCTGGGTGCAAACATGGCACCACTTGGCAGGTCATGCTGTGGTAGGTGTCCCACATATAAAGTAGAAGGAGATGGGCACAGATGTTAGCTCAGGGCCAGTCTTCCTCAGCAAAAAGGGGATTGGCAGCAGACGTTGGCTCAGGGCTAATCTTCCTCAAAAAAAAAAAAAAAAAGAAAAGAAAAGGAACCAGTCACAAAGGATCATGTATTGTATGATTCTACTTAAATGAAATGTTCTAAATAGAAAATATCTATAGAGACAGAAAGTATATTTGGGGGTGAGTGGAAGGGAAGTGGAGGGAAAAGGGGAGTGATTGCTAATAGTACAGATTTTGGGGGGGTGATGAAAATGTTCTAAAAGTTATTGTGATAATAGTCACATAACTGTGAATACACTAAAAACCATTGAATCATGCCTTTTAAATAGGTGAATTCTGTGGTATGGAAACATATCTCAATAAAGCTGCTATTTAAAAAGTAAGGGAAAAGAAAAAAAGAGAGAAAGCTCAGAAAAATAAAATTAGAAATGAAAGAGGAGAAATAACAACAGACACCACAGAATTATAAGAGACTACTACGAAAAACTATATGCCAACAAAATGAATAATCTAGAGGAAATGCATAAATTCTTAGACTCTTACAACCTCCCAAATCAGAATCAAGAAGAAACAGACAATCTGAACAGACCAATCACAAGGAAAGAGATTGACAGCAATCAAAAGCATCCCAAAGAATAGAACCCCAGGACCAGAAGGCATCCCTGGAGAATTCCACCAAACTTTCAGAGAGGATTTAATACCTGTCCTTCTCAAGCTATTCCAAAAAATTAGGGAGGATGGAACGCTTCCTAACACATTTTTCGAGGCTGATATCACTCTGATACCAAAGCCTGACAAAGACAACACAAAAAAGGAAAAATACAGGCCAATATCACTGATGAACATAGAAGCAAAAATCCTCAACAAAATATTGGCAACCCAGAGACAGCAATACATCAAAAGGATCATACATCATGATCAAGTGGGATTATACTAGAGACACAGGGATGGTTCAACATCCGCAAATCAATCAACGTGATACACCACATTCACAAAATGAGGAATAAAAACCACATGATCATCTCAATAGATGCAGAGAAAGCATTTGACAAGATCCAACAGCGATTTATGATAAAACTCTTGACAAAATGGGGATAGAGGGAAATTACCTCGACATAATAAAAGCCATACATGACAAACCCACAGCCAACATCACATTCAATGGGCAAGGACTGAACGCCATCCTCCTGAGAACAGGAACAAGACAAGGATGTCCACTATCACCACTCTTATTCAACATAGAACTGGAGGTTTTGGCCAGAGCAGTCAGGCAAGAGAAAGCAATAAAAGGAATTCAAAGAGAGAGAAAGAAGTGAAACTCTCACTGTTGCAGACGACATGATCTTATATATAGAAAACTCCAAAGAAGACATTGGAAAACTAATAGAAATAATTAACAACTACAGTAAAGTTGCAGGGTACAAAGTCAACTTACAAAAATCGGTTGCTTTTCTATACTTCAATAACAAAGTTAGAGAAAGAGAACTCAAGAATACAATTCCATTTACAATCACAACTAAAAGAATAAAGTACCTAGGAATAAATTTAACCAAGGAGGTGAGGGACTCATACAATGAAATCTATAATACATTACTGAAAGAAATTGATAAAGACATAAAGAGATGGAAAGAGATTCCATCCACATGGATTGGAAGAATAAACATAGTTAAAATGTCCATACTACCCAAAGCAATCTACAGATTCAATGCAATCCCAATCAGAATCCCAACAACATTCTTCATGGAAATAGAACAAAGAATCCTAAAATTCATTTGGGGCAACCAAAGATCCCAAATTGCTAAGGCCATCCTGAGAAAAAAGATGAAACTGGAGGTATCACAATCCCTGACTTCAAAATGTACTACAAAGCTGTAGTGATCAAAACAGTGTGGTACTGGTACAAAAACAGGCACACGGATCAATGGAACAGAACTGAAAGCCCAGAAATAAAAGCGCACATCTACAGACAACTAATCTTCAAAAAAGCTGCCAAGAACATACAATGGAGAAAAGACAGTCTCTTCAATAAACGGTGTTGGGAAAACTGAACAGCCACATGCAAAAGAATGAAGGTAGACCAATATCTCATGCCATACACAAAAATAAACTCAAAATGGATCAAAGACTTGAAGATAAGTCTTGAAACCATAAAACTCCTGGAAGATAATATAAGTAGTACACTCTTTGATATTGAACTAAAAAGGATCTTTTCAGATACCATGTCTTCTCAGACAAGGGAAACAAAAGAAAAAATAAACAAATGGGAGTTCGTCAGACTAAAGAGCTTCTGCGAGGCAAAAGAAACTAGGATCAAAACAAAGAGACAACCCACCAACTGGGAGAAAATATTTGCAAATCACAACAAGGGGTTAATCTCCATAATGTATAAGGAAATCACACAACTGAACAATAAAAAAACAAACAACCCAATCAAAAAATGGGCAGAGGATATGAACAGACACTTTTCCAAAGAAGATATACAGATGGCCAATAAACACATGAAAAGATGTTCAACATCACTAATCGTCAGGGAAATGCAAATCAAAACTACACCAAGATACCGCTCATGCCTATTAAAATGGCTATAATCACCGACTAAAAATAACAAATGCTGGAGAGGGTGTGGAGAGAAGGGAACCCTCATACACTGCTGGTGGGAATGCAAACTGGTGCAGCCACTACAGAAAACAGTATGGAGATTCCTCAAAAAACTAAAAATAGAACTACCATACAATCCAGTTATCCCACTACTGGGTATATACACAAACAATTTGAAATCAACAATCCAAAATAACATATGCACCCCTGTGTTCATTGCAGCTCTATTCACAATAGCCACGACACGGAAACAATCCAAGTGCCCATCAACTGATGATTGGATAAAGAAGATGTGGTATATATATATATATATATATACACACACACACACACACACACACAATGGAATACTACTCAGCCACAAAAGAACCAAATTCATCCCATTTGCAACAACATGGAAGATGGAAGGACCTGGAAGAAATTATGCTAAGTGACATAAACCAGAATGAGAAAGACAAATACTAGATGATTTCACTCATATGCAGGATATAAACAAGCACGTGGACAAAGAAAACAGTTCAATGGTTACCAGGGGAAGGGGATTAAGGGGTGGGAATAGGGGGGTGAAGGGGAGCACTTATGTGGCGACAGTCAAGAAATAATGTATAACTGAAATCTCACATTGATGTAAACTATTATGAATTCAATTAAAAATAAAATTTAAGAAAAGTAAAGGAATATTATGAGCAATTTTGAAAAAATATTCGACAACTTAGATGAAATGAACAAATTTCTTGAAAAATAAAACTTGCCAAAATGGACACAAGATGCAACCAGAAAATCTGATTATTTTTGCATCTATTAAATAGATTGAATTCATTATCAAAAACCTTTCCATGAAGAAAACTCAGGCCTAGATGGTTTCACTGAAGAATTCTAGCAAATATTTAAGTAAGAAAAAGGAAGATTTACATAAACTTTTAAGAAATAAAGAAGGAAAGAATTTTTCCCAACTCATTTTATGAGGCCAGCATAACCCTGGTACTCTGATAAAACTTGACAAAGAAAGAAGAAATTATAGACTAATGTTCTTCATGAATGTGGATATAAAAATTCTTAATAGGAGATTAGTAAATTGAATCCAGCAGTATATAAATATACAAATGGAATTCAAGGTTTAACATTTGAAAATGAACAGTGTAATTCACCACATTAACAGAAAAAAGAAGAAACATTATATGATCATTTCACTAGACCGAAAAACGCATATGACAAAATTCTATTGAACATATTATGATATATCATATATATAATGAGTCACATATATATATATATGAATCATAAAAATTCTCAGCTAATTAGAAATAAAACTTCCTCAATCTGATAAAGGACATTTACTAAAAACCTACAGCTAACATCATCTTAATGGTGAAAGACTGATTTTCTGCCTGAGATTAGGAATAAGACAAAAATTCCATTCCCTCTGCTCCTATTTGACATTGTCCTGGAGATGCTACACAGCGCAAAAGGGCAAGAGAAAGAAATAAAAAGCATATGGCTCAGAAATAAATAAATAAAATCCTCTCTATTCATATAATATGATTGTTTATGTAGAAAATCTCAAGCATCTATAAAATACTAGAATTAATAAGTAATTTTAGCGGGGTTAGAGGATACAAAATCAATACACCATAATCAATGTATTTTCCATACACTAGCAAAGAATAATTTGAAATTAAAAATTCAATTTCTCCAATACTGTCAAAATTAAATTATTAGGATAAATTTGACCAAAGGTATGTAAGACCTGAACATTGAAAACTATTTTAAAAATGGCTGAATGAAATTAGAGAAGACCTCAATAAATGGAAGGCTCAATATTATTAAGATGTCAATTCTTCCCAAATTGATCAAAGGATTCCCACTCATGAAGCTAGAAGACTTTTTTGTAGAAACTAACAAGTTGATTCTAAAATTTACATGAAAACGCAAAATACTTAGAATAGCAAAACAATCTTGAGAAAGAACATTAAAGGACTTACACTACCTGACTTCAGGGTTTACTATAAAACTACAGCGAAAAAGGCAGTGTGGTAGTGATATACAGATAATCGTATAAATCCAAGGAACAGACCAGAGCACCTGAAACATATATACACTTAAATGGTCGATTGATTTTCGACAAATTTGCCAAAGAAATCCAAAAGGAAAAAGAATATCTTTTCAACAAATGTGTAGAACAATTGAATATCCATAAGAAAAAAGTGAACCCCGAAATCTTACTCACACCATACACAAGAATTAATCCAAGGTGGATCATATACCTATACAAAAAAGCTAAAACTACAAGGCTTACAGGAGAAAACACAGTAAAAATATCTTCACGACCTGGGGTAGACAAAGCACTCATTCTTAGACAGAACACACAAAGCAATAACCTTAAAAGAATAAAATATGTGTTAGATTTCATCAAAATTAAAAACTTCTGGCCAGTTATCTCAATAAAACTGGGGAAAAAAATCAAGCACAACAACAATAAAATTGAAAACTTCAGCTCATCAAAAGACGCCATTAAGATAATGTATAGGCAAGCTGCAGAATAGGAGAAAATAATCACAAATTTTATAACTGAAAAAGGATTTGTATCCAAAATATATTAAGAACTCCTACAAATCAATATTTAAAGAGACAGACAATTTTTAAATGATTCAAACATTTGAACAGACATTTCAAAATGAAAGTTATTAATAATGAATGAGCACATGAAAAACAGCTCAATATCATTAGTCATCACGGAAATGCAAATTAAAACAATCCTCGGATGCCCTACATGCCCCGAGCAGAATACCAACAACATCAAATTTCAGTGAGGAGATAGGGCAACTGGAACTCCAATACATTGCTGGTAGGGATTTAAAAGGGTAAAAGACGTTGGAAAACAGTCTGGCAGTTTCACAAAAATAATCGTCCACGTACTCTATGATCCAGCAATTCCACTTTTAGGTGTTTACTGAAGGGAAATGAAAACATATGTTAATAATATGACTTATACAAGAAAGTGTGCATCAGCTTTATTTAAGGTAGTGAAAAACGCAAACAACCCAAATGTTCACCGTGAGGAGAAGAGATAAACAAATTGTGCTCTATTCATACAATGAGATACTGCTCAGTGCTAAAAAATGAAAAACTACTGATGAAATACAACCACACGCATGAATCCCCAAAACATTATGCTGAATGGAAGAAACCTTATATCAAAGAGTTTTTCATTGTATGAAGTTCTCGAATAGGCTTTTCTATACTGGAAAAAAATCAGAACAGTGCTTGTCTCTTGGAGAGTGGGCATAGGAAACCATAAACAATTAATGGAATGCATGCTGTGGTGTTTACAGGTGAGGAGTATTGGTGTCTGAGACTTATTTTGAAATGCCTCAAAAAATAAGACGGACTGACAGATGAATAGATGGATGGATAGATGGAGAGTTATGTGATGGAGCAACTATAGTAAAATGTCAAAAAAAAAAAAAGGGTGGAATCTAGGTGCTCGGTATTTGGGCGTTCACTGCACATCTTTTCAATTTTTCTTTACGTTTGAAATTTTTCATAATAAAATCTCAGGAAGACAACATAAAATTTAAAAATAAAATAAAAGCAAAAGCTGAGGGAATTCATTGCCAGCAGACCCCACTCAAGAAATTCTAAGGAAGTTTTTCAAGCTGAAATATTATGAATAAAGCTAATAACAGATGTGTAAGACTTCAAGTTGACTCCTTTGAAATATGGTGTTGGAGGAGAGCTCTACAGATACCCTGGACTGCCACAAAGATGATCAAGTGGGTCCCAGAACAAATTAAGCCTGAACTATCACCAGAGGTAAAAACAATAAAACTGAGGCTGTCTTACTTTGAGAAGGCATCATGAGAAGGCAGGATTCTTTGGAAAAGAATATAATGCCGGGAAAAGTGAAGGCGGCAGGAGAAGACGAAGACCAAATATGAGGTGAATTGACTCTGTTAAGGGAGCCAAAGGCATGAGTCTACAGAAGCTGAGTAGGATTGTGGAGGACAGGACATTGTGGACATCACTCATTCATAGTGTCGCCAGGAGTCAAAGCTGACTTGATGGCAGGTGACAACAAGACCTCTACGTTGAAACTGAAAAATACTGCTCAGAGAAAGCAAGTAAGACCTGAATAAACAGAAAGAAAATACATGTTCATGGATTAAGACTCAGTATTGTTTAGGTTAGCAATTGATAAATAACAAGATAACCCCAAACCCAGTAACTTAAAAAAACAACAATTATTTATTTGTTCACAATTCTGCATTTCAGGCAGGGCTTAGTGGGGAAACTTGTTTCCACTCCCCATGGTATCAGCTGGGATGGCTTAATTGGGACAAGAGTATCTACTTCCACAATGGCCTCACTCATATGGCTGAGAGTTAGAGCTGGACTGTGAGCCAGGGCCCTCTGTTCTTCTCCACATGGTCTCTCCATGAGGCTCAGTTGAGCTTCTTAGAGCCTTGCAGTCTCAACATAATTCAGTGGTTTACGAGTTGGCAAGCTTTGCCCAGCATGAGCATTACAAGAGGACAAAGCCCAATGTGTACACAATTGTCAGACATCTGCTTGTATCACGCTTGCTAGTGTCCTATTTGGCCAAAGACAGTCCTATGGCCAAGCCCAGAATCAATGTGAAAGTGAATACAAGGATGTGAATACCAAGAGACATGGTTTACCATCAAAGTAGCAGTCTACCACAGTTCACCTTCTGACCGTTAATGCTTCTTTTCTCTCCCACGTGCAAAACACTCAACCCTTCCTCCCAAAACCCTGTTTAATCACGGCATCAGGTTCAGGCTTAAAAACTAAGATCACATCTCCTAAATTATGGTTGCAGATGAGGCTCCTGGTGCAGCTCCTCTCAATCTGAAACAAATTATCTCTTCCCACACACCCAACATAAATGATGAGGCAGAGATAGGAAAACTAAAAGACACACCCAGATCACATAATCCCAATGTTACTTAACAATTTCAGAGCGTGGAAAAAAGAAGGAAAATTCCAAGTTTGTTTTATGCAGTGAATATTACATCAATTCAAAAGATTGCACACACCAAAAAAAACTACAGACTAATCTTGCTTATAAATATCATTGCAAAAAATTTTAAATTAAATGTCAACAAACAGAATTCAACAGCACATGATTTATTATGATCAAATGAAGTTTATTCAATGCATGCCAGCACCTTAGCTATTCAATATTCAGTAATGCTGAATTAAGGTTCAGTTCTCAGAAATCCATTAATTCAATCCATCATATTAATACTGCCAAGGAGAAAAACCTATAATCATCTCCAGAGATACCAAAAAGAGCATCTGACAAAATTCAATACCCATTTTAAAAATTCTCAATAAAAAGGACTTGATTAACTTTGTAAATATGATCCTATATCGTGTCAGGCCCAAAACCAGCATCTTACTTAAAAAGGAAAACTTACACTAAAGTTGGAAATAAGGATGCTCACTTTTCCAATACTATTTAACACTGTGTTGGAAATATTTAACCAAAGCAATTAAACAAGAAAAGGCAATTAGGGGGGCTGGCCCCGTGGCCAAGTGGTTAAGTTCGCGCGCTCTGCTGCAGGCGGCCCTGTGTTTCGTTGGTTCGAATCCTGGGCACGGACATGGCACTGCTCATCAAACCACGCTGAGGCAGAGTCCCACATGCCACGACTAGAAGGACCCACAATGAAGAATATACAACTATGTACTGGGGGGCTTTGGGGAGAAAAAGGAAAAAAAAAAAGAAAAAGAAAAGGCAATTAGGAAAAAAGAAAGAGATACAACCTTTTTTTCAGATAATATGATAATATGATTATATATCTGGAAAACCTAAAAAATCATTGGAAAAAATAAAGCCTAAAGTTTAGTTAATAGTTATGTACTCATATCAGTTTCTTAGTTTTCACAAAGGTCCCAATGAAACATAAGACATTAACAATGGGTGAAATTGGGTAAGAAGTTCAGGGAAACTCTTTGTATGATCTTTGCAACTTTTCTGTAAATCTAAAACTGTTCCAAAATTAAAAGTTTATTATTTCTTTTTTAAAAAAAGACAGTAGTTTGGGTGTATATCCCAAGTAGACTATAGCATAAGGACAAAATGGACTGCAAAAAGAAAATTAAACTATGTTCAGTAATCATAGTATTAGTAATAGTTTTGGCATTGTTATTATGAAGCTATTTTATATGCTCACATAGACACACATAGCAGGATAACATAGGTATATAAGTATGATAACGTCATTAGAGCCAAGATTTTCAACATAAGTGAAAAAATACAAATATTAAATGAAAGAAGTTAAGTAAAAAAAAACCCATAACCTTAAATTTGTGTTGGAAATATAAGTATGATTATATGATATATTTTCTCTTTTAAAAGGAAATACAGAATGATTCCAACTATATGACATTCCAGAAAAGGCAAAAGGATGGAGACAGACAAAAGATCTGTGGTTGCTAGGGGTTCGGGGGAGGGAGGGAGGCGTGAGTAGATGGAACACAAGGGATTTTTAGGACAATGGAGCTATTCTTTATGATACTGTAATCGTGGGCACGTGTCATTACACATTTGTCAAAACCCATAGAATGGACAACAGAAAGAGTGAACCCTAATATAAACTATGGATTTAGTTAATAATGATGTATCAATATTGGTTCATCGACTGTAACAAATGTACCACATTAATGCAAGACATAAATAATAGAGAAACTGTGTGTGTGGTTGCGGGAGAGGGAGTTTATTGAAACTGTCTGTACTTTTCTGTCAATTTTTCTGTAAATCTAAAATGGCTCTAAAAAAGAAATCTGTTAATTTAAAAAAAAATAAAAACAGACATCAGCAACATGGCAGAGTGAGCTGTTCCCTTTATTTCTCCCCCTTCGAATTACAACTATGTGGACATTCATTGATCAGCAGGAGATATCCACACAGCACAACAGGACGCCTGAGAGACCCGCACAGCTATACATCTGAAGGTGGATGGGCTGCCCCCAGGGAGGTGGTGGACATAGGCGAGCACTGTCCAGCCCCCCAGCAGCCCTGTGCATGTGTGCAATAGTTCTCCCAGCTGGAGCACCCACAGTACTGCTGTGACCCTGAGGTTGGCAGCACTCCTTGGCATGACTGTAGGAACAGGTGACAGCAGCCCAGAGCCCCCTAGTGATCAGTTTCCCATCTGGTGGGAGAGCCCACAGTGCTGCCATGGTCCCAGGGAGCAGCCCAGGCTCAGAGCCAGTGGGGAGGCACTGCCCACCAAGTACAATGTCGGGTGTGACCTAGTAAGAGGCAGTAGCAGATCTGTTCACCTAGGTGAACAACTTCCCAGCTGCCAAGAATGCCCATAGTACCACTGTGGCCACAAAGATGGCAGCATGCCTAGGTTGGGACTGTGGGAACAGGAAGTGGCAGCCCTGAGCCCCCATGTGATTGCTTTCCCATTCAGTGGGAGAGCCCACAGTGTCACCGCAGTCCCAAGAAGTGGCCCAAGCTCAGACAGGCGTAGCTGCCAGGGATCATGGCAGGCTCAGAATACACAGCTCATGCCCCCTCCAGTGGTGGCAGGTGGAATCTGTGACCAGATGCTATCACTATGTGAAGGCACAAATCCATACCATCAAATAGTATGAAGACGTATGTTAATACTCCAGACCAGAAGGAAAAAGACAAACACCCAGAAATCAATCCTGAAGGCACAGAAATTTACAATCTAAATAACAGAGAATTCAAAATATTACAAGAAAACTCAGAAAAACAATTTGATGAAACAAGAAATAAAATTAATGAACAGAGGGAATTCTTCACAAAAGAGATTGAAACTATAAAGAAAAACCAATCAGAAATGTTGGAGATGAAAAACAAAATGAATGAGATAAAGAAAAGTCTGGAGTCATTAAATAACAGAGCTGATATTATGAAGGACAGAATTAGCAATTTAGAGGACAGAAATATAGAAATGCTTCAGATGGAGGAGCAGAGAGAACTGAGACGAAAAATAAATGAAGAAATTCTCTGAAAAATATCTGACTCAATTAAAAAATGAAACATAAGGATTATAAGTATTCCAGAGGAAGAAGGGAGGGAGAAAGAAGCAGAGAGTTTGTTCAAAGGAATAATAGCTGAGAACTTCCCAAAAGTGGAGAAGGAGCTGTACATGTAAATGAAGCCAACAGAACTCCTAATTATATCACTGTAAAAAGACCTTCTCCAAGGCACATATTAGTAAAGCTGGCAAAAGTAAATGACAAATAAAGAATATTAAGCTCAGCAAGATGGAAGAAAATAATCTACAAGTGAACCACTATCAAACCTTCAGTGGATTTCTCAGCAGAAACACTACAGGGTAGGAGAGAATGGAATGAAACATTCAAAATTCTGAAAGAGAAAACCTTTCAGCCAAGAATGCTATATCCTGCGAAAATATCCTTCAGGTATGATGGAGAAATAAAAACTTTCCCAGATAAACAAAAGCTGAGGAAGTTCATTGCCACAACACCCCCCTACAAGATTCGATCAAGAAGGTGCTCATACCTAAAAAAAAAGAAGAAAGGGTTTACAAAGCCTTGAGCAAGGAGATAAATCGGCAGACAAAATCAGAAAATTGCAACTCTGTCTCAGAACAGATTAGCAAGCAATTATAACTCTAAAGATAAAGGCAGAGAAAACATCAAAAACAAATTCAATCACTTCATTTTAACCACAAATTCACAACACAAACAGAATAAGTTGTGACAACCACAACTTAAAAGGGGAAGAGGAATGGGATGAAACCTGCTTAGACTAACGAAATAAGAGGCTATTAGAGAATGGACTGTCTCATCTATGAGATCTTTTATAGAAACCTCACAGTAACCACTAAACAAAAAATCATAATAGGGACACAAATGATAAATGAAGAGAAAACTGAGAAAACCATCACAGAAAACTACCAAACGGAATTGGCAGTCTGAAATACATGGGACAAGAAACAAGGGAAATACAGAACAACTGGAAAACAAGTGACAAAATGGCAACATTAAGCCCTCTATAACAATAATCACTCTAAATGTAAATGGATTGAATTCTCCAATCAAAAGACACAGAGTGACTGGATGGATCAAAAAACAAGACCCAGCAACACACCGCCTCTGGAAAACATGTCTCAGCTCTAAAGACAAACACAGGTTCAGAGTGAAGGTATAGAAGATGACACTCCAAGCTGATGGCAAACAAAATAAAGCAGGTGTTGCCATACTTATATCAGACAACATAGACTTCAAGATAAAAAAGGCCATGAGAGACAAAGAGGGGCAGTATATAATGATAAAAGAGACATTCCACCAAGAGGACATAAGATTTATGAATACATATGCACCTAACACAGGAGCACCAAAGTACACAAAGTAACTATTAACTGACGTAAAAGGAGATATTAACAGCAACACAATAATAGTAGGGGACCTTAACACCCCACTTACATCAATGGATAGATCATTCAGACAGTAAGTCAACAGGTAACAGTGAAACTAAATGAAAAACTAGACCAGATGGACTTAATAGACATATATAGAACACTCCACCCAAAAACAGCAGAGCACACATTCTTCTCAAGAGCACATGGAACATTCTCAAAGATAGACCATATGTTTGGAAACAAGGCAAGCTCAATAAATTTAAGAAGATTGAAATCATATGAATCATCTTTTCTGACCATAATGTTACAAAACTAGAAATCAACTACAAGAAAAAAACTGGGAAAGGGACAAAGTTGTGGTGACTAAACAACATGCTACTGAACAACAAATGGATCATTGAATAAATTAAAGGAGAAATCAAATATTATCTGGAGACAAATGAGAATGAAAATACACCATATCAACTCATATGAGATGAAGCAAAAACAGTCTTAAGATGGAAATTCATAGCAATACAGGCCCACCTTAAATAAGAAACATCTCAAATAAGCAATCTTAAACTACACCTAATAGAATGAGAAAAAGAAGAATAAACAAAGCCCAAAGTCAGCAGGAGAGAAATAATAAAAATTAGAGCAGAAATAAATGAAATTGAAACCAAAAAAACAGTAGAAAGGATCAATGAAACTAAGAGCTGTTTCTTGGAGAAGACAAACAAAATTGAGAAACCTTTAGCCAGACTCAATAAGGAAAAAAGAGAAAAGACTCAAATAAATAAAATTAGAAGTCAAAGAGGAGAAATTAGAACAAATGCCACAGAAATACAAAGGATTATAAGAGAATACTATGAAAAACTATATGCCAACAAATTGGACAATGTAGAAGAAATGGATAAATTCTTACACTCATACAACATCCCAAAACTGAATCAAGAAGAAATAAAGACTCTGAATAGACCAATCACAAGTAAAGAGATTGAAATAGTAATAAAAAATCTCCCAAAAAATAAAAGTCCAGGACCAGATGGCTTCTCTGAAGAAGTCTACCAAACATTCAAAGAAGATTTAACTTCTATCCTTCTCAAACTATTCCAAAAAATTGAAAAAATGGAGCACTTCTTAGTACATTTTACGAGACCAACATCACCCTGATCCCAAAGCCAGAAAAGGACAACACAAAGAAGGAAAATTACAGGCCAACATTGCTGATGAACATAGATGCAAAAACTCTCAACAAAATATTGGCAAACTGAATACAGCAATACATTAAAAGGATAATACACCATGATCAAGTGGGATTTATATCAGGGACACAATGATAGTTCAACATGCCCAAATCAATCAATGTGATACACCAGATTAACAAAATGAGGAATAAAAACCACATGATAATCTCAATAGATGCAGAGAAAGCATTTGACAAGATCCATCATCCATTCATGATAAAAACTCTCAATAAACTGGGTATAGAAGGGAAGTACCTCAACATGATAAAAGCCATATACGACAAACCCACAGCTAACATCATACTTAACGGTGAAAAACTGAAAGCCATCCCTCAGAGAACAGGAACAAGACAAGGGTGCCCACACTTATTCAACATAGAACTGGAGGT
Source organism: Equus asinus (assembly GCF_041296235.1). Taxonomy (NCBI): domain Eukaryota; kingdom Metazoa; phylum Chordata; class Mammalia; order Perissodactyla; family Equidae; genus Equus; species Equus asinus. Next base: position 16,599,893 of record NC_091803.1, on the reverse strand, counting down.
TTTGGCCAGAGCAAGTAGGCAAGAAAAAGAAATAAAAGGTATCCAAATTGGCAACAAAGAAGTAAAACTCTTGCTGTTTGCAGACAACATGATTTTATATATAGAAAACCCTAAAGAATCCATTGGAAAACTATTAGAAATAATCAACAACTACAGCAAAGTTGCAGGGTACAAAATCAACTTACAAAAATAAGTTTCATTTCTGTACTCTAATGACGAAGTAGCAGAAAGAGAACTCAAGAATACAATCACATTTACAATCACAACAAAAATAATAAAATATCTAGGAATAAATTTAACCAAGGAAGTGAAAGACCTATACAATAAAACCTATAAGACATCATTGAAAGAAATCAATGGTTACATAAAGAAATGGAAAGATATTCCGTTAACATGGATTGGAAGACTAAACATAGTTAAATGTCCATACTACCTAAAGCAATCTACACATTCAATGCAATCTCAATCGGAATCCCAATGACATTCTTTATAGAAATAGAACAAAGAATCCTAAAATTCATATGGGGCAACAAAAGGCCCCAAAGAGCTAAAGCAATCCTGAGAAAAAAGAACAAAGCTGGAGGCAGCACAATCCCTGACTTTAAAATATACTACAAAGCTATAGTAATCAAAACAGCATGGTTCTGGTACAAAAATGGACACACAGATCAATAGAACAGGATCAAAAGCCCAGAAATAAAACCACACATCTATGGACAGTTAATCTTCAACAAAGGAGCTGAGAACATACAATGGAGAAAGGAAAGTCTCTTTAATAAATGGTGTTGGGAAAACTGGACAGCCACATGCAAAAGAATGAAAGTAGACCACTATCTTTCATCATACACAAAAATTAACTCAGAATGGATTAAAGGTGTAAGGTAAGATGTGAAACCATAAAACTCCTGGAAGAAAACGTAGGTAGTACTCTCTTTGACATTAATCTTAGAAGGATCTTTTCATCAGACTAAAGAGATTCTGAAAGGCAAAGAAAATCAGGAACAAAATTAAAAGACAACCCACCAACTGTGAGAAAATATTTGCAAATCATATATCCGACAAGGGGTCAATCTCCAAAATTTATGAAGAACTCAACAAGAAAAAAAACCAAACAATTCAGTCAAAACGGGCAGAGGACATGAACAGACATTTTTCCAGAGAAGATATACAGATGGCCAACAGGCACACAGAGATGTTCAACATCACTAATCGTTAGGGAACTACAAATCAAAACTACAATGAGATATCACCTTACTCTTGTTAGAACGGCTGTAATTACCAAGACAAAAAACAGCAAATGTTGGAGAGGGTTTGGAGAAGAGGGAACCCTCATACACTGCTGGTGGGAGTGCAAACTGGTACAGCCACTATGGAAAACAGTATGGAGATTTCTCAAAAAATTAAAAATAGAAATATCATACGACCCAGCTATCCCACTACTGAAAGAACTTGAAATCAACGATTCAAAGAGACTTGTGCCCCACTACGTTCATTGCAGCATTATTCACAATAGCCAAGATGTGGAAGCAACCCAAGCGCCCATCAGTTGATGAACGGATAAAGAAGACGTGGTGTATATATATATATATACAATGGAATACACTCAGCCATAAAAAAGACAAAATCATCCCATTTGCAACAACACGAATGGACCTTGAGGGTATTATGTTCAGCGAAATAAGCCAGACAGAGAAAGACAAACACTGTGGAAGATATGTGGAAGATAAACTAACACACGGGCAAAGACAACAGATTAGTGGTTACCAGAGGGGATCAGGTTGGGGGGGTGGGCATAAGAGGTAAAGGGGCTCATATATATGGTGACTGACAAATAATAATGAACACCTGAAATTTCACAGTGTTATAAACTATTATGACTTCAATAAAATTTTTTAAAAATCAAAACAAAAACAAAAGGCAACAGAATGACGAAAAAAAATTCTGGCTAGTGGTAACTGGGTGGGACGAGGGGAGGCAGGAGATGGTAGGAGAGGAGCACGAACCCAAGTGGACACCTTAAACATTGTGGCAATGCTCCAGTTTTTAAGGTGTGCAGAGGTTCCCAGATGTTCAATTTATGAGTTTACATTCGAGTGAGCGGGAGCTCTATCTTGCAGTCTGTTACCCTCACTCACGGAGGTTCAACCGACGAGAATGAGCAGGAACGGTGGCGGAGGCCCCTGAACCTGAACAATCATAGTCAGACTTTACAACCTATGGCAACTGGTGGTGAAGGTCAGGCCATCTGGGGAAAAGTCTGAGTTGTGAACCAACCAATTTTTGTTTTTAAATAGACTTTATTTTTAGAGCAGTTTTAGGTTCACAGCAAAATTGAGGAGAAGACACCAAGATTTCCTGTGTACTTCCTCCCCCGACATAGGCATAGCCTCCTCCATTATCCTTACCTCCCAAGCGGCATGTTTGTTACAATTGAACCAACATGGGCTCATCATTATCACCCAGAGACCACAGGGTACGTGAGGGTTGACTTTTGGTGGACCAAGCAATTTTAAAAAACAGTTTTGTTGCTTTCAAGTACCTCCGTCTCATTGATGACAAGGATAAAGAGCAGTGGGTGTGGCTGCGTCAGAGTATTCATTCTCACCCCTTCCAAAGACTTGCAAACCTATAATCGTGGGATTTTATGATTCTTCATACTCCCCCTTGCACCATTATGTACATAAATAAGAAAAATAACTGTATGACATTTTAAAAATTGTTTTAGCTTTTAGAAATCTTTAATATTTAAAAACAAAATCTAAAAGATTTTGACCAGAGCCAATGGAAGAGTGTCAAGCCATTTACTGAGATGGAGAAGAAAATCAAAACAAAACAAAATCTTTGGTACAGTCAAAAGAAAATATATAATGTATAATTTATGAAGCTGATAATAATCATAGCTGTTTGTATATAGCTTTTGAAATATGTATTAGGCCCAAGGAATACCACACAACTGTTCTACAAGTAATGATCTTATTCTTTGAAAAAGAAATACCTATTTCCTACCTCTGTCCACTGAAAAGTCCTAGAAACAATGACCATTATGTAGCAATGAGTACCCCTAATGCCCAGATGGTGGTCTCTAAATATGATTTCCCACTCAAGAAACCAGGAAACTTTGGAGAAAATGGCTTATTTCAGTTCTGGAGTAGGAAATGTCCAAGAGAAGCAAAGAGGCAATCAAACATAACTGAGGTTGTTGGGGCTGGCCCAGTGGCACAGTGGTTAAGTTCACGCACTCTGCTTGTTCAGCCTGGGCAGCCAGTTCGAATCCTGGGCGTGGACCTACACACCGCTCATCAAGCCATGCTGTGGTGGCATCCCACATACAAAATAGAGGAAGATTGGCACAGATGTTAGCTCAGGGCCAATCTTCCTCAAGCAAAAAGAGGAGGATTAGCAACAGATATTAGCTCAGGGCCAACCTTCCTCACCAATAAATAAATAAATACATAAATAAACAAAAGATGACTGAGGTTGTGTCAAAGGGACTCAGGAGCCAATGTGAAGAGGCCGCCCCTGACCAAAGACTGGACAATTTGAAACTTATCAAAAGGTAATACCTGCAATGGATTAAAACAAAAAATATTTTAAAATTGGTGAGTTCATAATAATATTTAAAAAATAAGACATTGGTCACTGTATTAGTTTCCTAGGGCTGCCATAACAAAGTGCCACCAACTGGGTGGCCCGAAAGAACAGAAATGTATTGTCTCACAGTTTGGAGGCCAGAAGTTGAAAATCAAGGTGTCGGCAGGGCCACGATCCATCTGAAACCCTCAGGGGAGAATCCTTCCTTGCCTCTTCTTGCTTCTGGTATTTGCTGGCCATCCTTGGCATTCCTTGGCCTGTGGGAGCATCACTGCTCCCATCATCACGTGGTAATCTTCTCCCTGTGGGTCTCTTTCCTCTTCCTCCTATAAGGACCCCACTCACATGGGATTGAGTGCCTGCCCTACTCCGGGATGACATCGTCTTAACTAAATACATCTGCAATGACCCTATTTCCAAAAATCTCACATTCTCAGGTACTGAGGGTTAGAACTTTCACATATCTTTTTAGGGGACACAATCAACCCATAGCAGTCATTTTTAGGGGATCTTAAAGAACTAACTCATTCTGAAAACTAAATAAAGGGAAAGAATCAAGTGATCAACCTGGCTTTCCTGTACAAACTGTGTCTCAGGACAACCAAGTAGTGGGCAGGGGAAAGTCTTCCTCTAAGAAGAATTTCATCTAACAGATAAAAAAGAAACAATGGGATTGAAATATCACATTCTTCAAACTCCTAATGAAATAATGGACCCAGGCAATGATCATTTCTGTCCACTACTACAAAAAGACAGAGAGAAAAAGGGACATTAGATGCCTCCCAATGGAAAGACACAATACCCCCATGCAGTAGTCTTTGCAAAACAATTGAACCTGAATCAGACCAAACCTCTAATCGCAAGTTTCCTAGAAATACTGGGGTTGAGGAATGTGTTAAATAACACCCTGGGGATGCAATCAGCAATGTAGGAACTCTACAAGACCAACAACCCAGTTTCCTCAAATGAAAAATTCCAAGGGGAGAAACATACCAACTGTAAAAAAAAATATTTATTATGGAGTTATTGGGGAAATTTGAACATGGAATGATGAATAATTTTTAGTTGTAATAACGGTATTGTGGTTATGTTTTAAAAGAGAATCCTTATATTTTTCACGTACGTACTGAAATATTTGCAGCTGAAATGAAGTGATATGTGATCTGGGATTTGCCTCAAAATAATACAGAAGGGAGGGAGGGAGAAGCGAGGGAGACACATGTATGAGGAACGACTCGCCATGAACTGATGATTGCTGAGCTGAATGACGAGTTAATGGAAGTTCACTGTAATATTCTCTCTGCTTTTTTATATGTTTAAAATATTCTATAACACAAAGTGGGATAAAAGCAATATACTATTTCATGATAAAAATATTCTAAAAATAAACAATATGGAAATAGATATTTTGTAGATATCACAAATGGCTGCTTATGACTTGAGAGAAGATTTCTAATGATGGCCTCATATACAGTTTCAGAAAGTGCTCTATTTAAAACCTGACACGACTTAAATATGATGCACTCTGGACCCTCTGGTGAACAAATCAAGATGTTGCTCTAGATACACATGAGTTGGAGTAAAATCATTTCATGAAAGGTGAGAATGGGAGAAGCAGTATTCTTAATCAGTATATTATTTCCTATAATAGGTGCAAATACGTGAAAATTAAATATTGTAAGAAAGACAGAGATTTAAGAAACATTGCAACTGAGTGTGTGTGTCATCCTAGTTGGGGTCTCCTTGGAACAAACCAACTGTAAAAAGACATTTTTGAGACAATTGGGGAAATTGAACACATACTGGGTATTAGGTGATACTCAAAAATTATTGTTGATTTTGAAAGACGTCATAATGGTATTATGGTTATATTACCCACAAAAAGGCCTTATTTATTAGAGACATAAACTGAAGCATCTATGGGTGAAATGATGTGTTGTCTGGGATTTGCTTTAAAATAATACCAAAAATGGAGGTGGAAGAGTAATGAAACAATCAGTAAAATGTTGATCACGGTTGAAACCAGGTGATGAACGCATCCTTTGCTTGAAATTTTCCATTGTAAAAAGTTTTTAAAAAAATAAAAACTAATACATTTGATCATAATCATTATTTATCATCATCAAATATAATTATTTGATCATAATTGGCACTATGATGGTATTATACTGGGACTAAATAATATCCACAACCTGCCTTGGCCCCTTTTTGTGTCTTCTTGTCACAAGCTCTTCCAGGAGATGTGTGCACAAAAGAAGCACAGAAAGATAAGTATCTCAGGCCTTGATCTCAAATCTCAGCGTAGAACCCAGGGGAATGGCTCGGCATGGCTTCCTCGAGCGCATTAGCCCTCAAGAACCTCAAGCCCAAACAACCCTTCATTAGGCTGCTTGGTTTTTTTCAATGGCCAAATCTGAATTCAGCCAACTATTCCTCCAAGAAGACAAAAGCCACTCCTGGAGTAACAGAGTCATTGCCACAATGTCCAGGGTGAAGATGGCCTCAGATGTTGTCCCCAATCTTCCTGGGCTTGGCTGCCACATGAGAGGCAGAGAGTGAAGATGTTATATTCTGGAAAATGATTAACTGATTCAACCAGGGACTATGACATATGTTTACATAGGTAATTATCTGATGCCTGAAATTTGCTTCAAAATAATATGGGAGGTGATGAAAAAAATGGAAAATAACGAGTGCTGGCAAGGATGTGGAGCAATTAGAACCTGGATTGTTGGTTCCAATGCATTGCTGGGAATGTAAAATGGTACAGCCACTACGGAAAACAGTTTGTCAGTTCCTGAAAACACTCAGCTTAGAATTACCCCATGACCCAGTGTGTTAAGCATATCTTTTTATCTTTTCTATTTTGATGCTTTGACATCTGGGACCTTGCTGACCCTGGAGAGACTGTCCCTCCCAGGGTTAGCTAATTCCCAGAGATAACAAACAACTCATCTGGCCTGTCAGTGGGCCTTTCACATGCAAACTGACCAATCCAGAGCTCATACCCCCCACCCACCTCCTTTATCAGGCTCTCACACTCCAGGCCCCATCCCCTGCCCTAATCACCCCACGGCCAGGTACCATGCAACTAAGGGCAGCCCCTGTGATCCAAAGCCCCCTGGAATTACTCAAACCAGCCAAGCCTAACCCTGTTTATGCTGCCTTGTCTGTTCCTTCCCACAGAAATAATAGTAGAGGCTCTTGCCCTTGTTTTCCCCCCTCCCTCTGCCTCCTGACCAACCCTGGTGCTTCCTTGTGTGGCCCTTCATGATGTGTTGTGCCTCCTGTTTCTAGGGATATGTGAGTATTAGAAACTTCCTTCATAACAGTGATTTCCATGTCTGAATGTCTTACCATACCTGATTAGATCAAATTCCAGTTACCTTTAAAATACCCAGCAATTCTACTTGTAGATATATACCCAAAAGAATTGAACGCAGGCACTCAAACTAACACTTGTACAAGAATGTTCATAACAACATTATTCAAAATAGCCAGAGGGTGGAAAAAATCCAAATGTCCCTCAAGGGAGGAATAGATAAAGAGATTAGAGGACATACATAAAATGGAATATTATTCAGCCATAAAAAGGAATAATGTGCTAATATATACTATCAATATGGATGGACCTTGAACACATTATACTAAGTGAAAGAAGCCCGACACAGAAGGTCACATATTGTATGAAATATCCAGAACAGTAAATCTACAGCAACAGCAAGCAGAGTAGTGGTTGTCAAGGGCTGGTGGGAGGAACTAATTCTTGATGGGTATATGTTTTTTTCTGGGTATGATGAAAATGTTTTGAAACTAGACGGAAGTAGTGGTTGTACAACATTGTGAATGTGCTAAATGCCACTGAATTGTCCACTTTAAAACGGTTTATTTTATATTACGTGACTTTTACCTCAATTAAAGAAAAGGAAAATAATAATACAGGAGAGAAAAAGTGGGTGGGGTATAAAGGAAACAAGATTGGCCAGGTGTTGATAATTATCGAAGCTGGCGATGGATACTTGGCATTTCACTATACTCCTCTCTTGACTTGTATATGTGTTTAAAATGTTCCATAATAGAAGGGTCTCTGTGTGTGTGCATGCATGTGTATGTGTGTGGGGGAGGGTTCCAGTAATAATAAGGACACTGGTGTCAAAGATTCAGGGGAAGATTTGAAAAAAAAAATTAGTGTCATGAAGCCAGAGAGTAGAAAATTCAATATTCGTAAATTAACAAATTGTTATCTATTACACGTGAGTTAAAAAATGAATATATACCAAAGTTAATATGTACAATATTATAAATATACTATTACAAATAGGCATCTGCCTCCCTAAAAGTTTATATACTCAAGTTGGAAAAAAAACTTTATTTTAGATTTCTTCAGAAGAAGTGTTGTCTTTGTGATCTTCTTATATTCCAGCATGTGAAGTATATTTATGTAGCAAACAAGAGAATCAAGCCTTTAGAAAGGCATCGTCATTCCTGGATCAGGGCTACAGCCCCCTCGCTTTAGCAGAGCCTGTGCAACATTTGGTGCCTTATGAGTCCCACCAAGCCACTTGGCTCCAGGTCCTTGCCCACCAACCACCTCACTTTACCAACTTGGTTTCCATGTTGAATAATTCTGATCTTCTGTCCACAAAAAAGGTAAGTCCAAGACCTTTCCAAATAAAGTCACGTTATTTTTGTTAAATCCCCAAATGAGATTTACTCAGAGTCTACTTTGCCCATGCTGGGACCCAGATCCCCTCACATTTGCCATCTCTTATTTCTGCATGTCCCCCAAGGTTCTGCTTCTCATGGGCTCAAGGTGAATTTCTGGTTCTTCCCCTCTGGCCTTCTGACCACACCTGTCTCCTGTGAGATGACCATGCCCAGGGCACACATCTTTTCTGACAGTGGTCTTCACTGCTCCTGCCTCTCTGACTCCTAGAGAAGGCACCAGTCAACCTTTGATACCATATATCCCTTAATTCCCCACAGCACAGCCGAGATCAGACTTTAACATCCGACAAGAGTAAACTGCACATTAATAGATAACAACCCACAGCGGGGTCACCAAACTTGTTTTTGTAAAATGATAAATAAATGAGATATTGCAGGCGACATATAGACTCTATCACATATTCTTCTTTGTTGTTTGAACAACCGTTTAAACATACAAAACCATTCTTAAGTCCTTGGGCTGCACACAATGGGCTGGGCATCAATTTGGTTCACAGGCCATAATCTGCAGACCCTGGTCCAGACCCTCCCAGTTGAGTCCTGGAAGGGGCTGCAATCGGAGTCCACAAATGCCAATCCACCCACAGGATCCCTTCCAACACTGTTCCTGCCCAACTCCCAGCCTCAGCCCTAACAATAGGAGTCCATGTCTGCAGAAACTACCTGTGAAAGTCATGATGCTCAGAGAAACAGAACCAATAAGATATGTAGAGATAGAGATAGAGATTTATTTTAAGGAACTGGCTCATGTGATTGTGGGTGCTGACAAGTCAAAAATCTATAGTGATACTGACCCTGATATCAGTTTTCCCACATTAAACCCAGTATATATGGGGTTAAAACCAAAACACTCTTTCCCTGCTTACTCGCTGGCTTCCTGGCTCCAGAATCCACTATCCTCCATGGAGACAGACACCGCCAAGGACAAGCACCTGGATGCATTATCTCCTTCCTGCAAAGAGACATGGGCTGGTGGGAAAGCTGCTGACCAGCAAGGTCATGGGCCCCCTCCTCTCTGCAAGTAGTCTCAAGACCAAAGACAGGCTGGTGGGAAAGCTCCGACTAGCAAGGCCGTATGCTCCCCCTCTCCTACCTAAAACCCCAAATAAAAACCCTTCCTTTTAGCTTTTTGGGGAGTTTGGGATTTCAGCATTAGCTGCCCTCTCTCCTTGCTTAGCACTGTGCAATAATAAAATTCCTACTTTCTTCCACTACACCTGGTGTCAGAGATTGGCTTGCTGCGCAACGCGTGAGCGAACTCACTTCAGGTTCGATATCAATAGGACAAGATGGCAGGCTGAAAATTCAGGCAAGAGTTGATGTCACAGTCTTGAGTCCAGACGCCACAGGGTAGCAGACTGGAAAGTTGGGGGGGGGGGGATTTCTATGTTAGTCTTGAGGAGGAGAATTCCGTCTTCTTCAGGAACCCTCAGTCTTTGCTCTTAAGGCTGTCAACTGACTGGTGAGCCTTATCCACATTATAGAGGGTAAGACGCTTTACTCAAAGTCTACTGATTTAAATGTTAAACATGTCTAAAAAATACCTTCACAGCAACATCTAGACTGGTGATTGACCCAACAACTGAGCACCTTAACTCAGGCAAGTTGACACACAAAATGAACCATCCCCTTGCCTGTGCCTCAGAATCCAGGTTCAGGGAGCCGGAGGCCAGGAGAGAGAGAGAGAAGACTTTCACTTTCCCTTCACTCTGAGACCTGTCTCCCATGCCTCATTCATTGTCCAAGGATTGGCCTCTCTCCAGGATCACTTACAGGGAAATTTCCCCTCCTTTCAGGGGAAACACAACTCCCACCCACAGAGATAAAGGACACTTCCCTAGTGCTGAGTCAGGATGATGAGAATCGAATTCTAGTTTCAGTTCAGCTACTAACCCACTGTGCAACCTGGTTTTGCACCAGCTCCAGGCCTCCTGCTGACCACAGGACCCAATACACAGCAGAACCCTGTAGGACAAAGCAGAAGTTCAACAGATACTTGTTAGGCCACCTTAGCTTTAGGAAGCCTTATCTGATCATAAAATACCTTTATTTCCCCCAGGCCAGGCCTCCCTGCACCTCTTTTGCCCCCAGCTTCGTGTCATAGTGTTTGTATTTGGACCCAAAGAGCAGTACTCGAGTGTTTGCAGCTTGGACCCAAAGCTGAAAGTTAGTTTCCAGCTGAGTAATGAGAACTTACCACTGACGAGTGTCTACCACGTGCCAGACACTGTAAAAGTTCTATCTAACCCTCAAAACAGCCCATAAACAAGAAAGAGGCCATGGTCCCCATGTTGCCATTCCCAGGGGCCAGCACTGGGACAGGAAGCACCCCTCTCAGAGGGGAACGTAATCAGGAAGACCAATTTACATTTCCAAACCAGGACAGTAACTCTTCTTAAATGTTTCCCCTGGTAGAGGGGACTCCACCAATTTCCCATGATATTAGCTTGTCATGTGTGTCATCACTTAACGATTCTGTAATACAAGAGAACAGTCATCCCACAGATGAAGCAAGCCAACATTCCTAAGATCCAGGACACTGCTTGCAGCTTCAAAAGACTAGTTTTTCCAGACTCTACTTGTTCCAAACCAACAAATAAACATTCACACTTGACAACCCTTGAGATATGTTGAGATATGCTAGTCCCTGCATCCTGCTTCTCCAGTCCTTCAGCCTTTCCTCATGTCAAGTCATCTCAAGCTCTCATCTCACCCATCTTGTCAGCTCCTCCCAGAACTCACCCTATTCAGTGGTTCTCAATGGTGGCTGCTCATTGGACTCACCCATGAAGCTTTGATAAATACTGAAGCTTGAGAAAGTTTGAGGAGGAACAGGATATTTGTATGGTCCTCAAGTATCTCCTCCAAGACTGTATTAAGTATAAAGAGAAAAATAGCAACTTAACACTGGAGAATCCCAGAAGACACCACTTTAACCAAAAGATCAAGGTGAATCTTGATTTTATTAGGAAAAAACATCCAGGAGTCTTTCCTCCTGTGAGTGTCCTTTACATTCACATGGGACATTTCACTTCTGACACTTCCGGTCACCAAATATGTGGAGATTTTCCCCCACCAAGCAATTCTGTGTGACACCAGCTGAGTGTCCTACAATTTAACTCGGTTGTCCCTGGAGTTGGCATCAGACCCCACAGCTTAGGGGCTCAATCCCACAAGACTTCCCCCCACTTCAGATGCCAATCATGCATGGTAGGTCCTCAGGTTACTCACAACTTCTGTCCAACTTGGCTACAAATCAGATGTCCCCATGACCTCCTCCCCCTTTGGTTCGATTAAAGTGCTAGAGTGGCTCATAGAACTCAGAGAAATGCTTACTTACCTTTACCAATTTATTATATAATAAGGGATATGATAAAGGATGCAAAAGACAGCCAAATGAGGAGATCCGGGAGGGTCCCAAGCACAGGAGATTCTGTCTCCTCGGAGTTGGGGGTATGTCACCCTCCTGGTACTTGGATGTGTTCACTAACCTAGAAGCTCTCTGAACCCCATACTTTTGGAATTTTATGGAGGCTTCCTCATGTAGGCATGATCAATTATTAACTCCATTTCCAGACCTTCTCCCTTCTCAAAAGAATAGAGGGTGGGGCTGAAAATTCCAAGCTTCTAATCATGGCTTGGTCTTTCCAGTGACCAGCCCTCATCCAGGAGTCCAGCAAGAGTCACCTCATTAGAAAAGGAAATATTCCTTTTACCCAAGAAATTACAAGGGTTTCAAGAGTTCTATGCCAGGAACGAGGGGCAGAGAGCAATACATACTTTCTATAATCTCACAAAGATGTATTGACATCATGAATCCTCTCATACAATGCACTGAGAAGGACACAAGTTCACCACTATGGTATCCTTGACAAAAATGTGTAACTTCAATCTAATTATGAAAGAACAAATTGACAGATGTTTTACAAAATAACTGTCCAGCACTCTTCAGAAGCGTCAAGGTCATGAAAGGCAAAGAAGAATGGAGGACCTGTCCCAGAGTGGAGAAGGCTAAGGAGACATGACCGTTAAATACAAAGTGGGATCCTAGACAGGATCCTGGGTCAGAGAAAGGACAATAGTGGAAAAACCGGTGGAATCTGTATAAGGTCTATCATCGTTATTACTAGTACCAGCACCAATGGTACCAATAGTACTGTACCAGTGTTCATTTCTTAGCCTTGGTCATTGGGCTGTAGTTATGCAAGACACCAACATACAGGGAAGCTGGGTGAAGGGTATACGGGAGTTTTCTGTACTATTTTTGCAACTCTTCTGTAATTCTAAACAAATTTATTTTAAGTTTAAAAAATACTGATGCCTGAGCCCCTCTCCCAGAGATTCTGATTGGTCTAGTGCATGGCCTGGGCATCCAGAATTGAAAGCTCCCTGGTGATTCTAATGTGTAGCTAGGGTTGAGAACCATTGTGCTGGTTTGTCTGTCTATCACAGAGTGCAATTTTCAGAACCAAACACCATAGTCCACGTGTGGTCTGACAGGAACACAAGAGGACTCTCATCTCCTTCCTTCTGGACACTGGACCTTTATTAATGCTGCCTGGAGCCCAGTAGCTTCCTTTAAAGTCACAGACTTTAGCCACCCACAGCTTCTTCTTTTCTAAAACCTCTGAGTCTTTCTTCACAGGCTGGCCTGCTGGGCCACGCCTCTCCTTTCCTGGGCTTGTACAAGGTTTTATAGGCTGAATCCTGAATATTTAGTCTTCTCAGATTTGGCCCTTTGCTCCAGCCTGTCAGGATCCTGAATGCCTCCTGCCACATTCTCTCCTCTCCCACCCCCTAGATTTGGGCACACACTCTTGAAAATGACACAAGTGACAGCATTGGACAGGCGGAGAGAGCCCTACAGCCCATCCCCAGATGTCCTGGTTAGCATCTGTCTGATTGCCTCTGTTAGGGGCCTGGGCTTGTGGTTCCGAGGGGCAAAGCTGGCCAATCAAGGAAGTTATCCAAATTGTTCAGGACTAGGAAGGGCCAGAGGAAAAGTAGGAGCCAGGTCCTCAGAGAGGACCAAAGATCCAACCAGGGAAGCTGTGTATTGTCACCAAGGTCAAGGGAAGGAGAAGACAAGAGGCTGGAAGGCATGCAGATCCTGAAACAAAGAGGACAGCAAGAGCGATGATGGGAATAGAGTGGGGGCCAGGCTGAACTGCCTCCAATTTCCCATTGTGCCAGCCGCCAAGCCTTGCCCATATCATGCCCTCTGCCTGGATCGCTGTTTCTCCTGAGGGCCATTGTGAACCCCTATCCTTCTCTTAAGACACTGCTTAAGTGTCATCTCTTCTGCGAAGCCTTCCCCATCTTTCACAGGTAGAACTGGGGGAGAACGGAAGGAAGGGGAAAACTGCTCCTCTCTTGGAACTGGGAATCAGTTGAATCCTTGATCCAAATCTGGAGAAGCCTGGAGTGGTTCAGGGAGCAGAAGGATGAACCGCGCCTGGCCTCGAGGAGAAGGGCAGAAACAAGGTGGTTTGTGGCCCATGAAGGGTACGCCTAGTTAGGACGCATCACACAGGCGTCTGACTATGAGCCCCTGGAGGACAGAGCCTCGTTATCATCGTCTTCCCGGCCAGTGCTGAGCCCAGAGTAGCGCTCCACGACCCCACCTCTCCTCATCGCCGGTTGGCCATTCTTGAATGATCCATTGACCAGCCTGAAGGTAACAGCACTCTGCTGGGTGAACAGCTCTGCAGAACAATGGATTCTGAATCCAAATGTATCTCAGCAGTTAGAACAGTGGAGTGGAACAGCTACAATGACTTATAACATGGAGGTTTGGAAAGACCTAAATCTGAGCCGGTAAACCCAATCGAGTGCTCAGAAATCGTGGCTGAACTGCAGCTCCTGTGACATAACTCAGGAATGCGGCTGATTACAGGCAAGGGGAGTCAATGACACAACAAGGTGCCTGCCACAGCTGTCATGGCCTGTAACTGCAAGGCTGGGGGGACAAGGTTCCGAGTAAGGAGACTTTGGCCATGGTCTGCTCTGTTTACATAGCCCAGGCTGCCCCTGGAGTGGGCCGTTCAGTCTAGATGCTGTCCTATGAGAGAGACGTGTTGCCAAGCTTGAACCGCCCATAAAAACCACTTGTAATCCCACTACCTAGAGGCAGCTCCTGTTTATGTGCGGCGTATGTCCTCACAGTCTTTCAGATATATCATATATAGGAGCTTATGCTGCATACAAAGTTTCATATTTTGCCAATTCCACCTAATATTATAACACAAACATTTCCTAATGTCATTAAAAATTATTTGGTAAACATATTTTTAACAGCTTAATTGAGACATAATTCACGTACCATACAATTTATCTGTTTAAATCGTACAATTCTATGGCGTTTAGTGTACTCAGAAGGTTTTGAAATCACCACCACAATCAACTTTAGAACATTTTCATCACCCCAAAAGGAAACCCACACCCATTAGCAGTCACTCCCCATTGCTCCATACCTCCAACCCCTGGCAACCACTAATCTACTTTCTGTTACCGATTTGCCTGTTCTGCACATTTCATATAAATGGAATCATACAGTATATGGCCTTTAGTGACTGGCTTCTTTCACTTAGCATAATTTTTTCAAGGTTCAGCCATGTTGTAACATGTATCAGTACCTTGTTCCTTTTTAAGGCTGAATAATATTCCATTGTGTGGATATTCCACATTTCTTTATCCATCCATCAGTTGATGGACATTGGGTTATTTCTACCTTTTTGCTATTATGAATAGTGCTG
This sequence comes from Equus asinus, assembly GCF_041296235.1. Classification (NCBI taxonomy): domain Eukaryota; kingdom Metazoa; phylum Chordata; class Mammalia; order Perissodactyla; family Equidae; genus Equus; species Equus asinus. Next base: position 16,584,819 of record NC_091803.1, on the reverse strand, counting down.
CTGTGAATACCCTGGTACAAGTTTTTCCATGGACATATATTTTCACTTCTCTTAGGTTGATAAACATAATTTTAAACTACAGCATAATATTGTGTGCAGCTATTTCATACTGGACTGTAAACACATAACCATTTCACTAACCTTAGAGATAAATTTTGGATTCTTTCTGCCTTACAAACAATTCTGTGATGAATAATGTTGCATGTGAAGCCTTGCTGATGTTTTGGGTTATTTTCTGTGTAAACGCGATTAACAAGGCGGATTGTGTTTAGAGGAGAGTGACCAGGATCGAGACTGGATTTCAAATCCACGCATTGTAATAACTTACAGTTACGTGACACTTTACATTTTATGAAACACTTATCTCTTTCTCTCTTTTGAAGATATACAAAAAACACGGGGATATTTAACTTGAAGAAGACGAGATTTAGAGGGTCATAATCTTCGTCTGTAAGTACCCGAATGGCCGCCATTTGAAAGGCAAGAGACTAATTTTACACAGTTCCAAAGGACAGGCTCTGCTCACTGTTGGCCAAGCCTCTTGGGATTGGACTTTTTCTCCCAGCCCTGCCATACAGTGGGCAGCCTTTGCATATCTCGGTGCTTCTGCTTGTAATTCAGAGTAGACCTTGGGGGCCTCCTATGAAATAAAGATGGGTTCTGTCTGTGAAAGAGGATTTGTAACTCTTTAGTAAGAGAGCTCAATCTAAAGTTGGGCTGTCAGCAGAGATGAGGTTTACCACAGAGCTGACTGCTAGCAAGAAGGGAACATTTTGGTCTGGGGACTTGTCCAGGGATTGAGGTAGGGGCGTGTGTTGAGAAATTTGGCTGCAGCTGGAGAGGAGGCAGAGGAAGTTGGGCTAAAATGTGTACAAGAAGTTGTGGCTGGGGTCCAGTTAGACTGAGGGCTTGTTTCTTTGGAAGGCACAGGGAACATTGACCTAGGGTGGCACTTGGCAACATCGCAGAAAGAGATTCTCTAGGTCATCGTGTGCTCACTGTTGTTGAAGACATGTCAATCACTGAGAGATACGAACCTCCTGTCAGCACTGGGACATGGGAAGAGAAGAACATTTGCCCTAAATTTGTTAATGTTTGCCCGAAGAAGATGATTTTTAACTTAATTAGCATATATTTTAATAAGCAGTTCTAAAATGTCCCTGGGCATACCTTGCAAAAGTTTCCTACCTGGGATTGGGGGGAAACTCCTTGACTTCCAGACCTACCCCCAGTACTCACCAACATACGATGTGGAGTAGGAAATGTTAACCACAGCAAACACTCCCAAGTAGGGGGAAGATGGAAGGCTGCCTACCAGCAATTGGGCAAAATTACTTGACTGGATCTTGGTTCTGTCTCTGGAAATGACTCCCTGTGGTTCTTGGGTCCACTATTTGGGAGGCTCTATCTGTACCATTATTCCCAGTGGCCACATCTGAAGCAGGCATGGGACCGTATGTTCTCCACGGAGGCTGAGCAGCTTTCTCAGCTTGCTTCCTGCCTGTAGAATGTTGGGGGATCCAAGGGTTATTTCAAGTATTGAAATACACTGTTTCTTTTAGTTCAGATTAACGGGTTTTTTTAGCACTACAACTTTCTCAAAAATTTAGTTGGCTTTACGAATATTTGTCAAACGCAACCAATAGAAAACAACTCATACTAGCAAAATTCTGCTTTCCCATTTCTTTACCCAAAGCCAAAAACTCGTTAGCTAAATTATCTTCCTTCCAAGTTATCTCAGGTGATAATTTTAACAAAGGCTTTGCCATTGCATGACATGGACTGCCATTTTTCCAACTTCCAACGATAGTGCCCTCATAATCCACCACCTCGCCCCAAAGCCAAAGCCACTTACTCTAGATTTTCATACTTCCAGGTACCAATTTTTGTATAGGCCAGTGTTCACTATTATGCTACAATAACCACCCCTAAATGTCAGTGGCTTACAAAATAAAATAAAGGTTTATTTCTTGCTCACTTTACATGTTATTCTAGAGTTTGCCCCAGCTATGCTCACGGGTCCCAGACTGGCAGAGCAACTCATATCGGGGTCAAATCAAGATCATGGCAGAGAAAAAGGACAAAAAGCAACGGTGGGAGCATGCATTGGGTCTTAGGACTTCTTCCGGGAAGCGGCACCTGTCACTTCTACTCACGGGTTCGTTAGCCATGTTAAATAAATGATCAAGTCTGACTTTAGTGGGAGTGGGGGGAATCATCTCACGAGGCGGACAGTGAATATTTGGAACAATAATACAATCTACCACAGAGGCAGCTAACAGACCCCTCTCTCTCACCTGAGTCCCGAACTAAGACATAAAACAAATGAGCCCACACGTGGACAGTCAAAATGACTCCTTTATTACTAATATAGGCTAGACTGGAGGATGGCAGCTTGGTGTGAGAGCCAAAATGGGCCTGCTAATAAAAAGCCCGCACTTTAAAAGCTTCCTGCCCAGCCGCTGCGTTGCCGAATGGGGCAGGCCTGTAGACACCAGCTCTCAGCACATGGGAGGAGGGTGCAGGATGGATGGAGACCTGGTTTCTCCTCCCACACTTTCCAGGCAAATAAGTTATTCCAAATTCCCTGAAACAGAGTGAGTGCACAGACAGAGGAAGGCCAGGAGCGTAATGCTCATAAACTCCAGCCACCGGGAAAGAAACTTCAGGAGTGAGGAGTGAAGTGAGTATCTTTCAGATGAGGAAACTGAGGTCAGTGAAGACCAATAACTTGCTTGAGTCCCAGGTGGGCAGCTGAGTGCCACCCAACTCTGAAGAGGAAAGGGGTGGCTCTCTACTTAGAGATCAGGGTGCACTCCATGGAGAGGAATCTGCGATCCGGGTAGAAAGATTAAGGTTTGAGGAACATTTTCTGTGTACCTTCCTGTACCCTTCTTGTGTCTGCTGATTTCATCTAAATCTTCTCTTTGCGTTTAGTGAGCAGGAACGGTGGTAGACCCTACCCCCATTCCAAGCCTCAGGACGGTCGTTCAGGAAACCATAGAATCAGTAAAAATTGGTTGACTGAATAAGAACAGGCTTTCGGGGACTTACTAGGCCTACTTTACAGGCCCAGAAGGCCTGAATCCCAGGCCCTTGGAGGCAAGGATGGGATGTAAGCCCTTGTCTTATTCCATGCAGTGTTCCTTCTCCTACCTCACACCGCCTGTCTCCCCCGGAGAGGGGCCTTGGATGTCTCAATGCACCCGTCCCTCTCCCCAGTCCTCTGAGATGGGGGATGGCTGCCCGGACGGATGCAATCACACATCGGGAGCCAAGGCCAGGCCCACCCATGCAGGGCTCCCGATGACGGGTCTTTGCCTTTCATCAGGCTGTGATTCCTTCCAGGCAGCAAAGCCCACAGACAGAAGAGGTAAGAAATCACAGACGTGCAATCCCAGGATTTGAGGCCCGAAGAAGCAGGCCAGGAGCAAGTTGGTGGTCCAAACCCCTTCCCAAATTCTCCCCAAATCTGCCCCCAAGTCGGAGCTAACAAGACCGTGCGTCAACCTGATCCTTCAGGACTCCTGTTTCCCACCTCTGCTCGTGTTTTCTCTCCTGAGGCATCCCCAGGAGTGGGGTCGGAGTCTGTTGCCAGAGCAACCGGAGTGGCATTCCCTCAGATTCATTTTTTCAGATTCCCTCTGTGTTCTCGGCTTTCCTCACTCTTGCTGCCAAAAGAATGCAAACCGTGTCATCCTGCTGCTTCCTTTTCTCTCCTTATCTTGTTTCTTTCTCCAAGGTTTGAATGTCTCGCAGCAAGATCACGTTGATCTCTATCGTTTCCTGCAGTCTACTCACTTGTGTCTCTTTATTCCTCTTGCCAGTCTGGATGCCTTTGCCATCTTCTGGATAACAGACTCTTGGATTTCTCCCTCAGGTCCATACTTCCCAGCGGTGAGGACTCTGTAGTTCGTTTCTGACCCACAAGCACTCGCAGGTGCGTTTGAGCCCCGTCTGTTCTTTGCGGAGATTGATCTGGCTCCAGTGGGGGGTCAATAATAGTGGCTATTATTTATTGACCTCTCACTTTGCCATATTACTTCTAACGTTTTGAGGGAAGCTTTACTGTACCCATTTTGCAGCTGAGAACATTAAGTCTCAGAGGATTAAGCCAGGTCTCCAGCCAATGAGTGGCAAAGTCAGGATTCAACCCCACATCTATATGGCTCCAACTTCTGCGTCCTTCCTGTGTCCCCTCCAGGAAGGAGCCAGAGGTAGGGAGGCCACTTGGGAAACCACTGGGGATGACCGAGGCCAAAATGAGGACAGTACACGGGGAATTTAGACGTATGTCTGCAGGAATGTAGAGTCCGTGTTGGCTGGTGGTCCCGGGGAGGGACAGGCATGGGTGCGGAGTAATTGCAGTAAATATTTTTGTCTAGTACTTTATAAAACACTGCTCCAAACGTGAACTTGTTTGTTCCTCTTCACAGATTTGGGAAGTACAGCAAATCCTATCCTCCCCTTAAATTCAGGTATTCTGACTCAAAAGCTGAGGCATCCTTGCCCTCTTACTCCCCGGCCTGCATCACAAACTCTAAGGAATAAACTCTGGGACGGAGATTTGACTCTCGGGTGTGGTGTAATTTAGGGTGAGTAGCAATGGCAGCTATAACAGGGTGGGCAGGACATTTTCCATTCTCCAGACACACCCTCCACCCTTCTCCATCCTTCTCTGTGGAGTAGGCTGACCTTTACGCACAGGAGGCTCCCTGGCCCTCTGGCTTAAGGAGACTTGACCAATGGAAGGCACTAGCAAGCTGGCTCATCCTTCTACTGGTACAGCCACTCTCATCAGGGCCAGGAGTGACTCCTCCCCTTGCCCCTTCACTCCTAGGCAGTGTCATGGCGGTCACTCATTCCCAGCCCTGGGGACTGCCCCATCCCTACCTCACTCGCACCGTATTTATAGTCCCTTCAGTAAGTTCCCCTCAAGGGCCCATTTTGCACGTGTGTGCCATCTGATTGCTTCAGGGCCTCGATGAGACGGATAAACCTGTAAATCTCAGTGGCGTGACCCAATGAAAGGTTATCTCTTGCTCGTGTCACAATCCATTGTGGGTCTGTGTGTGCGATATACATATATCTCTCTCTATAAATGTATTCTTCCCGCACATGTGTAGAGACTCTGGGAAGGAGACAGAGGAAGTTGGGTCAGAATGTACAAGAGAGCAGTTGTGGGTGGAGGACGGTCTTTCTAGTCAGACCAAGGGTTTGTTTCTCTGGAAAGCATAGGGTACACTGACCTCTGTCAACAGTTGATCTCATCTCCGAAATGACTCTCCAGGTCAAAGCGCACTCAATGTAATGGAAGGCTTGTCAATCACCAAGAAATAGAAACATCTTGTCAGGACTGGGCCATGGAAATGAACGAGCAGTTGCGCAACGGTGGCAATGCTTGAGCAAAGAAAATAATTTTGACTTAATTATCATTTACTTTAGGACACAGCTACTAAGCAAAAGGCATTGTACTGGACTTTCTGGGAGGTACACATTTGATCCAGATATAGGGTCTACTCTCAAGAAACTTGACATTTCCTCACATTTAAAATTTATGTTTAAAGTCACACGCAGTAAAATTCATTCTTTTTGGTATATGCTTCTATCAGGTTTTTAGTTTATATTTTAATTTGTATTTCTTTGTGCATATTTTTTATGGAGATATAACTCACATACCATAAATATCACTGATTTAAGGTATAGTCATGTGTTGCTTAACGACAGGGACACGTTCTGAGAAATGCATTGTTAGGCGATTTCGTCGTTGTGCGCACATCATAGAGTATTTACACAAGCTGAGATGGTATAGCCTACTACACGCCTAGGCTAAATGATACTAATTGTATGGGCCACCGTCATATATGTGGTCCGTCATTGACTGAAACATTGTTATGTGGCGCATGACTGTATATTCAGAGTTATGCCACCATCAACACTAACTTTAGAACATTTTTATCCCCCCCAACAAAGAGACCCGTACCTATTAACACTCACTCCTCACTCCCCGTTCCTCTCACTCCAGGGCAACCACTAACATATTTTCTGTCTCTATGGATTTGCCTACTCCGGATATTTCATATAAATGGATTCGTACAATATGTGCTCCTTTCAGACTTGTTTCTTTCACTTAGCACAATGTTTTCAAGGTCTATCCATGTTATAGCACTTTTCAGTACTTCATTCTTTTTTATGGCTGAATATTTCGTTGTACGTATAGACCACATTTTGTCTACCCATTCATCAGTTGATGAGTTGTTTCCTATTTTGGGCTATTATGAATAATGCTGCTATACACATTCCTGTACAAGTTTTTGTTGAACACCTGTTTTCAATTTTCTTGGGTGCATACATAAGATTAGAATTGCTGAGTCATATGATAATTCTATGTATAACTTTTTGAAGAACTGCCGCTGTTTTCCACAGTTGCTTTACCATTTTACTTTCTCTCCAGCAGTGTACAAGGGTTCTAACTTCTCCACATCCTTGCTAATACTTTGCTTTCTGTTTTTTTTTTCCTGAGGAAGATTGGCCGTGAGCTAACATCTGTGCCCACCTTCCTCTACTTTATATGTAGGATGCCTGCCACAGCATGGTTTGACAAGCGGTGCCATGTCTGCACCCGGGATCCGAACCAGTGAACCCTGGGCTGCTGAAGTGGAATGTGCAAGCTTAATTGCTGCGCCACCAGGCAAGCCCCCCCCCCCATTTTTTTATTATAGCCATCCTAGTAGTGTGAAGAGGTATCTCAATATGGTTTTACTATGCATTTCCCAAATGATTAATCATGTTGAGCATGTGCTTATTGGCCATTTGTATATCTTCTTTGGAGAAATGTCTATTCAAATCCTTTGCCCTTTTTAATTGGTTTGTCTTTTTATTGTTGAATTATAAAAACTCTTTATATATTCTGGATACTAGGCCCTTATCAGATATGTGATTTACAAACATTTCTCTCATTCTGTGAGTTGTCGTTTCATTTTTTTGATAGTGTCCTTTGACACATAAAGGTTCTTAATTTTGATGAAGTCCAATTTATCTATATTTCCTTTGGTTCCTTGTGTTTTTGGTGTCAAAACTAAGAAACAATTGCCTAATCAAAGGTCACAAAGATTTACACCCACATTTCCTTCAAAGAATTTTCTCCCATTCTGTGAGTTGTCTTTTCACTCTCTTGATAGTGTCCTTTGATGCACGAAAGTTTTTAATTTTGATGAAGTTCAACGTATCTATTTTTTATTTTATTGCCTGTACTTTTGGTGTTATATCCAAGAAATCATTGCCAAATTCAATTTCATGAAGATTTTCCCCCATGTTTTCTTCTAAGAGTTTTATAATTTTACGGTTTTGATCCATTTTGAGCTAATTTTTGTATATGATAAAGATCCAACTTTATTCTTTAGCATATGGATATCCAGCTTTCCCAGCACCATTTGTTGAAAAGATTACCTTTTCCCCATAGAAAGGCATCCATCATGGATCTTGGCACTTCTGTTGAAAATCGATTGACCATAGATGTGAGGGTTTATTTCTCAGTTCTCTATTCTATTACAGTGGTCTGTATGCCTGTCGTTATGCCAGTACCACACCATTTTGATTACGGCTGGGGGCAGAATCAACATTTGATCGGCTGTTTGACAGGGTCCAGCCAATCGAGAAGAGCTGAGGGGTGCAGGGCGTGCCTCTGCAAGAAAATGAAAAACCGGCCTTCCCCCAAGCTATGCTGAACTTTAAAAACTTGTTTTTCTTCTCTTTGTCTTATACCCCATTTTCCTACTCATGCTGTAATTTTCCAGATGGCCGCTTTAGAGAAAAGGGCATGCTCCCCCCACGGGGTTGGTACTGAGAAAATTATGTGACCACCTGCACATAGTCTTCAGGATATCGTAAGGGGCAAGTTCCCCCTGAGGCACGTAGATAGTGGGAGAACATTCCTCCCTAATGAGGGGTTCATACTGAAGAGAGTATTTGGATCAAAGCAGCTGCCTCCTTCTGGTTAATGTTTTGCTCTTCCCCCACTTTCCCTGATAAGAATAGATATACCACTTCCTCTGTAGTTGATTAGAAAATTCCTCCATATGTTAGTTATTGAAAATACATTGTTCCTTTCAATGTGTTTCGCAAGACTTTATAGAAGTCTTTTTCTTAGAAACTGCTGATAATAGATATTACTGAAGTCGCTTTTGCGCAGGAAAAGATAGTTAACCTCGGCCCCCCTAAAAGTTAACTCTGTTCCCTGTAAGATTATGCTTATCAATGATTGCCTTTTGGTTTACTCTGCAAGAACATCTGTACTGCTATATGTATCCCCTGCTAAAAAAGATATAAAAACGCTGTGAAAGCCCAGTAAAGCTAGACTTGCTTGCACCGACATCAAGTCTCACGTCTCTTGCTTTCACTTGGCCGACTCCATCTCTCCCTCAGGAACCTGGACTCTGCTGGAGCTGGACTCCGGCAGATTACTGCAGCTGTGTACAGACTCATTCTTGATTCACCCTGCTCCCTTGCCCCCAGTGCCTTCCCCACCTTTCAGATTCTTCCAATCCTTCCTTTCCTTCAAAATGACTTCTACTGGGGCCAGCCTGGTGGTGTAGCGGTTAAGTTCACACACTCTGCTTCAGCAGCCTGGGATTCACGGGTTTGCAACCCCAGGCATGGACCTACACACCACTCATCAAGCCATGCTGTGGCGGCATCCTACATACAAAGTAAAAGAAGATTGGCACAGATGTTAGCTCAGCAACAATCTTCCTCAAGCAAAAAGAGGAAGATTGGCGACAGATGTCAGCTGTTGGCTCAGGGCCAGTCTTCCTCACTGAAACAAACAAACAAAGAAACCAAAATGATTTCTATTGCTACCCTAATCTTGTTCTCCTCCTAGTTTTCCCCAGGTCTTCACGGGGTACCATAATTGATGTAGGAGTTCCCCTTGGTTTCTCCCTTTGTCTTAGTCTGCACACCCATATCATCAGCCATCTCCTAGGCTCCAGATTCCATTCCAGTTCCATCCCCTTCCCTCCACCTCCACTGCTACTGCCTGTGTCCAGCCATTGTCCTCTCTCTCCAGGACCCTGCACTACCTAATGATGGGACTCCTTGTTTTCACTCTCTTTTTGGTTTCATTTTTAATATTTTTATTTGTATTCAAGCATTTCACCAAATGGCCAACAATCACTATCATTAGCCATCATGGAAACGCAAATGCAAACCAGAATGCGCACAAACCCATACCAAGAAAGCTGTGAAGCAACTGGAACTCTTATTTGCTGCTGGTGGGAATATAAAAGAGCACATCCACTTTAGACTTCTACTACAACTAAACTTAGGTTGTCGCAGGTTGCGTTCTCCGGGAAGCACAGTCTGAGGGTGGGGTTAGCATTATTGGGGGAGCGCTCTTGGGATCAGAGCTAATGGAAGGGAAGGAAGCAGGATTGAGGAGAGAAACTGGGGTATAACACAGTCTCCGTGGAGGCCTCAGCCAACCCCAGGGGAGTTTGAAACGGCAATGATCCTTCAGCGTTGTCACACGTTGGGGTGAGGGGTGGGCCTTTGCACCCCAAAGCTTACAGTCATTTAATGTGGGCCACCCAGAAAAGAGCTGTGACCTCAGGTGAGGCAGCTCTCTTTAAGTGAGGCTATCATCATAGGGTCCCAATGGTTGAGCACTTTCTGCTGGTAGCATGCCCAGCAGCTGGAAAAATAAGGGCTTCATTTTTAAAGGGTGCTCTGAAGAGTACATCACAGAGTCCATCACACACACCTAGCCTCAACTCCTGGATATAACCTAAAAATACCCAGTGCATATATATACACACACACACAAACCAGGCCCAGGAATGCTCATAGAAGCTTCGCTCATAATAGCCGAAAAAAAAAAAAAAAAAAAGAGAGAAAGAAAACAATCCAAATGTTCATGAACAGGAAGCTGGATAAATACATTGTAATATATTCGCACAACACAATACTTACACACAGCGGTAATAATAATAGAACAAACTACTGCCACTTAGAACGATGCAGATGAATCTCATAGACAACACAGTGTGTAAGAGAAACCAAGCATAAAGGCACACTATATGATTCTGTCTGTATAAAGTTCAAGAAGAGACAAAATGAATCCATGATAACAGCAGTCAGAATAAAAGTTACCGGAGGATGAGGGTGGGGGGCCGGGGGTGGGGTGGGAGAAGAGCGTAAACCAAAAAAGGGCAGCAGGGGACCTAAGGGATGCAGGAAATTCTCTTCATCTGGGTGGAAATCACATGGGATACGGATATAGATATAGATGTTAAAACTTGCCAATTATATTTAATATTAACACTTTATATGGTAGATATGCCTTCATAAAAAAATAACTGAGTAAAAACTTTTTATCAATTTTATTTACTTCTTAAAATAGTATTACTTGCACATATGTCAGTCCACGTGGGCAGCTATGACAAAACACCCCAGACTTGGGGGCTTGAACAAGAGGTACTTATTTCTCACCGTTCTGGCCACTGGAAGTCCAGGATCAAGGTGCTGGCAGGTTCTGTCCTGGTGAGGGCTCTCTTCCTGGCTTGCAGAGGGCCGCCTCCTCACTGTGTCCTCACAGGCCAGAGAGAAAGGAAGCTCTGGTCTCTCTTCTTGTTCTTATGACACTAATCCCATCGTGGGGGCCCCACCCTCCCGACCTCATCTAAACCTAGTGACCTCCCAAAGGCACCACCTCCGAAAACCATCACCTCGGGGGTTAGGGCTTTGACATACGGATTTGGGAGGGACACAGTCAGTCTATAACAATATGGTTCAAAATTTATATTGTAGAAAAGAATTTACAAAAAAGGATATTCTCCCAGACCTGTTCCCCAGCTGCTCAGTTCCTCTCCCTAGAAGCCTCAGAATTATTCTATGCAGAGTAAGGCATTTTGATCTCTCTACCTCTTTACATTTATGGTAGCACGTTATATCCACTGTGTTAACCTGGCTTCTCCCACTCAAAAATGTATTTTCGGCATCATTCAATATTGATAAATCGCTTTCTCAGTTTTCTGTTTTGTTGATTTTGTTTTTAAGACTGTAGAGTATTCCTTTGAAGGGATGTGCTAGAATTTATTAGTCATTCTCACACTGTTGGACATCTGGGTTTTGTCCAGTCATTTAATTTACTATTGCAATCAACACTGCAATGAAGAGTTTTTTGCATAAGACATTTTCCATTTATGCAAGTATTTCTGTAGGTTAAAATCGTGGCCAAGTGGTTAAGTTTGAGCGCTCTGCTTCGGCAGCCCAGGGTTTCGCCAGTTCGGATCTTGAGATTGGACCTAGCACTGCTCATCAAGCCATGCTGAGGCAGCATCCCACACGCCACAACTAGAAGGACCCATAACTAAAATATACAACTATGTACTGGGGGGCTTTAGGGAGAAGAAGAAGAAGAAGAAGAAAGAAGATTGCCAACAGATGTCAGCTCAGGTGCCAATCTTTAAAAAAAAAAGAAAGAAAACAGAAAAATAAGATCTTTTAAAAAAAATCCTAAAAGTGGAATTGCTACATCAAAGATATGTGCATTAGTCATTTTGAAAGGTATTGCCAAATTTCCTGCTACAGAAACTGCACCAATTTTGAATCCCTTCTGCAATGTAACCAGCGCTCATCCCTCCCTCCCCAGCTTCTAAATGGGGCGTGACGCTTCGAGCTTAACCCCTCCAAGCTTCCCGGTGTCTTGGAATCATATCCACATTCCTCACAGCAGCCTGCGAGGACTTGCGCTATACCGCTCCCGCCTGCCTCACTTTCCACGCCCGAGTGAAGCAAAGCGTTTGGAGAGATCCAAGAGGATCATTGTAGACACCGGGATTCCGGCCTGACCAGGTGGGGGAACTGGCATCCTATCCCGGGGGGCATGTGTGCTTAGGCAGTGGGCCTTGCTGCTGGGCGCCCCATCCTGTGAGTGTGGGAAAAGAGAACTGGGGAGAGATGGCATGGCAAACGAATGCCACGGAAGGCTGCAGTTACATTACCTCGCGGGGGGGCGCGTACCATCCAGGATTTTGGACCTAAGGAGGCTACTCAGCTGATTAAAGCCATCCGCCTGGATGTGAGCCGCTTCTCAGGACAGCCAGCAAGGGGCAGTATTCTGCTTCGGGATGGGGTCTTTTCTCCATCAGACTAGAGGGACCCCGCGCCGAGCTGTCCACCAGGGGGCAGTAAGGACATGGCTTGGAGGCTGAGAGCGGCTAAAAGAAGCTGCCATCCTCAGGGGACTGAGGAGGGAAGAGAGGAAAGTGCGGGCCAATAAGGAGCCGCGCGACTCAGTGGACTCCGGCCCGAAAGGCTGAGTGGGACCACTCGGGGGGGCCGAAGGACCTGATGTCCTGTTCCCCCGCAACGCCCGTGGGGATGGGCGAGGTTCAGTCCCCACCCTACCCCCGCCCTCCGGAGTCCTGCAGACGTGCCCTGGGGGCGGCGGGTGAGGGAAGTGGTTGGCACTGGTCCGAGAGCTGTCTCAGCTGTGCAAAGTGCGACATCTGTGACTTGTTTATCACCTCCTCAAACCCTCCACTCACCACAGCCTCTTCTTCCCCACACAGAGAGAGACACCAGCTGTGTAAAGGAGCGACTGACAAGTACTTCTGAGCACCGGCTGTGTGCTGGGCTCTATTCTACAGGTAGGGGGCATAGCAGGTCTCTGCCCTCAGAGTACCTATGGTCTAGTAAGACTGACAAGCAGACAAGTAAAGACACAAATAGGAGAGAGAATTTCGAGACTGTGACAAGTGCACTGAAAGAAGTAACAGGGCGAGGTGGTGTGGGAAGGCCCTTCTGAGGAAGCAGCATGTGAGCCAGAGACCTGCTGGCTGAGAAGAAGGCCACCACAGTAAGAGCCAGGAGAAGAATGTTTCAGCAGAGGGAAGAGCACGTACAAAGGCCCTGAGGTGAGAAGAACCTTAGCCTGTTTGAAAAACAGAAAGGAGACCAGTGTAGTGAGTAAGGGTATGTATTCGTTTCCTATTGCTGCTGTAACAAATTTCTGCAAACTTAGTGGCTTAAAACAGCACAAATTTACCACCTCACATCCATTAGGATGGCTACTATCAAAAAAAAAAAAATAGGAAACAAGGATGGATGAGGATGTGGCAAAACTGGAAGGCTTGCACATTGTGGGTAGGAATGTAAAATAGTACAGCTGCTGTGGAAAACAGTATGGCAGTTCCTCAAAAAATTAAAAATAGAACTACCATATGATTCCGCTATTCCGCTTCTGTATATATACCCAACAAAGTTCACAGCAGGATCTCAAAGGGATATTTGTACATCCATGTTCTTAGCGGCATCATTTACAGCAGCCAAAAGGTGGAAGCAACCCAAGTGGCCCTCCACGGATGAATGGATAAAGGCAATGTGGTTTATCCATACAATGGATTATTAAGCAGCCTTAAAAAGGAAGGCAATTCTGACACATGCTACAACACAGATGAACCTTAAAGACATTGTTAAGTAAAATAAATCAATCACAAAAAGACACTGATGTATGATGCCACTTATATAACGCCTCTAGGCTAGTCAAATTCATAGAAACAGAAAACAGAATGGTGATTGCCAGGGGCTGAGGGAGTGGGGAATGGGGAAGTTTTGTTTAACGGGTACAGAGTTTCAGTTTTACAAGATGAAAAGAGTTCCAGAGATGGACGGTGGTGATGGTGGCACAACCTTATGAATGTTCTTAATGCCACTGAACTGTACACTTAAAAATGGTTAAGATGGTAGATGTTATGCGTACTTTCCAAAAATAAAAAAATTGGGGGAATCCCCCCTCACAAATTCATAATATTACAGTTCTGGAGGTTAGAAGTCCAAAATGCGCGCTGGCCCCGTGGCCAAGTGGTTAAGTTCACGCGCTCCGCTTGGGCGGCCCAGGGTTTTGCTGGTTCGGATCCTGGGTGTGGACATGGCACCGCTCGTCAGGCCACGCTAAGGCAGTGTCCCACATGCCACAACTAGAAGGACCCACAACTAAAAAAAATGTACAACTACATACTGGGGTGGGGGGATTGAAGGGGAAACAAAAGAAGATTGGCAACAGATGTTAGCTCAGGTACCAATCTTTAAAAAAAGAAGAAGAAGTCCAAAATGAATTTTACAGGGCTAAAATCAAGGTGTTCACAGAGCTCTAGTCCTTCTAGACGGTCTAGGGAAGAATCTGTTTCCTTGTCTTTTCCAGCATCTAGAGGCTGTCTCATTCCTTGGCTGGTGGCCCTTGCCTCCATCTTCAAAGCACAGAGCTCCAACCTCTGCTTCTGTCATCACATCATCTTCCCTCCCTCTCACCCTCCTGGCTCCTTAAAAGGACTCTCATGATTCCATTGTACCCACTCAGATAATCCAGGATAATCTCCCCATCTCAAGACCCTTAACAATCACACCTGCGAACTCCCTTTTGCTACATAAGGTAACATATACGTAGGTTCCAGGCATTAGGACATGGACATCTTTGGGGGCCACGATTCCATCTCCCACAGGGAGTGTAGGGTGATGAGATGAGGAAGATTAGCATGGAACAGAACACGCGGGATGGACCCAGGCTCATAAATTGTAACAAGAGCAGCAACACCTTCTGAGTTACTTAAAAACAAAACAAAACAACAACAACAACAAAACCCTACCTTCTGGGCAAAGAATGGGTTGGAGGTAGAGCTTGTCAACTGAAATAAAGAGTCTGGGTGATATTAGCGAAGGAGTTTATTCAATAATCAGCCTCAGAAATTTAACCCTGGGAAAGAAGTTCAACAGAGTGCTCCGATGGAACTGCTGCGAGGGATATGAGTTCAAGTGCAGCTAACATCTCTTTCACAAACGGTGCATGTGCAGGGAAAAGGAAAAAGAACTTACAACTGGATATCCTACATGTCCAAAAAGGGATAGGGCATATCTGGGTTTTCCTCTAGATTATACATTGAAGGTAACATAAACAAGAATTCCTTGGTTCTACATCAAACAAGTTCAGAGATGCTGAGGTTATCTATGAGTGGAGGGAGGCAAGGACCAGGGTCATTATTTATTCCCTCAATCTCCAAGAAATGCAGCTGTGGATGCAGGAGCTGGGTACTCTTTATCTCTTCCTGTTGCGGATGTCTCCAGCTGACGTCTTCCGAATGAGGCATGGTGTTGCAGGGTCATTCAGACACAGGCTGAAGATGGCCTGCACAGCTGCTGCACAGGACAGCGTGGATTTTATTGTACTGACTTCAAGCCTATGCAGTTTGCTTGCTAGATTCGGCTGTTGGACCAGGGAGAGGGGTCTCAAAAATCTGTCCAGAGGATGACAGTATTTGCTCATGGATTTGATCTCGAAATGTCCATACCATTGTGTGTGCACTCCCTGGGAAGTTACCTGTCCCCCAGATTCCAAGTCTGGCACGTGGAGAATCAGACACTCCCCAAGTAGGAAGAGGACGCCTGGTAAAACTGTAGAGTGGTGTCTCCGGGTAACATATTTGAGGCTGGAAATCTCTTTGTGGATCAAGGGTGAAGCAAATAGGACAAAGGTGATTCATAGTCCAGCGGTGCCATAACCCCATGCCCGCCTGCTGAAGAAGACTCTGCTTTGCTCATTCCAGTTCTCTATCCCCTGAGCTTAAGAGAGGGTTTTAGGGTTTTTTGGAGGCATAATTGGAAAAAATGAGGAAAGGGAAGCAGAATCAAAGACGGGAGACCATTAGGTGCTCTCTGCATTAGAGTACACGGTCCTTGGCTGCAGGCTCTGTAAAGTCACCACAGTGCTCACTCTGCAGGGAGAGCAAATTCAATTATCCACGACCCTCTGGTAAATAGAAAATGTATCAACACTCCATATGCATTTGTGTTTGTTTATGGAGCCTTAGAATTAAGGATCCAAAGAGACTTTAAAAGGCATCTACTTCCACCTCCAACCTATGCTCAAATATCTCTTCAATATTCTCATCAAGTCACCAGATAGCCTCTGCTTGCACACTTCTAGTATCAGGGAGATCACCACCCATCAAGGTTCCGTGGATGAACAACCCAAACTGTCAGAAAGTTCTTTCTTAAGTCAAGTGTGTCTTCCTGTCATTTCCGTCTTTTTGCCTCAGCTCTCCCCTTGGGGGTCACACAGAGTAGATCTACTGGCTCTCCTCAAGAAAAGCCCTTCAGACAGGTACAGCCAGGGGCCAGGACCCCGGAAGCTTCTTCAGGGAAGTCTCTGTGGTCCCTTTAATTGTTTCTCATCAGACATGATTTGAAGTCCCCTCTCCCCCTCCCAATCCTGGTCACTTTTTGTTGGACAAGCTCCAATTTTCTAGATCCTTTTTCAAAGAGTGTATCTGCAAGTAGACCCAGAACTCCTGGCATGGCCTGACTGGCACAGGGGAGATGAGACCAACACCCCGTTCCTCTCTCCAAGGCCCAGACTTCGGTTCCAGCAGCCCAAGTTCCCATTTGCTATTTTTGGCAGCGCCATCTCATTCCTGATTCATTCCTTGCTTCCTGTTGAGTAAAACCCTAATTAATTTTCGTGTCCACTGCTGCATCATAAGCCACATTAGTTTAAATGTGCGCAGTATTCATTTAAATATGTCCCATTGCTTTATATTCAGATCTGAAAAATTATGTGGTTATATTTCAGCACTAAACAGAAGAGTTCAAAAGAATCTCAGGTTCTCTTCCAGAGGTTCACGGGGACACAGGCACTGGCAGAACTACAGAGAGGAGGTCCGAGAACAATCTGAATGTCCAGCACAGAGAGTGAAGCATTTTTCGTTTGTCAGTAGTCTGTGCGGCCTCAAGTCAAATTTACATACAGGGAGTAGTAGGCACTATATTAGAGGGAAATAGTGAAAGGGGCAGAAAATTGGGACCTAGCAAAACCCGATTCGAATCCTAGTCCTACCACTTCCCACTGGTGGCCTTGGGCAAGTTTCCCCACCTTCTGGAGCATCTATAATAGGGGAAACAATATTCCAATTGTCTGCCTTAAACAGCTGTCCTCTCGCAAGGCACTTTTCAAATTCGAAATGCGGAAATAGACCTTGGTTATTAAGGTGAATACACATTTCTAACACTTTGCTGCCTTCAGTAGAGTCCCTCCCTCGTCTCCCGCCCCTTCATCTCCGATCCAGCCACCGAAGGCTGCCCCGGCTGGACCCAGCCAAATCCAGGTCACAGCAGCGAGGGGGTGGACCAGAGTTCTAATTCTGTCTTTGCCATTTAACTGAATTACCCAGGGACCTCCCCAGACCTCAGTTTCCTCATCGGTATAATGTGGATCAACACAGATAGTGGAGGTGTGTGTGTGTGAACGGGCTCCGTAAACCGCAAGGCACAATCAGCATTAGGCATCTACAGCGGAGACGATGAAATCCAAGCCCTACTCGCTAGAGCGGCACCCACCCGGGACGCCGGGGGACCCAAGGACTAGCTGCCAGGAGCCGCGGGGCCGATCCTTCACCGCCTACGCGCGGGGGAGGGCGATCAGCGCGACCGCATTGGGCAGCTCGCCGCGGGGCGGGGCCTCGGGGAGGCGGGGCTTCCGGCCGCCGCCTCCGCTGTTGCCAGGGGAGACAGCCGCAGGGAGGCGGAAGGAGCTGAGGACCGGCGGGTGGCGAGCGGGCGCGGGAGCCGGCGCCAGAGCGATGGCGGCCATGGCGGTCTCGGAGCCCGGGCTTCGCAGCTGGTCCCTGTGCCCCGAGGTGCCGTCCGCCACCTTCTTCACCGCGCTGCTCTCGCTGCTGGTGTCCGGGCCCCGCCTGTTCCTGCTGCAGCCGCCCCTGGCGCCCTCGGGCCTCTCGCTGCGGTCCGAGGCCCTGCGCAACTGGCAAGGTGAGCAGGGGCGGGGCCGGGGTGCCAGCCCTCTTCCCCCGACCTCGCCGGGCCCCGGGCTCCGGACCCCCAGTACCCGCGCCATCAGGCCTCGCCCCCAACCTCTCCGTCCATCGTTCTCCTCATCCGGAGGACCAGCCCCATAGTCCACGTCTTTGTCTCTCCAGAGCCCCGTCGTCGTCGTCACCGTAATCCTTCCCCACCCGAATTTGTTCCCTTCCCTGTCTCCACACAAGGCCCCCACATCCATTCGCTAGCGAACTGGTTTCGTTCACCCATGCTCACTCTCCAAGGAGAAGGATTTTTGTTCTCCCCCCTTCCTTGTCACAAACACACCCACGTCTGCTTTAGGGCCTAACCCCCACTGGAAAAAATTTCTCGCGCCTTCGTGAAGACGCTTAAGCCTTATCTGTAGTTCCCCCTCTAAGCATCTTAGGGTTTAGAATTTCTTCTGCTTCCTCCGTTGGTATCTTAATCCTGACTCCGATTCCCAGCTCATGGGAGGAGGGGGTATCTTGTGCCTTTGGGAGAGGTGCTTGTTTTCTCAGGGAGAGAAATTTTACAGACCGATTAAGTATAAATATCCGCTCATAAAAGACATTCCTAGTCTCTGTTTCTTCCCCATTTTCTGGGGAAGAAAATGGGAAATGTGTATAGCTCTTGCTGTTTTGCAAAGCACACTCACCTGCTTTAATCTCATTCAGTTCTCACGATGATCCCATGACGTAGGCTTTGTTATTGCCCATTATTTAGATGAAAGTGAGGCTTAATGCGAAGAGTCTCAGAGCTGTTCAGTCATACAATTGGACGGGAACCCAGATTTTTCTTTTTATTGTGTGATGTTTTGGAACTGGAGCCTTGGGGTATGTAATCCTCGAATCATGTAGAGTTGCTGCTAGAATCTTCACATTTATACTTGGAATTTTGGTTTTGGAAGTACTCAACAAGTGGTCGAGTACTCTCAGACAATGAAGGCTTATAGAGATGGCCTGACTGAGTATATGCTTCACAGCCTGCCTCCCTGCTCAAATCTAAAACTCCCCCCACCCCCGTACACACAGCACATCTGTCCTCATAGACAGATGCAAATGCCAGCCTAAACTGAGCTCTCTTTTTTTTTTTTCTTACTTCACAGCTTCTCTGAGTGTGGGGTTCATGGGCATGTGAGTATCGGACTCATAAGAGACCTTTGAAGGCCTCAAGTGTAGTCCTCTTACTTTACAAGGAGGAGACTGAAGCCAACAGGGCCGGTGGCTTGCTTGAGCTCAGCCAGCTTGGACGTAAGAGGGCCAGGAATCCCCTCCAAGCCTTGAGGCTCTCAGGTCCAGTGTAACTGCTGCTTCACTGGTCCATCTCCTTCAGTTTAGTGTTTTGACCTGCAGGGATGTAAAAGTACGTAAGAGATGACTGCTTCTCGAAAAATAGAAATGAGAGTGTTTGCTGTCTTACTCCACGGAAACATTGCTCTACCTGTAAGAGTGGATGAGCACTTTCAAGGAAGACTTCTGAGTTCTATATCGATATTATTAGTGATAGTTTTGTAATCTTTATAGGCGCAAAATAATTCATGGTCCCTTTTTTCTTCCTCTGAACAGCCACTATGGAAGGAGAGGTCAGGATTACAGCCGAGGAGACTGGCACAAAGAGTGTTAAGTGACACCCACTCAGTCCACCCTGAAGCTGTTACAATTAATTAACCCTCAAACTGTCTGGTGAGATAGGTCAGTATTAAAACCAAAAAAAGGGTTGTAAAGCACATTGTAAATTCAAAGACCATCCCATGCTAAAAAGTGTTATTTTTTTCCCATATGGAAGCCAGTCACTGATAAGACTTGCTCCAGGTCCGGGAAAGACCAAGAGTTAGATATTCACACCTCTACTTTGAGTCCTGGGTCCTTCATTGTTGCCTCCCACTGCTTGTCATGGCTCCTGACTGATTTTCACTGGCACTGAGAGCCAACGACTGCCCCCTTCCTAGGTGGGTTGTAACCTGGCTTTCCCTCCTTGGAGCAGCCCACCATCAGGCCTCTAACGCAGCTCCCTCTACAGTTTACAGGCTGGTGACCTACATCTTTGTCTATGAGAATCCAGTCTCCCTGCTCTGTGGTGCTATCATCATCTGGCGCTTTGCTGGCAATTTTGAGAGAACCGTGGGCACTGTCCGCCACTGCTTCTTCACCGTGATCTTCGCCATCTTCTCCGCTATCATCTTCCTGTCGTTTGAAGCTGTGTCATCACTGTCAAAGCTGGGGGAGGTGGAGGATGCCAGAGGTTTCACTCCAGTGGCTTTTGCCATGCTGGGAGTCAACTCTGTCCGCTCTCGGGTGAGGAGGGCCCTGGTGTTTGGCATGGTCGTGCCCTCAATGCTGGTGCCGTGGCTCCTGCTGTGTGCCTCCTGGCTCATTCCCCAGACCTCATTCCTCAGTAATGTCTGTGGACTTGGAATTGGGCTAACGTGTATCCTTTCTAGAAGGGAATTGTAGAAGGATAACGTGCCAAAGGGTAAACCAAGTTGGAGGGTCTCAGGAGTGAAGTAGACAGAGCTGTGGGCTCAGATGTAGGTTATCTGGGTTCTAGCTTCCGCTTTGAAAACCACGTGGCGTTGGGCTGGTCATTTCCCTTCTCTAGGCCAGAATTTCCTCATATGGAAAGTGTCAACAGAGCTATTTCCTCATGTCAGCTTAGCACTGTCAGTTAGTGAAATATTCTGATTTGGTTTTTTTCCTTGCAGACTGAGTTGTAAACCTGCATTTGACTAATTATGATAAGAATTTTCCTTGGAAGAATGTGAAGTACCCATGAACTGGAGATGTTCCATGAAAGGAATAGGAAACATGTTTGTTTATTCGTTTTTGTTTGATTTAGTCATTTTCTCAGAAAAAAAAATTTTTTAAGATAGGCTCTTACCATATGGGTGGTTAAAAGCTTAGGCTAAGCCTTACATCCCTTGTATAAATATTCTGGCAATGAGGGGGTGGGAATTCTAAAATACAATGTGGGTTACTTTTTAAACGTCAGAATTGATAATGTCAGGGGTTGGACAAGGTACGTTCCTAAAATCTCTTTCAATTTGTGATTCTGTAAGCTATTAGAGTAGGTAGTGTGTAAATACACATTGATAACATTGCTCTTCTTTATCTTATTTTTCAATTTTGATTTCATTTATTTTAAACCTTTTTTTCTACTATGAAAATTTAAAACTATAAACTCGTCTGTAAGTACTACTTTAGTTGCATCCCACAAATTTTATAAGTTGTGTTTTCATTATCACTCAGTTAAAAGTATTTTCTAGTTTTCCTTGGGATTTCTTCTTTGATACAAGGATTATTTATAAATGAGTTGCTTAATTTGTAAGTGTGTGGTGACTTACCAGATTTCTTTTTGTCATTGATTTCTAATTTCAATTCAAGTGTCAAAGAACATTCTTTGTAAGACTGCAGTCTTTTTACGTTGTTTCTGGCGCAGTATTGGTATATCTTGGTGAATGTTCTGTGTGTAGTTGGAGAGAATGTGCCTTCTGCAGCTCATAGGTATAATGTTTAACATATGTCAGTTAGGTCAAGGTGTTGATGTATTCAAGCCTTATAACTTGCTCTATCAATTACTGAGAGGACTGTCAAGATCTCCAGCTAAAATTGTGGATTTGTCTATTTTTTCCTTTCAGTTCTTCTCAGTGTTTACTTCAGGTGTTTGGAACCTCTGTTATTGGATGCATACACATTTAGGATTGTTATGTCATCTTAATGAATTCACCCTTTATCGTTACGAAATTGCCCCTTTTACTCTGATAATAGTCTTTGCCCTAAAGTCTTCATTGTCTGATATTAATATAGTTACTCCAGCTTTCTTAAAATTAGGATTTACATGGTATATATTTTTCCATTCTTGTGTTTTTAACATGTTTGTGTCTTTATATTTAAAGCATATTGCTGGTAGGTGGCATATAGTTGGTCCTTCAATCTGGCAATCTCTGCCTTGTAAATGGCATGTTTAGCCCATTTACATTTAGTGTAATTATTGATATGGTTGAAGTTAAGTCTCCCAGCTTGGTGTTTGTTTTTAATTTGTCCCACATGTTCTTTGTTCCTTTTTATCTCCTTTCCTGCCTTCAGTTTGCATGTTTTTTTAGTATTTCATTTTATCTTCTCTGTTTGCTTATTAACTGTTCCTCTTTGTTTTATTTTGTAGTGGTTGCTGTAGAGTTTATAATATGCATTTTTAGTTTATCACAGACAACGTTCAGATAATATAACACTTTGTATATAATGTAAGAATCTCATAGCATTGTTTTTCCATTTTTCTTCTTTCCATCCTTTGTGTTATTGTTGTCATACATTGTATTTTCACATATATTTTAAGCCTCACGATACATTGCTATTACTTTTGTCTTAAACAGTCAATTATATGTTTTTTAATTAAAAAGCAACATTTATCCACATATTTACCATTTCTAGTTCTACTCTTTCTTTTGTGTAGATCCAAGTTTCCATCTGGTATCATTTTCCTAAAGCCTGAAGAACTTTCTTTAGCATTTCTTGTACAGTGGGTATGCTGGTGTCAACTTCTCTCAGTTTTTGGTTCCCTGAAAATGCCTTTATTTCACTAAATAGAGAATTCTAGCCTTCTGTGATCTCCTTTCACTTTTAAGATGTTGTTTCTAATGAGAAATCACTAGTCGTTTTTATTGTTTCCCATTATTTATTGTTTTTCTCTGGCTCCTTTCACAATTTTTTCTTTTATCATTGGTTTTCAGCTATTTAATTGTCATGTGCCTTAGGGTGGTTTTCTTTGTGTTTACCTTGCTTGGAGTTCATTGATCTTGAATCTGTAAGTTTAGTTTTTATCGAATCTGAAAAAAACAATTATTATTTCTTTGAGTATTTTTTCTATTCTCTTTTTCTCTTCTTCTTTTAGGATGCTAGTTACACATATGTTAGACTACTCGATATTCTTCAGTGGGTCACTGAGGCTCTCTTTATGTTTTATTTTTTAGCTTCTTTCTCCTCTGCATTTCAGTTTGTATAATTTCTATCACACTGCCGTCAAGTTCAATGATCTTTCCTTCTGCAGTGTCTACTCTGCTGTTAAACCCATCCAGTTTTTTATTTCTCATGTATGTTTTAGCTCAAGAGGTTCCATTTGGTTCTTTTTTATAGTTTTCATTTCCGTATTGAGATTCTTTATCTGTTCCTTCATGATGTTTGT
The DNA here is from genome assembly GCF_041296235.1 of Equus asinus. Taxonomy (NCBI): domain Eukaryota; kingdom Metazoa; phylum Chordata; class Mammalia; order Perissodactyla; family Equidae; genus Equus; species Equus asinus. Next base: position 16,561,797 of record NC_091803.1, on the reverse strand, counting down.
GTTTTCCTTTAAACACGTATACTTACACCTTTATAATAGCTGTTTTAAATTACTTCTCTATTGATGCCATCATCTCTCTCATTTCTGGATCCGTTTCTTTTGACCGTTTTCTTCCTGATTATAGACCACATTTTCTTGTTTTGTCACTTGTCTTGTAATTTTTTATTTGATGCTAGACGTTGTGAATTCTATGTTATTGAGGGCTGAGTTTTTTTGTTTTCATTTAAAGAGTGTTTTGGGTGTGTGTGTGTGATACGCAGTTAATGTACTTGTTAAGGCATTGCCTTTTTGGAGGTCTCTTCTGAATGCCCCGGGTGTTCAGTGAGGTCTCTTTACTCTGTCTGGTTAGAATGTGAGTGTGTCGCTCCCCTGAGTGAGCTCCAGTAGTTGTTAGGCTTACAGCTCCTTGATAGTTGTTATTTCCTAAGTAGCTATTCTTTGCTAGGCTTGAGGAGTCTCCCCCTACGTGTGTGCATGTTAGTATTCAGCCAAAGTCTCAGAACCCCTGTGCACATTTCTGGAGCTCCTTCTCTGAGCAGCTCACTCTTCTCCATTACTCTGACCTGTAAATCCCAGGCACTTTTGCCTCTCTGAATTCTGTCTCTCCAGCTCAGCAAAAAATGCTATACTCTGCTTTGATTCCCCTTCCTGTGCTGTAGTTAGGAAAGTGCCTCCAGGCAGAAACCCAGCTTGATCTTGAGGCTCAGTTCATTTGTTTCCCTTTTCTTAGGTATCACAGTCTGGCAGTGTTTGTTGTCCAATATTTATAAAATATTATAGTTAGTTATGGTGGGAGGACTAGTCTAGAATTATTACTTCTTCGGAATCAGAATCAGAACATATTCTTGAGCTCATTCTGAAGTCATCAGCCGTGACAACTTTTGACTTCCTTATAGCATTGGGTATCACCTGGAATCAACATTTGGAAATATACTGCCCTCCCTGAAAGAATTTAGAAATATGCAGGGGCATCTTTGGTTATCTCATGACTAATGAGATGCTACTGCCATTTAGTGGCTGGTGGCCAGGTGCTAAATGTCCCACAATGAGTGACACAGTCTAGACTAGCAAAGAATTGTCTTGCTAAAATGCCAGTAGCATTCCAGTTGGGAACACTGCTTCCAGGAACAGCTTTCTCTTGCGCTTCCCTACAGCCTTCTCTCCACCACCACTCCCCTTCCAGCTATTGCTATTCACAAGGTAGGTTCAGCGTACACACCACTTCCTTAGATAAAGAAAGCCTTCTCACTCTCCCTAAACTAGGTTAGGATCCCCAACATGGTCTTCCATAGATAAGCTTTTGCTTATCCCCACTTATTCTACCCCAGTTACTGATTCCTTGTCTGGAACTTATTACTTATTCCTTAGTTTCTGGTATACGCTAGATGGTCTATAGATATTTGTTGGAAGGATGGATGGACGGATGCAGGCTGAATCTTTGACTTCTTAGGCGGTGGTGGGTTGACACAAGTCAGATGACCAGAGTGCCATCACGTCATGGGGGCTGGTGACAGTGTAAGACTAATGCTGCCAGAGCGGCCCTCATGAAGCTCATTTGGCCACATTGAGGCAAAGTGCCTTCTATTTGGGACAAAAAGTGCAAAATGTTGTCAGTCCTCCTGAGAAGGTATTAGGACAGCCTCCTGCCTCATCCCACTGCAAGGACCAAGGTGTGTGCTGCCTCATGACTGTGCTTGCAGGGATTAGAGCAGCTCAGGAGAGAGGCTGGGTTGGCATGGGGGAAGGTGAAGTGTTAGCACCTCTCTGCCCTTCCCTCTTGCTGGGTCATATTCCCTCTGAGGTACGGTGGATGGAAACTCAACTCTTGGTTTCCCCTGAGCTTGAAGCTTCAGTCCGAGTTTCTGTGGAAGGAGCGCCAGTGGCCCTGCAGAATAAATGGGGGACTTGTGTTCTTCTGTGGGGAGTATTCAGCCCTCCCTTTGGCTGCCTCCAGTTTCCCTTAACGTGCCGACCTCAGATGGCCTCACTTACTGCTATTCCATCGACCTCTCAGAGCGAGTGGCACTGAAGCTCGACCAGAAGTTCCCCTTTAGCCTGATGAGGAGGATTTCGGTGTTCAAGTACGTCTCGGGCTCTTCAGCGGAAAGAAGGGCAGCCCACAGCCGCAAGTAAGTTCCGGAACTCTTAAATCTTATTCTTAAAGCGCTTTTAGGGCCTGTAGAGGCTGTGACTGGTTCAGTGTCATCGGGGAAAAGAGTAGAGTTTGGGCAGCCCTGGGCCCGGAAAATCTATGTGCAGATGTCTTCTGAGCACTCTAGATTCTGCCCACCTGCATGTGGAGTAGGCACCGAGCAGGAATGGGAGAGGGAAGGCATCTGAAGCGCTTGTGCGTAATCCTGAGTGACTTGTGGCAGACTGGGAGCGAGTGGCCCTGTGCCGCGTCCTTCCTGGCTCTCAGCACTGACAGGCACTCCGTGCACATCAGATTGGGCTCCGGCCTGTGGCACTGGTAAGCAGCACAGACAGGCCACACGGCTGACCAAGTGCCTTGGGAAGTGGCACAGCTGGGCCTGAGAGAGCGGTTTGCTTGGCCACCCAGCAAGAGGAGGTGAGGTTTACTGTTTTCCAGTCCAGGCTCATTAACTCTCAATGGAAAGTGCTAGGCACGTGGCCAGAGCTCATGTAGCCTCACTCCTTCCTTTTAGAGAGGAGGCCCAACGAGGACAAGAGTCCTTCTCCAGGTAACAGAGAAGCAGGAGAGCCAGTCTCGAGCCAAGCCTCCTGCTTCCATGTCCTCCCCGCTCCCTGTCCACTGTTCCACACTGCCGGCCTCTCATGTCCTTCCCTGGTTTTTGTCCATGCTGAGTCTCCACAGCGAAGGAGGTTTTCTTTTCTTCACCAGTCCGTCCCAGAGAAAGGACTCGCTGTGAAGTCAGGATGCTCTCGGCAGCCCTTTTGGCCTGCAGCCAGCGGTGGAGTCAATGCTGCCCTCCGTGCTGGCCTGCATGCAGGGTTTTGATTGAATTGGATGTTGCTCCTTGTAGCCAATTTCAGCTGATGGGTGCTCCCAGCCCTCACTGGCTCAGGCCCTTTGACCCTTTCTCAAGGCAGGGACGGGTACTGGGAAAATAGACATGCAGACTCACCCATTGTGCCTTGGGCCGGTCCTTCCTAGAGGCTAAATGTGTGGGAGGCGGTTTAGTTTAGAATTAGTGTAGTGTGGCCTTTTGGCTTTTCATTGTTCTCACAGAATCTAGAGAGGACGTAAGGGGTCCACGATACAAACTCCCACCCTGTGAAGGAAACCCCTCTAAAACAGCCGAGGGTGGTCACCTGGCCTTAATTCACCCCCGCTGGTGACGGGCCTCACTCTCCAGGGGGCCCCTGCTGAGAAAGTTCTTCCACACTGAGTGCAGTCGCTTCTGTGTAACTGTGACACGTGGTACCATGTCTGATCCTGCTTCACCATAACATGCAGATGTAGGGTAGGTGATGGCCCTCTCAGCTCCTTCCGTGTTCCTCACGTGCTGTGGTGTTCAAGCCCTCGTTATCCTGGCCCGCTCAAGGCACTTGGAACAGAACATGATGTTCCAGAAGGCCTGAGGATGGGACACAGGCAGTGTTACAACACATGTTTGTTTTGTTGATTGACAGGCTATCTGGACAGCTTCAATTCCCTGGAGGCTCTTGTCGAGCTTCTGGGTAAGCCCAAACCTCTATGTTTTTAAAAATCCCCGGAGCGCTGTTAGAGTGTCCTGTATATGTACTTAAGCAGCAGATTTGTAAGGTCAGGTTTTAATTGAAAGCTGTACAGGGTCAGTCCAGTCAGCCAACAGAAACATCAGTGGTGTTCACTCATTCTCCATATTTGGAACTTTGCACAAAAGTTCGGAGGATAAACCCTTAGAATGTGTCTCCATTCATAGTTTTAGTCACATGTGTCTGTGGTGGGATCTTTAACCTCAGCACAGGCAGCCCCCCGACGTCTGTCGTGTCGGCTCCTGCCAGCCAGGACTTGGAGCTGTGACTCTTCATTTCTGAATTCACAGGTAGAAAGTCTCACCGTGGTCACAGCCTGGGCCCAAGCCCTGTGTTATGCCACTAGGGCCCCTGCCCTCGCACCCACAGAGGTGGATCCATTCTCATTGGGTAGAATTGCTGAGCCAGCCACCAACACACTGACGCTGTGACCTGGTCCCCATTGCCTCCTCCAGGTTACAAACTGCTGTGTGTAGGTTCCACGTCAGGTGGTCTGCTGCTGGCCGGGGGGTGGGCCCTGCGCTCTCTGGGCATCTGTTTTCTGATCAGTTGAGATTAGCCTTTTTCCCCACTTGATCCTTACAGCTTGTTCCAGAAAATGCCCAAAGCATGTTGTAACATAAAGCAGTACAGCGACCCCAAGCTTTTCTCACGTGGAACGACAGCTGGGGGTGCTGTGCCTTGGCATGACTAGCTGAATGACCGTTTTCTCTCCTGTTCCTTTCCAGGCTGAACCCTGTACCTGGCTCCTACCCCTCGCAGAGTGGCCACCCTCACCTGACCCCGAGCCACCCTGTCGCCCAGATGCAGCATGCCAGTGGCCAGAAACTAGCCTCCTGGCCAGCCTGTGCTCCTGGGCACATGCCCAGCCTGCCTCCATACCAGCCTGCCTCCGGCCTGTGTTACGTGCAGAACCACTTTGGCACAGTCCCTAACTCCTCTGGTGTCTACCCGGCTTCTGCGGGTGCCTCCCTGGGGGTCCAGCCCCCCGCCCCCCTCAACTGCCCTGGCACAGTGTATTCTGGGGCCCTGGCCGCTCCAGTGGCTGCAGGCTCCAAGGAGTGCTCGAGAGTCCTGATCCCCTGACAGGGAGTTTCCAGGGGAGCTGTCTCACGTCTTGGCCTTCTGAAGAAGGTCCTCTCTGAGCTAAGATTTTCTTGACAGTTATTTATTGAACACCTCTGTATGCCAGGCTCTGTCTTGAGTATTTTGATATGTGTCCCTATTTCAGTCTCATTCATCCTCACGATGCCTTTGTGAAGTACCGTTTATTGCCCCAGTTTACAGATGCAGAAAGCGAGGCACTCTGATTACATAATGTCAGGTAGCCCTGTGGTGGCACAGCTGGAGTTCTTGGAGAGCTCTTCCCACCCGCTGTCCTGCCCCTCAGAGGACACCTGGGAGAAGAGGACTTTGGTTGTCAGTGGCTGCCAGTAGTTAATTCCAGCTCTGTACTTCCTTCCTGCCATTGTGCATAATGCTCTTGGTTATATAGTGTCCGTGTGTCTGTGTCTGCCCTTCAGGAGCTCTAGCTGGTGTGCTCAGCAGTCTCCAGGCCTGTGTAGTGTTTCTCCCCCGCAGTGACCTCCCCACCTGGACTTCTGCCCCAGAAGCGGTGAGACAGGCCCCTGTGAGCCGCAGCAGCATGCTGATGGGTCCTTAGTGTTGATGACCTTTGTATAAAGAAACAGCGTCGAACCTGCCCTCGGTGTGTCGTCTCTCTGTGGTCTGGCTGGGGAGTGAAGAGAGTGTGATTTGGGCAGTGGTGATGTGGAGAGTGTTGGCCAAGAGGAGAGGTGTGTCAGGGTTGAGTCCGGCAAACGGCCTCCGCCCAGTGGGGATCTGACGTGGGGAGTGAGGCGCACAGATGCTGAGCTGAAAGGGCAACAGGAAGCTGTGGCAGCCCTAACATGGGCAGCAGCAGGAAGCCACCACTGCCCCTAGGGAACAGGGCTGTTCCCAGAGCTCCAAGCTGGTCCCGCCACGAGAAGGGCTGCCTGGCAGGACATTATGCCAAGGAGTGGCACGGGTGCTGGCAGCAATGGCACCTGAGGCAAGGGTCAGGGAGAAGCTCTCTGGCTCCCTCTGCCTGTCATCTGATCTACCGCCAAGGTCTTCCACTGGCCAAACGAACCAGAAGCCCAGTGGCAAGTGAGCCCAGGAAATGGAGCTTGGGGAGGTTGGCCCCCCTGATGGAGGGCAGGACAAGGACGGGAATGTGACTGAGCCGACAGGCACCTGACCAGCCTGAGGAGAGCTCATGCCTTTTGATCAGCCATCGGCTGGAAGTCCTCACAGTGGGCTCACGTCGAGAGAGCATGCCAACTTGCAGGTGTTTTCACAGACATCCCAACACACGGCCTTCACTTGCTCCAGTAGCTGAATGGCCTACTCTGGGCTGGCTTTTTGATGGGTCTTGGGTATTAAAGGTGACTAAGACACACAATCTCCCCAGCCTGGGGAGGGTGGGGCAGTGACAGGCCCAGTGGGGTGGGGGATGAGGCTTAGAGAGTGACTCCTGAGCTGGATTGTGAAGCAGGATTTGCCAGCCACAGAGCTGGGGGCCCAATCTGCAGCTGAGATTCATCTTCAGTCACAGAACAAGTCTGGGAGGGCCTGGCCTGGGGTCTCTGACCACAGCCACACCTGACACCTCTCCTATATTGTCACTTGGTGAGCATAGGCTGCTGTGTCTCCCTTAGACATTTTCCCTTCACTCCAGTCCCAGGCCTCTACCCAGAAACAGGTGAGAGGGCTATCCACTCCCAGTATGGCAGAGTCACATCCCTTGTGTCTGGCCTCCCTGCGTGGGCTGTCTGGCCGGAGCTGCAGAGGCCATGGGCTGTGGGGATGGTCAGGCTGGTAGGCCCTCTGCCAGGTCCCTGAGTAGCAGAGCCATGAGGGGCCTCCGGGGGTTCAGTCCAGTCATCTCCTCCACCCCTCTTTCACTAACGGGGTACCAGGGAGGCAGGAGGGGTCTGGCAGGGCAGCCAGGAGCAGCTCCTGACTCGGGTATCTGCAGCAACTGCCTCTCTGACACTGGTGAGTCTTATTCTGGTGGTTCCTCTGGACTTTCCTTGGTCTGGCCGTAGCTGGCAGCCTGGAGCCAGGTCAGAGGGGGATGCTTCTCCCCACAAGAGGCATGTTAGAGGACATGGAGGGGATCCCAAGCCCTCCCCCATTTGCCTGTCAATCATCCACTAGTGTGTCCCACTGAGTGTGTGCCAAGCCTCAGGCTGGGGCTAGGGACTGAGATGAAAGTATGCTTCAGGAGCACAGAGAACTCCAACACAGGGCTGGCGCTCAATAAATATTTGCTAATGAATGAATGAACAGGTGATGCCCGCCCTTGGGGAGCTCAGTCTAGGGGGAAAATGGAGAAATAAAGAATTGTAATTTAGCAATGCTTTTCAGGGGCTCAGAGTGTTGCCACCCAAGGGGCATTGTCTGCTCGCTGCAAGACATGCCAATAGGAGGCAAGGTGCTAGGAGAGAAAGGGTTTTTTATTACAGCTTGCTAGCAAGAGGGAAGATGGCCGACTTATGTCTGAAAGAACCATCTTATAGAACAAAGACTTACAGGCCAGTTATACATGGGGCTGGTCTCCAAGTGAGGGAGGTGGCTGGTCCGAGTGGGACCTCCATCTGATCTGCCAGTGGGGAAAGACATCTGGTCTTAGTTCCTGATAGTCTTTTGTTTTACTGGATATGCATCAGGGACCCTGGGATGCCCTATGCCCTGATCTTTCAGTTGTCATTGATGATGGCTGTCAGCACAGACTCTGCCCCGGGTCATCACATTCCTAAAGAACTCAAAAGAACAAAGTTAGCAACTTATAGCAGCTGGAAGAGACCATAAAACCCACAAGAGCCTGTAAATCCCTCAAAGACAGACCCTTACTTATCTGGGCAAATTAAAGCAAAGATTCAAAGGGGCTGGTGAGCCTGGGTTAGTTAATCAGAAGTCATTCAAAGGTACAGTATGGTTTCTTTTCTACAGTATGGCTTCCCTTATGTCAACCTTGTGTTGAGCAGGTATCAAGAGGAGGCCCCAGCCCAGTTAAGAGACTTGGAAAGCTGGGGATCAGTCTGACACCAAACACAAACCCTTCAGCGGAGAGAGAGGGGCTTTGGTGAAGGGGCAGAGGGAGGCACTAACCATGTCCTCTGGCAGTTGTCAGGAGAATGAAGAGTATGGCACATTCAGCATAAAGGAAAGTCATGTCCTGCATGCCAGAAACTTTGCTCCTATCCCCAGGCAAGACAGGACCTACTGCAGCCAAAGAAGCTTCCAGACTTTGTCCAGTTTCCCTGCTTCGTCAGCAGGGGGCAGCAGAGAAGCCGAGTGGTACCATGGCAGCGTCTACAAACCTTCCCTGGGGCAGGCTGTGCTCCCCAGCCTTGGAGGTACAGGAGGAAAAAGGTCCCCTCCTGTCCTCCGTGGAACACACCTGTCCTCCCAGGGACACACATCCTGTGAGGAAGTCAGATTTGCAGATAACTGATGCAGGCTTAGTGAGCCAAGGAGTTGAAAGAAAGGTTTCTTGGACTCTCAAGGTCTGGAGGTAGTGCTCCTTTACTCAGAGAATTGCATGGAGTAGCATGGGGACAGGACCCATGGGCAGTGAACTGCAATGGGTTGAGGGCAGGGCTAAATTTATAAGGCATAGGTATGTGAGTTATTTCTTTACAAGACAAGGGAAAGATCATGTGAAAAACCATTAAAATGGTATTAGTGCAGGTGGGGTGTGGTTATCAGGTTGTCCTATAACTTTGGATATGAATCAGGTTGGATCAGGTCAGGATGGCCTATGCTTCCCAGAGGATACTATAGATCAGTATGTAGGCCAGGACGCCTTGGGCTTCTCTCCCTGGGACAGCCTTGATTCTCATCAATAACCACAACACAAGATAATGACTGCCAGTAAACTCAACCCTGTGGGGCTTTGTTCCTTCACATACCTGTTCACTCATTCCCTCTCTCATTTAACAAACACTTTGTGAGCCAGTGCAAAGCTCTAGGGATGTGAAGATGGAAAGAAGTGGCCCTGTCTTGGATGCACTCATAGTTCATTCAGGGAGACATGCTATGTGGAGTGAGAGGGAGAGAGGAGACCACCTGGGAGGGTCAGAGAAGGGACTTCAGGAGGAGGAGAGTTAATCATGCAAGGACAGGGCAAGGAGGGCAGAGAGTGACAGCGTGAGCAAAGACAGGAAGATAGGGTGAGTAGCGGGGTGGAAAATGTGAGCATGGAGGCTGGGAGGGCCGGTAGGAAAGAGATGGTTGCAGTAGCCCAAGCTGGAAGTGCTGAGAGCCAGGCCAGAGGCCCTGGCAGTGCACTCTAGAAATGGAGCTCAGAGCACAAGGCGACTTTGTGGGGTCACACCAAGCATGTGGCCAAGCTGAGAGTGTGCACACAGCTTTCCCACTTAAGTCCAGTCTCCTGTCCTGCCTGAAGGTGCCTGCTGCTCTCAGTGAGTGGACGAGGGCCCAGAGTAGGGTTGGAGGCAGGACAATCCTATAGGATGAGGTTCCCCGAATCATGGAGTGTGTGGAAGAGGAGAGCTAGCTTCAGAGTTAGGTTCTGGACCCTTGGGCTCCTGAGGCCCACAGAGGCATCTCCTCTGGCCTCTATCCCAAGATGTTTCCCGAGCTCTGATATGCTGGTGCATGCCTGGACAACTGCCAGCTGCAAGAGCAGCACCCCGACTTGGACCTGCAGCTTGGCTCCTAAGGGCCCTCCATATCATCTCCAGATCACAGGATGCCTGAGACCTTGCTCCGTGGTTCTGTTTTGAGCCTAGAGCCCCTCCCCAAGAAAGGTCTCCAAAGGCTTGCCTGCCAACCCTGCTCTTGAGCTATGGCCAGAACCTTCCAAGGCTTTCTCCTTAATGGAGCTCCTCCTCCTGGGGGCCTAGCTACAGCCCCCCAGGCACCAAGGGCCAGGTGGGCTGCCCAGTGAAGTAGCTCTAGGATAGCTCAGGGCTTCCCAGTGCCCAGGGCAGTTGGAACCCTGCAGGGTCTGTTTGTGTGCACACATACACACCCACACCCTACACAGGCACATATAAACACATGACATTTTGAACTCACAAGTCTGGGCCCTCACCCACACTTCAAGTTCAAACAGGTAGATGCTGTAGGGGAGGAAGAATTATTCCTCTACCTTCTAGGTCTTTCTGGCTTGTCTAGGAATTAAATTGACATGAGACAGAATAACAGGAGAAATAACAGGAGAAAATCAAAGTTTAATAGCATGTATACATGGGAGAGACACAGGAACACTGAGTAACTCACCAAAATGGCCAAAGCCACCACCTTAAATACCATCTTCAGCTAAAGACAAAGGAGGATATTGGGGGTAGTGGTTTGGGACTTCAAAGGAGATGAAGGCAATTTATATGGAGATGGAAAAGCAAGCGTTTGATAAACAAATGTTTCCTGAGCCATCTGTAGACAACAAGATCTGAAAGAGAACTTTGATAAAAATGGGCTCAGCAAGGATCCTCCCAGTCTATTCTACCCAAAGTTATCTATGGTGATAACTCCTTCCAGGGACAGGCCTTCTATCTTAAATTCTTTTAGGGAGTTGAGGAAAGGTCAAAGTTTCTTTCAGAGTCTTTTGCCCTTAAAAATAATCAAGCCAAAGAGACACATTTTCGCATAGCTAATTCTGATCCTCCCGCCTTTGAAGCTTGAAGAAGTTTCACAGTCCAGAAGCTGGGTTGGTAGATTGTACCATCTCATTAAACACATCTCTTAGTCCTGATAATAGATCAGTCCACTTAAATTCATTTCAAACAGTGATGTAGGTAGGCTCCCATAGTTAGGCCTATATCATGTAAGCAAGCAACTAGGTATTTAATAAGAAACATTTCTATGGAAACAAAAAGAAAAACAAGGTTAATGGTTGGAGCAAATTATAAACTAGGAGACAACCCAGGAGACAACCAGGCAAGATTTCTAGATGTCAGGGTCAAAGCATCTTTTGCAGTTTAAAATGTCTCTGATGATGTCATTGTGTGTTCATGTGTCTTTTGAGTAGTTTACATATCAATTGGCTGCTATTGTGGTGATCTCTCTTAAGTTTATATCAAGTTGTCCAGCTTCAGTTTGCAGGGCTTCAGGAACAAGCGTGATTTCAGTTCTTAATGATTTCAAATGGAAAAATTGCAAATGTTAGTTTGGAGACTTGTAGCTAGATATGTCAGGAGACTACAAGAATTCAGGATCCAGTCTAGTTTACACATAGAAAACAAAAACCTCAAAGACAATTAATAGAACTAGAATCTAATGTCTACAAATGAACACTATAGTTTCTACTGAAACATAATTTCTCTCTCTAAACTCGTCATCATTTTTACCAAAGGATCACCAAATTAAGACTAATTGGCATGTAAAATAAGTCCAGTTTCAATAAACTTAGCCCAGTTATTTACATAAGTACAGCAAGAATAGCAATTGATCATATAGGCTCTTTCAAATCTGTTTTGCTGGAACTTTTTATAAGGAATCTCAGATTGAAGGCCTCTTGAGGCCAGGAAAACAAAGCCAAAGACTTGTCATCAGACTCTGCCTGCAATACCTATTGACTTGGATGAATTCCTCTCTTCTTGAGATTCCCAAAATATCCTGAGATTCTTTGCATCTGCCAAGGAAGAGATCTTCTTTACTCACCTGGTAAGGTGGCTGGGAACCCTGTAAGCAAGATACTAGGTCAATATTTCCGAGTGCCTTTATTTGTTTCATAAAGTCAATCTTTGTCCCTTAGCTGTCTGGTCAGATCTAAGTCTATGCATGTTTTTCTCAAATATGACATTCCACTCTAAGCTTTAGTAATATAACCAACATTTCTAACTGTGTCCTGTTGTAAGAAGAATAGATTCTTATTGAACTTATAAGTTCATGGCAAATAAGTGTATTGCCATGAAAATAAGATACTCACTTACTAAAAGTTTGCAAATTCTGGAGGGATCAGGTAGGGAGAAAAATATAAATGTTTCAATTCTGCTTACAAAGGTATAATTTATGAAATTGCTCTAAGTCATAGTTAGCTTAAGAGAAAAGAGAAAAACTTTTCCTTAAATCTGAAAAAACAAAACATTAAAAAATCAGCAATATTTCAAATGAAAATTCATAAAAATTATAATTGTCCTCATCAGTTCATTCAGTCCCATGAAATCAACTCTTGATCTTGATCTTTTTTTTTTTTTTAAAGATTTTATTTTTTCCTTTTTCTCCCCAAAGCCCCCCGGTACATAGTTGTGTATTCTTCGTTGTGGGTTCCTCTAGTTGTGGCATGTGGGACGCTGCCTCAGCGTGGTCTGATGAGCAGTGCCATGTCCGCGCCCAGGATTCGAACCGACGAAACACTGGGCCACCTGCAGCGGAGCACGCGAACTTAACCACTCAGCCACGGGGCCAGCCCCCGATCTTGATCTTTTATTAACAGTTTCTTGAATTCATCAGTTTCTCCATTAGAGTTCTGTAACTTCTTACCCAGTTTAGTTTTATGATCTGAAGGTTTGTCAGAAATCTGTATTCTAGGGTAAGTGTCAGAGCCCTTTCCGTGAACCTTTCTGAAGATGAAACATATCTGCAAAAGCAGAGTAAAACAAAACTGTCTCAAAATGACAAAAGAGTTAAAAATGGCAATTGACAGAGAAATTTGGTTATTTTTGTGACATATAACACTTTAAGACAATAAGTAGAATTATGACTGACAATCAGGATAAATCAGAATTTTAGGAATGTTATATAATTTTTAAAACAATAAAATTAATAACATTTACCCACACAATATCATAGGTCCCTATGAAACAATGCTTTGTTATCCATTTAACCTTGGTGACAAAGATTTTCAGGTGAATGCAGAGAATTAAATAGCTGTAAGAAAAATGTTAGCACATGGGATTAAAGTCCTGGTAAAAACAGCATAGGAAATTTATTTTGATAAAACGTAAAATCCCTACACTTCTGGTAGACTGCTCAAAAGGAAAACAATCCATAATCTCTTTATCAAGAGCAGACTAAAAATTCAAGAAGATTATCCTTTTAAGAGAGAGAACCAAATTCTAATTTTGCACCAGCTTACTTTTGACCTTAAAATTCATTTACTTAATTAAATTCATTTTAATCTTAGCAAACTCGACCATGCACGAAGCTCTTAGTTTTTATTTTACAAACCTTTTAACAAACAAAAATGTCTGCGTTTTTTATACCTTTTTTTAAACCAAAAACATACATCTTAGTTTTCTTGAATACTAAGACGTTTTCCTATTAAATTTTGGTAGCTTTATTCACATATTAATTAGAATTCTTAACCCTTGCAGACATTTTTTTAGTGAAAATGAAGAAGTAAGCAATTATAAACTGTCTTTTACATCAGCATTTTGTGGCTTGGCAAGTTTACAAATACTTTTTATAATTTCTAGAAACATGCTACTTCCTAGTACAATCCTTTAATAAAACACAAGACCTGTTTACTAATGGACCCAAACATACTTTAGTTTCTCTGCAATAAGCCAAAGTAGATAAACTTATATTTAATAATTAACATCTAATATTTTATCTTATTTGGAAATGACCTAAATATTTAATTTTCCATCATTTAATTTAATGTAGCAAAACTTCAAAGTTTCAAATTACCAAAGAGATTTTGGAAGGTATTTTAAATACACATGCCATAAAATATACTTGTTGCTAAAAGTTTATCTACAATTCTTATCTCATTTAAATCTAAATCATTTGCTCCCAACAATTATGTTTATATTACCCACAAAAACTTCATGAGACATTAGACAAAATTAGCTTATCATTTTAAGTTATTATTTTGCTGACAGATTTTTAACAGGATAACATGAGCTTATTTGGCTAGTAAACCCAGGCTCCGTGTCTGCATCATATCCAATGCTGATAACTCTGAGGAGTCCATTTCAATCTACATGTCTATTTGAATCAAACCAACAAACTTAAGCTTTTGTTTACCAAAGATTATTTCATATCATGTTAACTTGAAAGACATTCAGGTTAGTTTCTATTACATTTAGAAATAATTTATGTAAGCACTTACTTTAAGCCAATTGAACAGAGTTCTCTTAGAAATTATTCCATCCAGAGGCAAAATATCACACATATATAACATACATATAGACACACATACACAGACTCCACAGCTATTGTTTTAAAACTAGAATAATGCACCACACCTCTAAAAGTCTGCACAAAGTGTTTAACAAAGGCCCTCTTTCTAAGTGTACAATTTAACCCTGGGCCAACTTACCTTATAGGGGGTGGGGCCTTTATTAGCATCTATAATACCATGAGAGGAAGCTGAGACCCCAAATTTAATTAAGGCTAGTCATTATTTCTTTGTATTTCCTTTTTAATTTGGGCATTTCATGGGTGCCAATAAAACAATTATGATAAGAACTCTCTAAAAATGTTTCCAATTTAGAAGTTTCTCCAATTTAAATGATCCATCATCTGGCCATTCACGAGTAGGATCTTAATAGCAACTCGAACCAATAAGCCTGGGCTGGCCTGGTGGTGTAGTGGTTAAGTACTTAAGCTCTGCTTCGGTGGCCCAGGGTTTGAGGGTTCAGATTCCTGGCACAGACCTAGCACTGCTCATCAAACCATGATGTGGCAGTGCCCCACATACAAAATAGAGGAAGATTGGCACAGGTGTTAACTCAGTGACAATCTTCCTCAAGCAAGAAGAGGAAGATTGGCAAGAGATATTGGCTTAAGACCAATCTTCCTCACCAAAAAACCCAAACAAACCAACAAACAAAAACCAATAAGCCTTGTATGACTTAACCATGGACACAAGAGATGTCCCCAAAAGAGAGTGCAAAAGAAGCAGCCCTCACAAGATCCACAAAGTCCACCCCCAAAAATAGTCTAAGAAAGCAAAGCCCTTCATTGCACATTCAGTGCTGCGCTAGCAAGCAGCAAAGGTTGAGACAACAAAGGCCCCTTACAAAAGAAATTGAGTCCCCTTGTGACAAACCCATCTGAGAGCTGATACAGCCGGACAAAGAGACTTCATCTTGGAGCCCCAGTCTATTCGACTGGCTGCCAAAATGCATCCTCCAGATGGTGGAGACCAGGAAGGTCACAAAGCCAAGCTCTCAAGACATAGAACAAGACGAAAGAAAAAACCTCATCTGATAAGCACATTAACAGCTTTGGCTAAGCCTTGGGTCTCTTGGAGCCAGAATAATACCTAGGAGGGAGGGGCCATGGAGTTGGGAATTGTGTGTGTTTTACAGAGTATCCCGTTGCAGGGACATTTTCTTGAGGTTGGTGGGGGATCTGTGCCATTTTACCCTGTTCTGTGATCAACTTATTCTATCAAGGGAGTCTTCTTGGGGTGGTGAGCACCCTAGTGGTTCTTAACTGCTCGACCCATGCCTGCTAAATTTCTGGCCTCTTTGGCTTCCAGCATGGCCCTTGGTGACAGCTTTCACCTTATGCACATATTCCAGGACAACAGGATTATAGAGATGCCTGCATCTTGCCCAATAATTTTTCCTTTGTATGACGAGTGACAGAAAAGACAAAGACAAGGAAAAATAGTGACCATCTCTGGGAGGCAAAGGATCAATAAATCAATGAGTACTCAAACCAAATTTCCCAGAGTCACTGAGTCTGAGAAGCTAGCTTCACCAATATTTTCTCTTGCAAACCTACATTTAGAAAAGGAAACTCACAAGGGCCAGCCTGGTGGTGTAGTGGTTGGGTTCACATGCTCCACTTTGGGTGCCCAGGGTTCACAGGTTCAGACCCCAGGCACAGACCTACACACTGCTCATCAAGCCATGCTGTGGTGGTATCCCACATACAAAACAGAGGAAGATTGGCACAGATGTGACAAACAGAAATGGAAAGCAGTAGTATATATTGGAGTATATGAGGAAGCCATTTGGTGTAAACCTAATTCAGCCTGACTTTGTTTTTCCAAAAGGGCCTGACATGGCCATCAAACATGCATTGTATATCTGCTTTAAACATTTACTATGGCAAGAGCAAATGCCCTTACGATTAAGGTGCAACTTCCCCCACATTGGCATTTCCTTAGGGATAAGCATCTTTCTTTAGACTAGGAACTGATTGCTGTGCTCACCTTTGACCACCCAGCTCACCTGTGACCACCTAGCTCAAGACAACAGACCTGCTTCCTGCTGCACCTGCCGAGACAGCAGACCCACTACCTGCTGTGTCCATCAATCACTGTGCCCATAGAGCAGTCTTGTGACTACTATAAAAGGGACATTTCAATCATATGTGAAACATCCTCTTTGGGGGTATATAACCACTCTGTACACCCCACTTCTTTGGTGCCCTTTCTTCCTTTGGGAAAAAAGGTCCCAGGCCATGGACCTCATATTTTAGCTCAGAATAAACTCTCCAAAATTTTCATTTATAGATTGGTTATGGATTATTTTTGTCGACAGATGTTAGCTCAGGGACAATATTCCTCAAGCAAAAAGAGGAAACTCATGACTCTTGCTTCCACTGGACCCTGCAGGCAGAGATCCAAGAGACTGACGTGATAAGAACATTTACCTCCTACCGGCTCTTGTCGGGGTCCAAGATCTTTCAGCTGCAGTAGTCCAGGAGCAAGCAGCATCCACCCAGTGAAGTTTTATCGCATTCTCGTTGCCAAACTATAAGGAAGGAAGAACGATTCCTCTGCCCTCTAGGTCCTTCTGGCTGGTCTAAGAACTAAATTGACATGAGACAGAATAACAGGAGAAAATCAAAGAAAGCTTTATAACATGTATACGTGGGAGAAACCCAGGAAAACTGAGTAACTCAACAAAATGGCTGAGCTGCCAGCTTAAATACCATCTTCAGCTAAAGACAAAGGAGGATGTTGGGGGTAGTGGTTTGGGACTTCAAACGGGAGAAAGGCGATTTACATAGAGATGGAAAAGCAAATGTTTGCTAAACAAACATCTGCTGAGCCATCTATAGGCAATGAGACCCGAAAGAGAACTTTGATAAAAATGGGCTCAGCAAGGATCTTCCCAGTCTATTCTACCCAGAGTTGTCTATGGTGATAACTCCTTCCAGGGACAGGCCTTCTATCTTAAATTCTTTTAGGTAGTTAGGGGGAAGGTCAAAGTTTCTTTCAGTCTTTTGTCCTTAAAAATAATCAAGCCAGGGGCCAGCCCAGTGGCACAGCGGTTAAGTTCACACGTTCTGCTTCAGCAGCCCAGGGTTCGCCAGTTCGGATCCCGGGTGCGGACACGGCACCACTTGGCATGCCATGCTGTGGTAGGCGTCCCACATATAAAGTAGAGGAAGATGGGCATGGATGTTAGCTCAGGGCCAGTCTTCCTCAGCAAAAAGAGGAGGATTGGCAGCAGTTAGCTCAGGGCTAATATTCCTCAAAAAAATATTAAAAAATTTAAAAAAATAATCAAGCCAAAGAGACAGATTTGGGGGGGCCCAATCCTGATCCCCCCCCTACATCCCCAATTTTATCTCCCACCACCTGCTTGCCCTTCCCCCCACATGATGTGCTGCTGGCACTGTGTGAGATGACCAGACAGCTGGCAGGAAGTTTCTGGAAATGAGTGAAATGTTCAGGAGCAGATGTAGCCACTTGTGGCCCTTGAAGAGCAGGGCAACAGGAAAGTCCTCTGGGCCTGAACCTTGCCTTCCATCTGCCCATCACACACCGCCTGGGATTCCCCCATCAGAGGGCCATTCCTACTGGAAAGATACTGCATCCAACCTCGCACTGTCCTCAAGATCATGAGGCCCAGAGAGGGGAAGTTACTTGAGTAAGGACACACAGAGAATCTATGACAAAGCCAGCACAGAACCCAGATCTCCTGACTCTTGTCTTGGCTCCACTGTTCTGACCAATGTGTGGATGAGTGGCTGACAGACACCTGGGATCAGGCCCAGGCCCAGGCAGGGGCTCTCATCTGGTTCAGCTGAGCCCACGCAGGTGCGCTTACTCCAGGAGCCTAGGCATGAGTCTGGGGCCCTGGTGCTCCCAGGGCGTCCTGAGGCCCTCTTTAATCAGACTCTCTTGTGGATGGGGGTGGCGTTGGCCTGTGGTAGTATTCCAAATCCTCCCAGGGTGGTTGGGAACTCTGGAGAGAGACCAGGAACCGGGACAAGAGCAGGTGAGACCCCTCTCCCATCAGGCTGGGCCAGGCCCTGAAGGCAGGACACACAAGACCCCCGCCCGGCCCCATCTGCAGCCTGGGCTCTCCCTGGGGAGAGGAGAGCAGAAAGGACCCCCTCCTGGGGCTGCATGAGGCCAACCTCCACCCGTAGTTCCCCTTGCCAGGACCAGACCCCCTCCACTCAGCTTCCTAAAGGGAGATTTCAGGGGATGTTTTACCGGCACAGGAGAGATGCTCTCCCCTATGAACCTCAGCCCTGCCCCTTGCCCCGGGCAGGGACGTATGCCCTGTACCCTTGGCAGAGCCAGGCCTCACCCAGGAAGAAGCAGATCAGGGTGATAAGGAAAGTCGAAGCTGCAGGGTGGCCCAACCCAGCAGCGGACGTGCCACCTGGGCTGTGACATGGAGTGTGGCTTGGGGAGCAATCAGCCTCTCCCCAGGGGCCCACCCTGTCAGTGCAGCAGCCTCCTGGCCCAGCTTCAGTCATCTCCAGGATCTTCCAAGCCACCCTGTACCCTTTGATCAGTGTTGCGGGTTGAGTGGTGTCCCCCCAAAAAGATAGGCTGAAGTCCTGACTGATGCCTGTGAATGTGACTTTATTTGGAAATAGCATCTTTACAGATGCAGTCCAGTTAAGATGAAGTCATACTGGATTAGGGGGCGTCCTAAATCCAACCACTAGTGTCCTTATAAGGCCACATGAAGACACAGGGTCACAGACATGTGCAGGGAGAAGACGGCCATGTGAGGACAGAGGCAGACATTGGAGCGATGTGTCTACAAGCCAAGGGATGCCAAAGATTGCCAGAAGCCACCAGAAGCTGGGAAGGGGAAAGAAGGATTCCTTCCTAGGGCCTTCAGTGGAAGCATGGCCTTGATTTTGGACTTCTAGTCTCCAGCACTATGAGAGAATACATCTCTGTGTTTTAGGCCACCCACTTTGTCACAGCACCCCTAGGAAGTCAATACAGGCAAGTTCATCTTCCCAAATGGCTACATTTGGCACTTTGCCGTCCTGCTCAGAGCCTCTGGGAGCTCCCACTGCCAGCTGCACCCAGCACTCAAGGCCCCTCTAACCCCACTCCACTCTTTGCCATCTCTCCACCAGCAACCTTGTTGGCTCCGTGCACCCTGTTCTCATTCAGTGGGAGGGAAAGAAGGAAAGGAAGAGAAGAGAAATGAAATTATAAACTTGGGTGACAGGAGTCACTGCTGGAAATCAGAAGGCTGTGTTGACGAAAATAATCCATAACCAATCTATAAATGAAAATTTGAGTGAGTTTATTCTGAGCTGAAATCTGAGGACCATGACCCGGGGCCTTTCTTCCCGAAGGTAGAAAGGGCACCAAAGAAGTGGGGTGCACAGAGTGGTTATATACCCCCAGAGAGGATGTTTCATATAGGATTGAAATGTCCCTTTTACAATAGTCACGAGACTGCTCTGTTGCCACAGCGATTGATGAAACAGCAGGTAGGTCTGCTGTCTCGGTGAACACAGCAGGATGGCAAGTCTGTTGTCTCCAGCTGAGTGGTCACAGGTGAGCTGGGTGGTCAAAGGTGAGTGCAGCAATCAGTTCCTAGACTGAGGAAAGATGCTTATCTCTAAGGGAATGCCAATGTGGGGGGAAGTTGCACCTTTATCTCAAGGGCCTTTGTTCTTGCCATAGGAAATATCTAAAGCAGATATACAACGCGTGCTCGACAACCACAGTCAGACCCTTTTGGAAAAAACAAAGTCAGGCCGAATTAGGTTTATACCAAATGGCTTCCTCATATACTCCAATATATCCTATTGCTTTCCATTTTTATTTGTCATTTTCCCCTTTTGATCTATAATCTTTTGATAGAAAGCATTAATGATCAAAATATTGTCCCTCGGCACCAGTGTGGTTGCTGCCTGCCCTGGGTCCATCATGTCCCTCGCTGCTAGGCTTTTATCTCATTATTTGCCTAGTCATCCACGTTGGGGGGAAATAGTGGACAAGCATGGAGTTATATATATTAACAGAGGAAGCATTTCATATGTCATGTAATTTCCAATTAATTTTAGGTTGTTGCACAAACATTGTATATGTGCTTTTCTATGACACTTCACATTTACATTGCATATGATTATAGAACAAGCACAGTAACAATAATAATTAAACATATTTGAAAGGATTGGTCTGAAATGAATTCTTAGTCATAGTCCCTATCAGAAAAGGAAATTTGTCCAGGGTTATAAGACAGATCGACCATCTCAAGCCATAGAGCAATCATTACTTTAGTTTGTATGCTACTCTTACAACACTGAGTAAAGAAAACAACAATTAGTTTGAATATTATGACCAGTACAAGGATTCCAATAAGTAATAGAAATAGGAATTCCAATCCGGATCGAAAAAGGGAACTGATACTGAAAAGGGAGCCAACCAAACAAATCAAAACTGGGTGTAGGATCGCATAAGGCATCCACCTGCTTCTTCATGTGCTTTAGCAGAGATGACGCATTGGAAGATTCATCACGTATAAAAGCACAGCATTCAGTCTGAATGACTGTATATGTACCACCTTGGGATGCAGTAAGAATATCTAAAGCCATTCTGTTTTGAAGGACAGCCCTTCTCATTACAGACATTTCGGTATTTGAATAAGGTTATTCCTGCTTGACTATCATTAAGGGCTTCTTGAGTAAATTTAGCCAGACCTTCCATATGTAATAATGACACATTTTAACTGCAAAGAAGAAGCACATATAGCTGAAAATATAGCCATACCAGTGTAACAATGAACAAGCCCATCTGGCCTTAACAGAGGGAGATTGACACCAGGTTTTAACTCAGCCTGACTCCTTCCCTGCTTTTAAAGGAAACTCAGGGTGCAGTGTCTTAGCCATCCAGGCAGTAGCCAAGGCCAAAGATTTGTTCCACATAACCACTGAGTTCCATTAGGTGTCACTCGATAAATGCCTGGCCTTCAAGACCACTCTGTTCCAAATTAATCAGTTTCTTTAAGTATAATAATATTCCAAACAAATTATAAAATACGTATACAGTTTAAGCATAACAAACATTTAAATGAGGAGATATAAGGTTGAGAATACAGGCCTGGTCCGGAGTCTTGGGACAGCTGTCTACAATAGATGCCATCTTCTTCTCTTCCTGGTTTGGTCCTTTCCAACAGGGCTGTATAGAGTATTATGTTTGATGTCTTTTTCAATAAACAAATTCTCCAGGTTATAGTCCAAGATCCTTAAGTTCTGGGAATTCTCTGTGAAAGAATCAGCTACCAATCTTTCATTTCTTTTCAGCACATCAATAAGACCACGACAACAATGTAATACATCCCTTAAGCAAAGCTGGTTCATATATTTCTTCATCCAATTGCATAGGCTGTTTTATTATTTCAAAAGGAGACAGCTGATGTTTACAAAAAGTATAGATCTAAGATTAAGGAGCACTAACACAAGAGCTTTCGGCCGTGAGAGATTAAATGCTTCTGAAAGCTTGCCAACTAAGTTCTGGTTGTGCCATTAGTTCTTTTTACCAGTCCTGAGGATCGAGGATGGTAAGCGCAGTGGAAATGCTGCAATATTGGCCAAACATTACAAATAGATTTGAGTTCCCAGTCACTGAATAACTCAGGAGGAATTCCTCAAACAGGAATTTATTCTTTTCAATAATAATTTACCTAAAGCCATCGCTCTTCTGTAAGGAAAAACCTCAAAACAATGTGAGAACATACAGATCATTACAAGACATATTTATCCTTGAGAGGGTGGCATTTGTACAAAGTCCAATTGTCATACCTCAAAAGGTCCCTTAGGAAGGGAAAGTGGCCTTGTGACTCGTGAAGTGGCTTCTCTGGATTATGCTTAGGGCATATAGCACAACAAGTAGAGGCTATATGAGCCACTGGGAGAAAGTTTCCAAAAGTACTGTTTTTCCCTTTTGTTGCAACCTATATATATATATTACATTTCTTCTTCCGTGGTGATTTCTTAAGCCTGTAGAAAGAAATCTTTTTACTGGGTTAACAGAGTTAACAGAAAGTAGCAGGCATTCTTGAGGCTGGACAGCATATCCAGCTTGATAACATCCTCACTTATCGTTTAAGTAAGACCCATTTGTAAACCAAATTAAACAATAGAATGCAGTCGTGGTCTTCTCTCCCTTGTGATGTTGGAAGCAAGGTAACAAGGTTAATGGTTGGAGCAAATTATAAACTACTTCCTGAGTCCAGGGAACAGGCAGTCAGGAAGACTTCTAGATGTCACAGTCAAAGCATCTTTTGCAGCTCGAAATGTCTCTGATGATGTCATCGGGCGTTCAGGTATCTTTCTGAGTGGCTTACAGCTTACACAGCAACAGACAGGAATCTCTCTTAAGTTTCTATCAAGTCGTTCAGCTTCCGTTTGCAAGGTTTCAGGAAAAAGAGCAGGTCAATTCTCAATGATTCCAAATGAAAATGAGGGAAAAATGGAAAACATTCGTTTGGAGATTTGTAACCAGGTATTTCAGTAGAAGAATTCAGGATGCAGTCCAGCTCACAGGTAGAAAAAGCCTCAAAGACAATTAACAGAACTAGGATCTAATATCTACAAATGTGCATTATAGTTTTACGCTGAAACATAACTCTTCTCTCTAAAATGACCCTCATTTTTACCAAAGATAGTCAAATTAAGACTAATTGGTTTGCAATATAAGTTTATTTTCAAGAAACTTGGCCCAATTATTTACATAAGTGCAGCAAGAATAGCAATTGATCATATAGGCTCTTAAATCTGCTTTTGCTGGAATTTTTTTATGAGGAATCTCAGATTGAACCTTAAAGACTTCTCGAGGCCAGGAAAGCCACGCCAAGGATTTGTGCCATCAGGCCTTGCCTGCAATACCTTAGATTTGGGTGAATTTCTCTCCTACCTTGAGATTCCCCGGAATATTTCGAGGTTTATTGCACCTGCCGGATAAGCAAGCTTCCTTACTGACCAGGTAAGATTGCTGGAATGTCTCTCTGTAAAGCAAGGTACCAGGCCCATATTTCCAAGTGGCTTTATTTTCAGAAAGTCAACATTATTCCTCAAGGGCAGTATTGTCATATCTGAGTCTGTATGTTTCTCTCAAATATGACATTCCAGTCAAAGCTTTGGTAAGATAACAAACGTGCCTTGGGCTGGGCAGTCACAGATGAGGGCTGCAATCGGTTCCCAGCCTAAAGAAAGATGCTTGGTCTTTAAGGAGATGCCAACGTTGGGAGGGGGAAGGAAGTTGCACCTTTATCTCAAGGGCCTTCGCTCTTGCCACATGGAATCTCTAAAGCAGATATACAATGCATGCTCAATGGCCTTGGTCAGGCCCTTTTGGAAAAACAAGGTCAGGCCGAATTAGGTTTACAAAAATGGCTTCCTCATATACTCCAATATATCCTATTACTTGCCATTTTTATTTGCCATTTTCCCCTTTGATCTCTAATCTTTTGATAGAAAGCATTGATGATCAAAATATTGTCCCTCGGCACCAGGGTGGTTGCTGCCTGCCCTGGGTCCATCACGTCCCTCAGTGCTAGGGTTATATCTCATTTATTTGCCTAGTTGTCCATGTGTGGGGAAATAGTGGACAAGCATAAGTTATATATACTAACAGAGGAAGCATTTCATGTGTCATGTAATTTCCAGTTAATTTTAGGTTGTTGCACACTGTATATGTGCTTTTCCACGACACTTCATATTTACATTGTCTATGATTATAGAACAAGCACAGTAACAATAATAACACAGCATTTTTAAAAGGATTGGTCTGAAATGAATTCTTAGCCATAGTCCCTATCAGAAAAGGAAATTTGTCCAGGGTTATAAGACAGATCAACCATCTCAAGCCGTCGAGCAATCATTACTCTAGGTTGTATGCTACTCTTACAACACTGAGTAAAGAAAACAACAATTAGTTTGAATATTATGACTAGTACAAGAATTCCAAGAAGTAGTAGAAATAGGATTTGTAATCTGGATCGGAAAAGGGAACTGATAGGGGAAGGGAGCTAACCAAACAATTCAAGACTGGGTGTCAGATCGCATAAGGCATCCACTTGCTTCTTCATGTGCTTCAGCAGAGATGACACATTGGAAGATTCATCAGGTGTAAAAGCACAGCATCCAGTCTGAATGACTGTATATGTACCACCTTGGGATGCAGTAAGACTATCTAAAGCCATTCTGTTTTGAAGGACAGCCCTCTCATTACAGACATTTCGGCATTTGAATAAGGCCATTCCTGCTTGACTATCATTAAGGGCTTCTTGAGTAAATTTAGCCAGAGCTTCCATATGTAATAATGACATCTTTTAGCCCCAAAGAAGAAGCACATATAGCTGCAAATATAGCCATACCAGTGTAACACCGAACAAGCCCATCTGGCCTTAAAGAGAGGGAGGTTGGCAACAGGTTTTAACTCAGCTTGACTCCTTCCCTGCTTTTAAAAGAAACTCAGGGTGCAGTGTTTTAGCCATCCAGGCAGTAGCCAAGGCCAAAGATTTGTTCCACATAACCACTGAGTTCCATTAGGAGTCACTCGATAAATGCCTGGCCTTCAAGACCACTCTGTTCCAAATTAATCACTTTAAGTATGATAGCATTTCAAACAAATTATAAAATAGGCATACAGTTTAAGCATAACAAATGTTTAAATGAGGAGATACAAGGTTAGGAATACAGGCCTGGTCCGGAGTCTTGGGACAGCTGTCTACAACAGATGCCGTCTTCTTCTCCTCCTGGTTTGGTCCTTTTCAACAGGGCTGCAAACAGTCTTATTTGATGTCTCTTTCAATAAATAAATTCTTCAGGTTACAGTCCCAGATCCTTAAGTTCTGGGAGCTCTGTGGAAGAATCAGCTACCAATCTTTCATTTTACTTTAAGTACCTCAATAAGACCGTGACAACAATGTAATATATCCCTTAAGGAAAGCTGGTTCATATATTTCTTCATCTAATTGCATAGGCTGTTTTATTATTATTTCAAAATGAGACAGCCGATGTTTACAAAAAGTAGAGAACTAAGATTAAGGAGCACTAACACAAGAGCTTTTGGCCGTGAGAGATTAAATGCTTCTGAAAGCTTGCCAATTAAGTTCTAGTTGTGCCATTAGTTTACCAGTCCTGAGGATTGAGGATGGTAAGCGCAGTGGAAATGCTGCAATATTGGCCAAACATTACAAATAGATTTGAGTTCCCCAGTCACTGTGTAACTCAGGAGGAATACCCCAAACAGGAATTATTCTCTCTAATAGCAATTTACCTACTGTTAAAGCCGTTGCTCTTCTGCAAGGAAAGGCCTCAATCCAATGTGAAAGCATGCAAATCATTACCAAGATGTATTTATACCCTTGAGATGGTGGCATTTGGACAAAGTCCAATTGCCATACCTCAAAGGGTCCCTTAGGAAGGGGAAAGTGGCCTTGTGACCCATGGAGTGGGTTTTTCCCCATAAAATCATCTTTTCAGGTGCCCAGTGGGTTACTTGGTGTATATGCTGGAGCAGTGGCAATTGTGCTCCAATAGGTACTATGGGTTTCTTACTGGGCCCGAACCACAACTGCGAGGGGCTGTCAAAAATTCCACCTTTTGACTGCCGTATCTGTTTCTCTTGTTCCATGGCAATTTCTTGAGCCTGTAGAAGGAAATCTTTTACTGGGTTAGCAGAGCTAATGCGAAGCAGCAGGCGTTCTTGAGGCTGGACAGCATATCCAGCTTGATAACATCCTCACTTATCGTTTAAGTAAGACCCATTTGTAAACCAAATTAAACAATAGAATGCAGTCGTGGTCTTCTCTCCCTTGTGATGTTGGAAGCAAGGTAACAAGGTTAATGGTTGGAGCAAATTATAAACTACTTCCTGAGTCCAGGGAACAGGCAGTCAGGAAGACTTCTAGATGTCACAGTCAAAGCATCTTTTGCAGCTCGAAATGTCTCTGATGATGTCATCGGGCGTTCAGGTATCTTTCTGAGTGGCTTACAGCTTACACAGCAACAGACAGGAATCTCTCTTAAGTTTCTATCAAGTCGTTCAGCTTCCGTTTGCAAGGTTTCAGGAAAAAGAGCAGGTCAATTCTCAATGATTCCAAATGAAAATGAGGGAAAAATGGAAAACATTCGTTTGGAGATTTGTAACCAGGTATTTCAGTAGAAGAATTCAGGATGCAGTCCAGCTCACAGGTAGAAAAAGCCTCAAAGACAATTAACAGAACTAGGATCTAATATCTACAAATGTGCATTATAGTTTTACGCTGAAACATAACTCTTCTCTCTAAAATGACCCTCATTTTTACCAAAGCTAGTCAAATTAAGACTAATTGGTTTGCAATATAAGTTTATTTTCAAGAAACTTGGCCCAATTATTTACATAAGTGCAGCAAGAATAGCAATTGACCATATAGGTCTTAAATCTGCTTTTGCTGGAATTTTTTTATGAGGAATCTCAGATTGAACCTTAAAGACTTCTCGAGGCCAGGAAAGCCACGCCAAGGATTTGTGCCATCAGGCCTTGCCTGCAATACCTTAGATTTGGGTGAATTTCTCTCCTACCTTGAGATTCCCCGGAATATTTCGAGGTTTATTGCACCTGCCGGATAAGCAAGCTTCCTTACTTACCAGGTAAGATTGCTGGAATGTCTCTCTGTAAAGCAAGGTACCAGGCCCATATTTCCAAGTGGCTTTATTTTCAGAAAGTCAACCTTATTCCTCAAGGGCAGTGTTGTCATATCTGAGTCTGTATGTTTCTCTCAAATATGACATTCCAGTCAAAGCTTTGGTAAGACAACAAACGTGTCCTGTTATAAGGAGAACAGATTCTTATTGAACTTATGCAAATAACTATAATGCTGTGAAATAACCATACTCACTCACTCACTAAGTTTCCAAACTCTGGAGGGATCAAGTAGGGAGAGAAAGATAAATGTTTCAGTTTTGCTCACAAAGGTATAATTTCACCAAATTGCCAAAAGTCGTAGTTAGGATAAGAGAAAAGAGAAAAAGATTTTCTTAAATCGGAGAAAACAAAGCAAAACATCAAAAAATCAACAATATTTCAAATAACAGTCACAAAAATTATAATCATCCCCAGTTCATTCAGTCCTGTATAACCGGTTCTTGATCTTAATCTTCTGTTAGCAGTTTTATGTGGTCATCAGTTTCTCCATTAGATTTCTGTAATTTCTTACCCAGTTCAGTTCTGTGATCTCAAAGTTTGTCAGAAACCTGTATTCCAGAGTAAGTGTCAGAGTCCTTTCCATGAATTCCTCTGAAGATGAGACATATTTGCAAAAGCAAAAAGCATCAGAGTAAAACAACTGACTGTAAACAACAAAAGACTTAAAAATGACAATTGACAGAGAAACTTATTATTCCTGTGATATACAACACCTTAAACTAATAATTGGAATTATGGCTGATAGCCAGGACAGATCAGAATTTTAGGAATGTTATATAATTTTCAAAACGCTTATATCAGTAACATTTACCCACATAATACCAACTAAGAAAGATTATCATCACTTATCTGACAATGCTTCCAATGTAATTTAACAGGCCAAATAAGCCTAATTACTTTAGAATCTTCCACCTTATAGGAAGAGAGAGCAAATTTCTCTGTGAAGTCCCAGGGGCCCTCTGAAAATCCTCAGAGAAATTCTCCTCCTTCATTCAGGTCAAAGGAAAACCTTTATTTAGGACTTGACTACTGTTTGAGGGAGAAGCCTATCAAAAATATCAAAAGATTTTTAAAAACTTATTTAAACAACATCAAGAGGTTGCTGACCTTGTCATTGTAAAACAAGGGTCAATGAAACAATGCTTCATAATATTTAACCAAAATGACAACAGCAAAAAGACCTTAATAGAGACACCTGTCTTTTATCTTAACAAAACATAGATCTTCTGTAAACTCACTCAGAAGGAAAAACCTTTTATAATCTCTTTATCAAGAGCAGACTAAGAGTTTAAGAAAGTTATCCTTTTAAGAGAGAAGGCCAAATTCTAATTTTTGTACCAGTTTACTTTTTCATATTAAAACCCATTTACTTAATTAGATTCGTTTCAATCTTAACCAACTAGACCAGGTACAAAACTCTTTTCTGACTTTCTCTCACACAAACCTTCTATAGCTTTCTTTTTGCTTTCAGAATTTGTCCCATGTCTTGATTCTTTCTTCTTTTTTTTTCCCACCTAGTACTTTAGGACAAATTTATCTTTCTTAACCAACCAAGCAAAATATTTCCATTCTTTATACCTTCTTTACTGAAAACTTACGCCTTACTTTCCTTGAATATAAATACATTTTCCTTATTAACTTCTAATAGCTTTAATCACATATATTACAACTCTTTAACCTTTAACGGACTGTAGTAAACACTAAAATGGTAAGCAATTACGAATTGTCTTTTGTATCAGCATTCTAAATACTTTTCATAATTTCTAGGAACACGTCACTTTACAGTAAAAGACCCAAAGACTTTTAGCCTCTCTGCAATAAGAAGGCAAAAGTAGATAAACTTAGATATGTTTAACAATAATGTTTCAGTGCTCTATCCAATCCAAAAATGACCCAGATATTCAGATTTTTTATCATTTCACTTAACTTGGCAAAACTCAAGATTGTTACCAAAAAGAATTTTGAAGGTGTTTTTTTTTTCCAAGTATACAGACCATAAAAGTTATTTTACCCAGTTTTATCTATTTAAATCATGTTTCCAACAATTATGTTCAGATTACCTACGAAAACCTCACGAGACATTAGACAAAACTGGTCACCATTTAAAGCTATTATTTTGCTGACGAATGTAACAGACAACGTGAGCTTATTTGACTAGTAAACCCAGGCTGCATGCCTGCATCATATGCAAATGCTGACAACTCTTGAGGACATGCCTTTTCAATCAAACCAATAACTTAAACTTTCATTAACCAAAGATTAACCTTTATCATGTTAACTTGAAAGACATTTGGGTTAAAACTTTTTGTAAGCGCTTACTTTAAGTCAATGGAATAGAGCTCTTTAGAAATTGTACCATCTGGAGGTAAAGTATCACATGGTCGTAACATGTGTAGACACACACAGACAGACATGTAGACCTTAGATTTCTGTTCTCATAGCAGACTGCGGTGGAAAAACTTCTTTTCCTAGTTTTTTTTCCCTCTTTCTCTCTTTCTTTCTTTCTTTTGGCCTTAGCAATCTGGCTTGGGATTCCCCTTTGTTAAGCAATTGCAGTCACAGTATGAAGCCAACCTGAGTCTGGAGGAGAGGCTGCGCATTCAGGAACTGATCGGGCTTTTTAAAAGCTCGATTTCCCGCTTCTCTTTTAATTTTGTTTTGTTTAAGGCCCTAACAACTTCTAAGGACAGTGTCGTGGGTCAGAAAGTGTGCTGCTTGTGAGTGTTACTCCCTGTAGAAAGGTCGTAAACACTCTCTTATGTGCCTCGCTTTCTCCTCCGGCGATCTAAAACCACCGTGGATCTCGGAGCATCGGGTGACCAGCCCTTATGTGCGCGTGCCCGGACGAGCCTGTAATTAATTACCGTGAATGAGAGTGGAGTTCCCTATGGGACCTGACAAATAAAAATGGCAAGTAATAGCATATATTGGAGTATATGAGGAGGGCATTTTGTGTAAACCTAATTCGGCCTGACCTTGTCTTTCCAAAAGGGCCTGACCAAGGCCATTGAGCATGCATTGTATATCTGCTTTAGAGATTCCATGTGGCAAGAGCGAAGGCCCTTGAGATAAAGGTGCAACTTCCCTCCCCCTCCCAACGTTGGCATCTCCTTAAAGACCAAGCATCTTTCTTTAGGATGGGAACCGATTGCAGCCCTCATCTGTGACCGCCCAGCCCGAGGCAACACACCTGCCACCCAGCAGTGTTCACTGAGACAGCCGACCTATCTGCCGTTTCCATCAATCGCTGTGCTGACAGAGCGGCCTCGTGACTATTGTAAAAGGGACGTTTCAGTCACATGTGAAACATACTCTTTGAGGGTATATAACCACCCTGTATACCCCCACTTCTTTGGAGTGCTCTGTTCCTTTGTGGAAGGACTCTCCCGGGTTACAATCCTCAGATTTAAGCTCAGAATAAACTCACCCAAATTTTCATTTATAGATTGGTTATGGATTATTTTCTTCGACAGTTCTTGGCGTAGTCACAGCAGGATTTCAGAGAAACCCACTGGAGGCCACCTGGAATCTACACTGAGCTGGCATTCGGTACCAATAAGGACCCATTGAGCCCCCTGGATCATTGCATTCTTCAGGTGACCTTGGTGAGTTCTCCTGAAACCCGGACATCCTTATTTTAAGTTGACGGTCCAAGAGTTTATATGAGCTAGGTAAGGTCTTAAGACTAGAGGTTTGAGAGGTACCGGTACATACCCTAGGCAAGAGGAACCTAGGAGGAATTTGCTAGGCCAGAGGAGCCTAGAGGGAGGTTCCTAGGCCAGAGGAGCCTAGAGGGAAGTTTCTAGGTCAGAGGAGCCTAGAGGAACTTGGGAGTGAATGGAGAAGGCTGACGTTTTTAATTTGGCTTTAAATTGGAAAGAATTGTGTTTATAAAGTCTGAACAAACTGCTTGATAGAGAAATGAGAGACTGAACGTGTTCAGCTCTGAAGAAAAGGGACACTTGCTCCTCCCGGCCTTTACCAAAAGGCGTCCTTAGGCGACTAAGGACCTCAGTGGGAGTGTCAGAGGATCACTCCTCGCGACGTGCAGTGGTCCCATAGGGAACTCCACTCATTCACGGTAATTAATGACAGGCTCATCCGGGGATGCGCACATAAGGGCTGGTCACCTGCGCTCAGAGCCCCACAGTGGTTTTAGACTGCCAGGGGAGAAACCGAGGCACGTAAGAGAGTATTTACGACCTTTCTATAGGGAGTAACACTCACAAGCAGCACACTTTCTGACCCACGACACTGTCCTTAGAAGTTGTTCAGACTTTATTATTAGAAAAAAAACAGACAAGCAAAAAGAAAATGGGAAACCTTGCTTCTAAAGCCGGCCAGCTCTCGGATGGACAACCTCCCACTGGCACTCCAGCTGGTTTCATGTATAATGCATATGGAAACAATGCATGCAAGTATTTAACAAAATGGGAAGGATTAACTAAGAATGACTTAAGTCTTAAATGGCCAAAGTGGGGAATGTTCGATATCTCAAAGCTACTGTATTTGCACACACAAGTAGAAAGAGTTGGCTCTAAAACTAAAGCAAAAGAATGGGAAGCTTATTATCATTGGCATGTAGAGGCTTCAAAACGTAATAACGATAAAATGAATTCTTTACAGGAGACTAACCGTAAATTGGCAGAGACTGTATCTGAATTAAAAAAGGATGAGAAGTCAGAGACCGTCCCACCCCGCTTATCCCTTCCATGTCCCCTGCAGCTGCCTTTGGAATCTCAGAGCTCATCTCCTTCTTCTCCCTCAGCACCCTTACAATTTCTAAAGAGCTCTATTCCATTGACTTAAAGTAAGCGCTTACAAAAAGCTTTTCTGAATAGAACTAACCCAAATGTCTTTAAAGTTTATGGTATGAATTAGGGCTGCCCCAGTGAGAGAAGCCCAGGGCATCCTCACCTACATACCGATCTATATGATCAGATTCATATCTAAAGTTATACCACCGCACAATAACTGATGAGGATTTTAGGCTCGTTAATTTTAAAACTGCAGATGAGAAGCAGGCTCCGAGGAGCAGAGTTTGCTTGCCCTTTGAGAGACATTTGCATTTGTGAAGGAAATCTCCATGCCTTCCCCTCTACACCAGGAGGAAGAGGGGATGGCCTTATCTCTGGAAACTCTTAATGGGGGAGGCAAGGACTTAAGTTGGTTACTGTCTGGCAACCTCATGTAACTGATTTAGGGTGGTGGCTTCTGGCCTTTACTTAATCCGATTTGATTCTTATCTAAAAGTTGTGAGACCACCCAATGCCAGACCCCACCTGAACTGACACCATTTTAACTTTTTACGTGTTCTTTCCTTTGTCTTGTAAAGAGATGGCTCACATACCTATGCCTTAAATTTAGCCTGACTCTCCATCCATGTCGACAGCAGTAGCGGGGGCAGCAGCAGCTCCTCCTGCCTGTGGGTCCTGTCCTCATGCAGCAGCTCTGCCTGCCCATGGGTCCTGTCCCCACGCTGGCAGCAGCAGCTCTGACTGCCCATGGGTCCTTTCCCTACTACTGCCAGATCTTGAGAGTCCAAGAAATCTTTCTTTCGACTCCTCGGCTCACCGACCCCGCATGAATAACCAGACCCCATCTGCACTGAAATCATCATCCCTTGCTACAGGAACCCCAGTGGGGGGATTTTCAAGGTAATGGCTCCTTTTCTTTCATCTCTCTTAGAGTTACAATGGCCGTTTTCGTCTCCTTTTGAGCTTTGCAACTGGGAAACAAAGAAATCTTTAAAGAGTCAAAAGTTCCACCCCTGGGAGCCCCGACTTTGGGATTCTGGGCCTGATCACCCCAGCAACCCTAAGTGGGGTGCCCTCTCTTGACGCTTGACTCATTGAGTATTTTAGTCACCTACTGAGTCAGTTATAAGGATAGGAAACCTGTGATTTATTCTGTGAACTGTCCTGCTGGGGTTGTGTGCCCTGCACAGGAGCTGTTGTGTGACTCTTATCTTGATAACGCTCTGGAACAGGTCATGAGGGCGAGGTTTGATATCTTCTTTTCCTTTCTTTGTCTGTTTTGCTCATCATCTCTTCTGTTGTCACCAAGTCAAGGTTAAGTTCAGGCTGGACCTGAGCAGAACCTGGACCTTCTGTAAAATTGAAAACTTGAGGGGTTTCTCTGTGCCTTTATGAGGCAGTTGGACAGGTAGATCAACCTAGAACGTCATTCAAGTTACAATCCAGTTTCTGGGAAATGAGAGCAACTGTCCTTAGAAAATCCTTGCAAGAATGGAAATACAGCTCTAGAGGCAGTTCAGATTCCACCCAGTGCCTTTATCTCAAAAAGGATTATCATCTCCCCTATCCAGGAACTACTACCTAGCCCATCACTAATTCCTAAGACTGAAGAAAAAAAAAGGGGGGGGGGGGAGGAAAAACAGCTTCCAAATTCTTTTTGGTAGCAATCTTGAGTTCTGTTGAGTTAAGTGATAAAAATCTGAGTATCTGGGTAATTTTTGGATTGGACAGAACACAAACGTTGCTAAACATCTAAGTTTGTCTACTTTTGGCTTTTTATTGCAAAGATGCTAAAAGTCTTTGGGTCTTTTACTGTAAAGTGACGTGTTCCTAGAAATTATGAAAAGTATTTAGAATGCTGATACAAAAGACAATTCGTAATTGCTTACCATTTTAGTGTTTACTACAGTCCGTTAAAGGTTAAAGAGTTGTAATATATGTGATTAAAGCTATTAGAAGTTAATAAGGAAAATGTATTTATATTCAAGGAAAGTAAGGTGTAAGTTTTCAGTAAAGAAGGTATAAAGAATGGAAATATTTTGCTTGGTTGGTTAAGAAAGATAAATTTGTCCTAAAGTACTAGGTGGGAAAAAAAAGAAGAAAGAATCAAGACATGGGACAAATTCTGAAAGCAAAAAGAAAGCTATAGAAGGTTTGTGTGAGAGAAAGTCAGAAAAGAGTTTTGTACCTGGTCTAGTTGGTTAAGATTGAAACGAATCTAATTAAGTAAATGGGTTTTAATATGAAAAAGTAAACTGGTACAAAAATTAGAATTTGGCCTTCTCTCTTAAAAGGATAACTTTCTTAAACTCTTAGTCTGCTCTTGATAAAGAGATTATAAAAGGTTTTTCCTTCTGAGTGAGTTTACAGAAGATCTATGTTTTGTTAAGATAAAAGACAGGTGTCTCTATTAAGGTCTTTTTGCTGTTGTCATTTTGGTTAAATATTATGAAGCATTGTTTCATTGACCCTTGTTTTACAATGACAAGGTCAGCAACCTCTTGATGTTGTTTAAATAAGTTTTTAAAAATCTTTTGATATTTTTGATAGGCTTCTCCCTCAAACAGTAGTCAAGTCCTAAATAAAGGTTTTCCTTTGACCTGAATGAAGGAGGAGAATTTCTCTGAGGATTTTCAGAGGGCCCCTGGGACTTCACAGAGAAATTTGCTCTCTCTTCCTATAAGGTGGAAGATTCTAAAGTAATTAGGCTTATTTGGCCTGTTAAATTACATTGGAAGCATTGTCAGATAAGTGATGATAATCTTTCTTAGTTGGTATTATGTGGGTAAATGTTACTGATATAAGTGTTTTGAAAATTATATAACATTCCTAAAATTCTGATCTGTCCTGGCTATCAGCCATAATTCCAATTATTAGTTTAAGGTGTTGTATATCACAGGAATAATAAGTTTCTCTGTCAATTGTCATTTTTAAGTCTTTTGTTGTTTACAGTCAGTTGTTTTACTCTGATGCTTTTTGCTTTTGCAAATATGTCTCATCTTCAGAGGAATTCATGGAAAGGACTCTGACACTTACTCTGGAATACAGGTTTCTGACAAACTTTGAGATCACAGAACTGAACTGGGTAAGAAATTACAGAAATCTAATGGAGAAACTGATGACCACATAAAACTGCTAACAGAAGATTAAGATCAAGAACCGGTTATACAGGACTGAATGAACTGGGGATGATTATAATTTTTGTGACTGTTATTTGAAATATTGTTGATTTTTTGATGTTTTGCTTTGTTTTCTCCGATTTAAGAAAATCTTTTTCTCTTTTCTCTTATCCTAACTACGACTTTTGGCAATTTGGTGAAATTATACCTTTGTGAGCAAAACTGAAACATTTATCTTTCTCTCCCTACTTGATCCCTCCAGAGTTTGGAAACTTAGTGAGTGAGTGAGTATGGTTATTTCACAGCATTATAGTTATTTGCATAAGTTCAATAAGAATCTGTTCTCCTTATAACAGGACACGTTTGTTGTCTTACCAAAGCTTTGACTGGAATGTCATATTTGAGAGAAACATACAGACTCAGATATGACAACACTGCCCTTGAGGAATAAGGTTGACTTTCTGAAAATAAAGCCACTTGGAAATATGGGCCTGGTACCTTGCTTTACAGAGAGACATTCCAGCAATCTTACCTGGTAAGTAAGGAAGCTTGCTTATCCGGCAGGTGCAATAAACCTCGAAATATTCCGGGGAATCTCAAGGTAGGAGAGAAATTCACCCAAATCTAAGGTATTGCAGGCAAGGCCTGATGGCACAAATCCTTGGCGTGGCTTTCCTGGCCTCGAGAAGTCTTTAAGGTTCAATCTGAGATTCCTCATAAAAAAATTCCAGCAAAGCAGATTTAAGACCTATATGGTCAATTGCTATTCTTGCTGCACTTATGTAAATAATTGGGCCAAGTTTCTTGAAAATAAACTTATATTGCAAACCAATTAGTCTTAATTTGACTAGCTTTGGTAAAAATGAGGGTCATTTTAGAGAGAAGAGTTATGTTTCAGCGTAAAACTATAATGCACATTTGTAGATATTAGATCCTAGTTCTGTTAATTGTCTTTGAGGCTTTTTCTACCTGTGAGCTGGACTGCATCCTGAATTCTTCTACTGAAATACCTGGTTACAAATCTCCAAACGAATGTTTTCCATTTTTCCCTCATTTTCATTTGGAATCATTGAGAATTGACCTGCTCTTTTTCCTGAAACCTTGCAAACGGAAGCTGAACGACTTGATAGAAACTTAAGAGAGATTCCTGTCTGTTGCTGTGTAAGCTGTAAGCCACTCAGAAAGATACCTGAACGCCCGATGACATCATCAGAGACATTTCGAGCTGCAAAAGATGCTTTGACTGTGACATCTAGAAGTCTTCCTGACTGCCTGTTCCCTGGACTCAGGAAGTAGTTTATAATTTGCTCCAACCATTAACCTTGTTACCTTGCTTCCAACATCACAAGGGAGAGAAGACCACGACTGCATTCTATTGTTTAATTTGGTTTACAAATGGGTCTTACTTAAACGATAAGTGAGGATGTTATCAAGCTGGATATGCTGTCCAGCCTCAAGAACGCCTGCTGCTTCGCATTAGCTCTGCTAACCCAGTAAAAGATTTCCTTCTACAGGCTCAAGAAATTGCCATGGAACAAGAGAAACAGATACGGCAGTCAAAAGGTGGAATTTTTGACAGCCCCTCGCAGTTGTGGTTCGGGCCCAGTAAGAAACCCATAGTACCTATTGGAGCACAATTGCCACTGCTCCAGCATATACACCAAGTAACCCACTGGGCACCTGAAAAGATGATTTTATGGGGAAAAACCCACTCCATGGGTCACAAGGCCACTTTCCCCTTCCTAAGGGACCCTTTGAGGTATGGCAATTGGACTTTGTCCAAATGCCACCATCTCAAGGGTATAAATACATCTTGGTAATGATTTGCATGCTTTCACATTGGATTGAGGCCTTTCCTTGCAGAAGAGCAACGGCTTTAACAGTAGGTAAATTGCTATTAGAGAGAATAATTCCTGTTTGGGGTATTCCTCCTGAGTTACACAGTGACTGGGGAACTCAAATCTATTTGTAATGTTTGGCCAATATTGCAGCATTTCCACTGCGCTTACCATCCTCAATCCTCAGGACTGGTAAACTAATGGCACAACTAGAACTTAATTGGCAAGCTTTCAGAAGCATTTAATCTCTCACGGCCAAAAGCTCTTGTGTTAGTGCTCCTTAATCTTAGTTCTCTACTTTTTGTAAACATCGGCTGTCTCATTTTGAAATAATAATAAAACAGCCTATGCAATTAGATGAAGAAATATATGAACCAGCTTTCCTTAAGGGATATATTACATTGTTGTCACGGTCTTATTGAGGTACTTAAAGTAAAATGAAAGATTGGTAGCTGATTCTTCCACAGAGCTCCCAGAACTTAAGGATCTGGGACTGTAACCTGAAGAATTTATTTATTGAAAGAGACATCAAATAAGACTGTTTGCAGCCCTGTTGAAAAGGACCAAACCAGGAGGAGAAGAAGACGGCATCTGTTGTAGACAGCTGTCCCAAGACTCCGGACCAGGCCTGTATTCCTAACCTTGTATCTCCTCATTTAAACATTTGTTATGCTTAAACTGTATGCCTATTTTATAATTTGTTTGAAATGCTATCATACTTAAAGTGATTAATTTGGAACAGAGTGGTCTTGAAGGCCAGGCATTTATCGAGTGACTCCTAATGGAACTCAGTGGTTATGTGGAACAAATCTTTGGCCTTGGCTACTGCCTGGATGGCTAAAACACTGCACCCTGAGTTTCTTTTAAAAGCAGGGAAGGAGTCAAGCTGAGTTAAAACCTGTTGCCAACCTCCCTCTCTTTAAGGCCAGATGGGCTTGTTCGGTGTTACACTGGTATGGCTATATTTGCAGCTATATGTGCTTCTTCTTTGGGGCTAAAAGATGTCATTATTACATATGGAAGCTCTGGCTAAATTTACTCAAGAAGCCCTTAATGATAGTCAAGCAGGAATGGCCTTATTCAAATGCCGAAATGTCTGTAATGAGAGGGGCTGTCCTTCAAAACAGAATGGCTTTAGATATTCTTACTGCATCCCAAGGTGGTACATATACAGTCATTCAGACTGGATGCTGTGCTTTTACACCTGATGAATCTTCCAATGTGTCATCTCTGCTGAAGCACATGAAGAAGCAAGTGGATGCCTTATGCGATCTGACACCCAGTCTTGAATTGTTTGGTTAGCTCCCTTCCCCTATCAGTTCCCTTTTCTGATCCAGATTACAAATCCTATTTCTACTACTTCTTGGAATTCTTGTACTAGTCATAATATTCAAACTAATTGTTGTTTTCTTTACTCAGTGTTGTAAGAGTAGCATACAACCTAGAGTAATGATTGCTCGACGGCTTGAGATGGTTGATCTGTCTTATAACCCTGGACAAATTTCCTTTTCTGATAGGGACTATGGCTAAGAATTCATTTCAGACCAATCCTTTTAAAAATGCTGTGTTATTATTGTTACTGTGCTTGTTCTATAATCATAGACAATGTAAATGTGAAGTGTCGTAGAAAAGCACATATACAGTGTGCAACAACCTAAAATTAACTGGAAATTACATGACACATGAAATGCTTCCTCTGTTAGTATATATAACTTATGCTTGTCCACTATTTCCCCCAACATGGACAACTAGGCAAATAAATGAGATATAACCCTAGCACTGAGGGACGTGATGGACCCAGGGCAGGCAGCAACCACCCTGGTGCCGAGGGACAATATTTTGATCATCAATGCTTTCTATCAAAAGATTAGAGATCAAAGGGGAAAATGGCAAATAAAAATGGCAAGTAATAGGATATATTGGAGTATATGAGGAAGCCATTTTTGTAAACCTAATTCGGCCTGACCTTGTTTTTCCAAAAGGGCCTGACCAAGGCCATTGAGCATGCATTGTATATCTGCTTTAGAGATTCCATGTGGCAAGAGCGAAGGCCCTTGAGATAAAGGTGCAACTTCCCTCCCCCTCCCAACGTTGGCATCTCCTTAAAGACCAAGCATCTTTCTTTAGGCTGGGAACCGATTGCAGAGCTCATCTGTGACCACCCAGCCCGAGGCAACACACCTGCCACCCCACGGTGTTCACTGAGACAGCAGACCTATCTGCCGTTTCCATCAATCGCTGAGCTGACAGAGCGGCCTCGTGACTATTGTAAAAGGGACGTTTCAGTCACATGTGAAACATACTCTTTGAGGGTATATAACCACCCTGTATACCCCCACTTCTTTGGAGTGCTCTGTTCCTTTGTGGAAGGACTCTCCCAGGTTATAATCCTCAGATTTAAGCTCAGAATAAACTCACCCAAATTTTCATTTATAGATTGGTTATGGATTATTTTCATCGACAGACCACTGCACGTTGTGAGGAGTGATCCTCTGGCACTCCTGCTGAGGTCCTTAGTCACCTAAGGACACCTTTTGGTAAAGGCCGGGAGGAGCAAGTGTCCCTTTTCTTCGGAGTTGAACACGTTCAGTCTCTCATTTCTCTATCAAGCTGTTTGTTCAGACTTTATACACACAATTCTTTCCAATTTAAAGCCAAATTAAAAATGTCAGCCTTCCCCATTCACTCCCAAGTTCCTCTCGGCTCCTCCTGCGTAGGAATTTCCCTCTAGTCTCCCTCTGGCCTAGCAAATTCCTCCTAGGTTCCTGTTACCTAGGGTATGTACTGGTACCCCTTAAGACACCTAGTCTTAAGACCTTACCCAGCTCATATAAACTCTTGGACTGTCAACTTAAAGTAAGCAGGTCCGGGTTTCAGGAGAACTCACCAGGGTCACCTGAAGACTGCAGTGATCCAGGGGGCTCAATGGGCCCTTATTGGTACCGAATACCAGTTCAGTGTAGATTCCAGGTGGCCTCTGGTGGGTTTCTCTGAAATCGTGCTGTGACTATGCCAAGAACTGTCAATGAAAATAATCCATAACCAATCTATAAATGAAAATTTGGGTGAGTTTATTCTGAGCTGAAATCTGAGGACCATGGCCCTGGGCCTTTCTTCCCGAAGAAAGAAAGGGCACCAAAGAAGTGGGGTGCACAGAGTGGTTATATACCCCCAGAGAGGATGTTTCATATAGGATTGAAATGTCCCTTTTACAATAGTCGCGAGACTGCTCTGTTGCCACAGCGATTGATGAAACAGCAGGTAGGTCTGCTGTCTCGGTGAACACAGCAGGATGGCAAGTCTGTTGTCTCCAGCTGAGTGGTCACAGGTGAGCTGGGTGGTCAAAGGTGAGTGCAGCAATCAGTTCCTAGACTGAGGAAAGATGCTTATCTCTAAGGGAATGCCAATGTGGGGGGAAGTTGCACCTTTATCTCAAGGGCCTCTGTTCTTGCCATAGGAAATATCTAAAGCAGATATACAATGCGTGCTCAACAGCCACAGTCAGACCCTTTTGGAAAAAACAAAGTCAGGCCGAATTAGGTTTATACCAAATGGCTTCCTCATATACTCCAATATATCCTATTGCTTGCCATTTTTATTTGTCAGCTGGAAGAGGGAGGTGGTCTGCAGGCAGGGGCACAGGGGGGACGTGACACGTAGGCCAGTTTGATTTTACAGTCACAAGAGGCACATTGGCAGAGGTGGCCTGAGGCATCGGGAAGAGATAATGTTAGAATCCAGAGCTGGAGAATATAAATAAGGGTCTTCAGCCCTCGCCCCCATCCCCCAGGCCTGAGACTGAAGAAGAGAGACAGAGAAAGAGAGAGCGAGCTGCAGAGCTGCCTCTCCAGGAAGGCCAGAATTGACCTCGAGGCCCAAGGGAGGAGCTCTGAGCAGAAGACAGAGGGGGAGCTCCAAGGCTCCAGCAGCCTCCCCCCGCCTGTGAGGGCAATCACCCAACTTCGCTGAGCCTCCGGTTCTTATCTGGAAAGAGGGAGAGCTGTGCCTGCCGCACAGAGGGAGGTCGTATATGTAACCGAGGGGGGGGGGTGAAGCCCCTGCTTCTTTTTAGTGTTTAACCCGGGGCAGGCATGCAGGCTCCCTGAGCTTCCTGTCCTTCCCCCCCCCCCCCCGCCCCCGATGGAAAGCGTAATCCCCACCTTTAGGGAGGTTGTCAGCAGTAGAGCAAGGCACAGAGGTGCCGAACGTGATGTGAACTCAATAAATGCAGCTTCCGTGGGTGTGAAAGTTGGTAAGACTGTAGCAAATTGTACCAATTCGCCGTGGCGTTTTCCAGGGAGGTGTCTGTCAACTGCACCATCGACTCCTCCCTGAGGACAGGGACTCTAGGCTGGGGCCCTCATCACGAAGCCTGGCATTCACTAGTCCACTGAACACCTACTGAGCACGTCCCGTGTGCCAGGCTCCATTCCAGGTGTGGGGACACAGCCACGAGCAAGGCAGCCAAGACTGCCTTCGAAGAGCATAACAATCTCTGCATGTGTGTCGAGGGAGGGGGGAGGGAGAGATGATGAGCAAATAGACAAAGAAGAAAAACCTGAGCTAGTGGTAAGCATGGTGCAGAGCATTAAAACGGGACGACAAGACATAGAGAGTGGTGACTTTAATCAGGGAAGGCCTCCCGGAGGAGGGGGCTTTTCTGCTGGGACCTGATGAAATCCAGGGAGCAGCCACGGCAGGATCAGGGCAAAGGAAGAGCAGTCAAGGTGGACAGAGGAACGAGAGCAGAGGGCCCAGTGGGAATGGGCCAGGCGTGATCAAGGAGTAAGGGGTGATGCACACAGAAGGTGCCCAATCAATGCTGTTGCCCTAGGAATCTGCACGAGGCCGCCTGGGCTCAGGAGACCACACTCGAGCTCACAGTTTGGTGCTCTGAGCTCAGATGACCTGTTTACCCGGCCCACAAGGAGCTCAGAGTCAAGGGCCATCGATCCTGGGAGCCTGGGCCCTGCCAATGCCCACCCTCACCCCTTCACTCCTTCATTCATTCATTCCCTCACCAAATAGTTACCGAGCGCCTGCTACATGCTGGACCTCACAGCAGGGCCTGGGGACACAAAGACGGCCAGGCCTGGTCCCAGCACAGTCTGGTAAGGGAGACAGAACCCACAGTGATCCCAGGAGGCACCAGCTCTGGGAGGGACATCTGCTCACCCCCTGCAGAGCACAGAAGAGGGAGCAGCCAGCCCTCAGGACCCGGGGAAGATGTCCCAGAGGACGTGCTCCCTGAACCTGGCCTCTCCAGAATGGAACGTGGAGAAGGGCGTGCCAGCGTG
Organism: Equus asinus; assembly: GCF_041296235.1. Lineage (NCBI taxonomy): Eukaryota > Metazoa > Chordata > Mammalia > Perissodactyla > Equidae > Equus > Equus asinus. The sequence goes on along the minus strand of NC_091803.1, from coordinate 16,520,235 downwards.
TGCCCAGATGGATGTGTTCAGCCTGGCTAGACCAGAAAGTGGGGTGTGGAAAGAGCCACGGGATTAGCAAGGAGAGATGGGCGTGGAGAGGCCACAAGGGCCGGGGTGGGAAGGGCCCTGAGGGCCAGCCTGAGGAGCCTGGGCTGGATCCTGTGGGCGGTGGAGACCACCGTGAGGTTTCCCTGCTTGTTTCCTGTGCAGGGGTCTGAGGGGAGCGCACAAATTCACCCAGCGACAGAGCCTGAGCTAATCCCAGGGCTCGGTGGACTCGAGGAGGACATTTAGGGACAGGCAGAGCTGGCCCTTCCCAGTGCCTGAAACCTCTGCCGATGCACGTGGGCGCCTCCGCCCCATGCCGGCCACAGGGGCATTCCTGTGGTTGGTGGAGAAGGAATGGAAAACCCTTGAGCCTCCTGTTTGTTCTCTGTTATTTTCACTCCCAGGTGTTTCAAGCCCTTTTGTTAACTCTCAGGGCTCCAGGTGCACAGAAAGTTTACCTGCCATTGGAGGTGAGGTGGGGTGTACTCCAACTCCCCAAGGGAAGGATGGAGCCCAGATGTCCTGCTTCCAGGATCCCACCTGCCCCGAGCTCTTCCCCTCTCTGCCGTGAGGAAGTGGGCAGAAGACAGGAGGTTTCTCTCTGCCCTCACATCCCGAGGAGGAAAGCTCTCTGCCATCTTGGCCACGGGTGCTGGGATGGCACTGAGCCATGTCCCTCCCCATCCTGTAAGAGAAGACAGCTGGCCTGAACTGCAGGTGTCAAATCCCACTAAGCTGGTATCCCTTCTCCATACCGAGATGCAGGGAGGGAGGAAAAGAGGGACCGGAACTCTCCGGGGGCCTAAGGGAGAGGGTGGTAGGTCCCAGTAACAGCACCCCATCAGTCCTCCGTCCCTGGAGGAACCCAGAAGTGGACAGAGGAGTAACTGAGTGTGTGTGGGTGTGGCAGTTTGGGCGGGTTGAGAGCAGATGCACCGCTGTGTGCATTCAACGTGGGAGCGGGGGGATAAGTTCCAGGGGCAGGTGACACAGCACGGGCACCTGCCTATTGGATATTTCTCCATTGGAGGCCCTTCCGAGGCTGGTTGGACCTAGGGGCACTGAAGGAGGTGCTGGCAAGGGCCTTTGAGCCCCTCTGGTCCAGAGAGGAAAGAAGTCTTTCCTGAGGCTGCACAGGGCGTGGATGCAAATCCCACACATCACATCCCATTCCGGCTAGACTCTTTCTCCCTCGAGTGAGGACCGCCCTGGCCTGTGTCAGCCTCGGCCTGGCCTCTCCTGCCAACGTGGCTCAGTCCCTCTTGGTGTCCAGAAGCCATCGGGGATGTTTGGAGTGGAACTGTCTGCTGGAGTCTAGCCTTGAGCCCTCATGCTGAATCCCAGTTCCGACGGAAGAAGCCTGGGCCTCCCTGCAGGCCCCCAGCCCCTCCCTTCCCAAGGGTGCCAGGCCCTCCTGGTGGCTTCTGCACCTGGGAGAGGCTCAGCTTTCCTGAGAACCCAGATCTGGCTGGGAGTCGGGTTACAGCAGGCCACAGGGAGAAGGAGGCTGGAGCTCAGGTTGCTGCCCGCCTGCCCGGGAGGTGCCAGGTGGCATTAGGTAACAGCTCCAGCCCTCTCCAGCTGTAAGGTGCCTTACGGGGGTGGGGGGGGGGGCCAGGAAGGCATCTCTGATGAGGGGACCATTAAACTGACACCTGAAGGAAGTCAGGGAGTGAACCATGCAGACATCTGGGGGAGCCACCTCCAGACAGACAGTGCAGCAGGTGCAAAGGCCCTGAGCAGGGGGCATGCTCAACATGCAGTCCTAGGTTCAAGTGCTCAATAGGGAAGAACAGGTCACTTCTTTAGCCAGGATCCCAGGCTGGGAGCCAGTCCTTTGGTGGCCTGCAGGGGCCTTGGCCCTGCTACCGCATCCCCTGACAGATGGGCACTGATGAGAGGGAGAGTCAGCTGAGGCATGAGGAAAGACCCAGGCTTCATCTTTGCCCCGCTGTCCCGGCTGTGTGACCTTGGGCAGGGTTCTTCCTCCGTCTGCGCCTCCCCTGCTTTATTCTCATGGCATCTCCCGCCACCTGACTTCTTATGCAAGAACTCTTCCCCCACTAGAGCGTGAGTTCCATCAGATCAGAGCTTTTGTTTTGTTCACAACTCTACCCCCAATGCCCAGAACAGTTCAGGTTCTCCCTGTCATGGCACATGGCAGGCACTGAACAAATATTTGCTCAACAAACGTGGTGACTCATTGAATCACTCGAATGCCCCTCTGGAGTAGGGGTTACTTTCATCCCAATTTCATAGAGCAAACTGAGACACAGAGAAGCAAAGGAAAGCATCAAGGGTCCTACAACGCAGAGGTGAGGACTGAACTGAGGTGGCAGAATGCCAGAGCTCAGCCTCCTGACCATGATGCCAGCCTGCTGGGGTGCAGCCAGGTCCATTGCACGGCAGCGTGGGGCGCAGGGAGTGTCATGCTCAGCTGGAAACGCAGTTCCTGGGCCCACAGGCAGGCCTGGGGTGGCCAGTGTCCAGCCTTCCAAGCCCTTCTTGAGGGTTCTGCTGGCCCTCCTGGCCTCATCCCTCCTTTGCAGTGAGAGCCCAGCAGCACTGTCTCCTTGAGCAGAGAGGTGCTGGGCCCAGATGGGGACACAGACAGACAAAGGGAAGGTCCCAGGGAAAGGTCCAGAAGGCCCCGTGTGCAGCTGCTCACGGCAGAGGGTCAGCTTCCAGCACAGGTCAGGGGGAACTAGAAAGATGAGCAGGGGTGCTGGGTGCCTGAAGCTCCCTCTGCAGACGAGCCTTGGCGCGGGAAGCGTGCGTGTGCGTGTGTGTGTGTGTGTGTGTGTGTGTGTTTTCCTCTGGGAGGAGGAAAAGGAGGTAGACCAGAGCGGGCTGAGCATTGGAGAGGGAGGGAGCACAGGGCACTGCCCGCTCCCTGGTGGAGGGAGCCCGGCATGCGCACGAGGAGGCCCGCTTTTCAAAGTGACCTTGGGCAAGTCACTTGGCCTCCCAGCCCAGTTCATTGGGCTGCAAAGTGAAGATCCTGCTGCCACCTCGGAGGGCTTCTGGGAACCGCGTGGGCTGGTGCAGCGGCATAGCGGGGCCTCTCTGAAGATAAACGGCTGCTTGGGAGACGGTGGGTTCCCGTCACTGAGGTGCGCAGAGGAGGGGCACTGTGGAGGGCTGAATGTGACGAGCTATAGGGTCCAGGCATCTGGTCTTCTCTGCCCTGGGATCAGGAAAGATGTGGGGGGACGGGGTGCAGATCACAGGGCCCAAGGTCCCCCGGGAGCCCTCAGTCCCCCTGCAGGCTGAGGGGGTCAGGGCCAGCGGGAATGGAAACGAGCTGCCAGATAGGGGAGGGACTGTCCCTCCACACCCAGCCAGGACTCCAGGCTTGGCTGTCACCCCTCTCCCACCAGAGATGACCTGGGTGTGGCCCCACTGCCCCATGAAGAGTCCCCTTTTGCCCACCCTGGGCATCACTGAACTGCAGGCTCCATGATGAAAACATGCCTGGCCACGCCCAGCCTGGGCTGATTTCCCAAAATATCGCCACCACTCTCATGGGCACGTACTGGGATCCACATATTGCAATAACACCCTGAAATAATAAAGGTTATCATATAGCCCCCATTTCAAAGAGGAGGAAACTGAGGCCTCGAGGGAGAGTGTGACTTCCCTAGGCTTACCCAGCTAGTGTCGTTGGGGTTTGAATCCGGCTCCGTCTGAACCTGAGGCTGCTCCTCACTCAGAGGACAGCCAGGTTCGGCCTCTGCCTGACATTCAAGGCCTTTCCCAGTGTCAGCCTGCCTTGCTCACATTCTCTGTCACTTTTTGTAGTTGTTAGTGCCATTGAGTCTATTCCGACTCCAGTGACCCTGTGGACAGCAGAGCGGAACCCTGCCCGGTCTTTTTGTGCTATCCCCTCACCTTCCAGCACTGTACCAGACGATGCTCCCCTGCTGTTCATGGGGTTTTCACGGCCAATTTTTCCACAAATGGTGGCCAGGTCCTTCTTCCTCGTCTGTCCTAGCCTGGAAGCTCCGCTGAATCCTGTCCACCATGAATCACCCCGCTGGTGTTTGAAATACCGGTGGCATAGCTTTCAGCACCACAGCAACACGCAGCTGCCACAGTGTGACACCCGACAGACGGGTGGTGTGGTTCCCTGACCAGGACAGGGCCTCAGCGTTGAGAGCACCGAGTCTTCAGCACTAGATCACCATCTTGCTCCCCGCCCCTGTTCAAATGCTCTACTCCAGAAAGCTAGTCTCCACGTCTCCAGTCTATTGTGCAAGCAAGTCCCCTGTGTAAGACAGCTTCTGGGTCTTCATCATATCCCGCCCCATCTTCAGGGACCCAATCCTCTCCCCCTCCTCCAGGAAGCCTTCCCTGTACTCCCAGCCCACAGCTCTCAGTTACTCCTCCCCTCTTTGAACCCCAGGGTATTGGGTCCCAGATTCTTTGTGGGATCTAGTCTAGATCTTGTTCCTCAAAGTGTGGTCCCTGGACAGCAGTATCAGCATCACCTGGAGAGAAACGGATGATCTTGGGCCCACCCTAGACCTGAGAGTCAGATTCTGCGTGTTAATGAGATCCCCAGTTGACTGGCGCTCACGTTAAAGCCTGAGAAGAGCTGCTCCAGAGGCCAGAAGACCATTAAGTCTCTGAGAATTAGGGCAGAATTGGGGTGGTCACAGTCTGCCTGGGCCTCATCCATATACTGGGCATTTCTCCAGACGCTAGGCTTCTGTCTATTCCTTGCTGTCCGAGCTACGCCTGGAGCCAGCCTGTCTCCTCTCCTCCCTCATGGCCCTGTGCCGGAGTCCCATCCTTTGTGGGCTGTGCTTCCCTGGGGGCTCTGGAAGGGCAGGTAGAGGACGGGACAGTGGTGTCAGCAGCCCTTGCCTCCCCAGGGACCTGTGGATCATTGCTCAGGAGCAAGTGCACCACTCTTCTCCTCCCTGGTGCCCTGTTCGGGCTCTCCTGGCATTCGCTGGGTCCCTGAGGACGTTCCTGCAGATGACTAGAGAGTGCAGCCCACCCTGGACCAGCAGGTATGTACACAGGAAGGGGGCCACTCGAAAAGAATGCCATCACTCTCTCTGACGCCTTTGCCCCCAGCTGGCCATGGAGGGGACAGCTGGGCATTACCATCCTCTTCTTATGAGGAGAAAGCCAGATGCCCAGAGATGAGACATACGAGTTGGGAATCAGATCTTCTCCTTTTGCCCCATGGAGCCCTGTCTGTTCGGGTCTGGGGTCCTCAGAGACAGAAGCAAAGATCTGGATAGCATCCTATCTGGTCTATCTGGTCTCCCCTCTGCAGCTTGCCTGCACCTCATCCCCCATCCCTGTCCCCTGTCATCAGTGGGCAACGGAATGATGGGAACACAAGAGAAAAGCCACAGCTCTTCCCAGTCCACACCCTTTCAATGCCGCCATCACCCCCACCCCACCCCACCTTCACATTGCCCAGTGCCCACTCCCCTCTTCTTTCTTGCCGAAAGAACTCTGGTTTTCTCTGGAGCTGCAATGTTCCCAGCCCCAGCAATTCTTTAGGATTGGTCTAATCCAGTCATGATAATCCTATAGTCAACTTTTCCAGCCTCTCTTGCAATTAGATGTTGCCATATGACCCAGTTATGCCCAATAAGACATATGAGTGTGTCCCATATAATATTTGGGACATACTTGTAGTAAAAAAGATTTCTTGTTGACCTTAAATTCACATTTCACTGGGCATCCTGTATTTTTATTTGCTAAATCTATTTAGGGCTGTTTTCTACAAGGTGCCCTCACTTGTGTTGAGGGGCCCTGCAGTGGGCATGGATGGGGGTGCACCTGTCCATGAGGAGAGAGGCTATTCCTGGGGCCCGAGCTTGGGCAAAATGGGATGGGATGACTCTGGGGGCCTTGCTGGCTTTCTGGCTCCAGAATAAGTAAGAATGAAGCTGGTGATGGGGCCGGCCCAGTGGCATAGTGGTTAAGTTCGAGCGCTTCGCTTCGGCAGCCTGAGGTTCACGGGTTTGGATCCCGGACATGGGCCTATACACCGCTCATCAAGCCATGCTGGGACGGCATCCCACATACAAAATAGAGGAAGAGTGGCACAGCTGTTACCTCAGGGTGAATCTTCCTCAAGCAAAAAGAGGGAGATTGGCAACAGATGTTAGCTCAGAGCCAATCTTCCTCACTGAGAAAAAAAAAAAGAATGCAGCTGGTGAGGAGCCCCAGTGGGCCACTGCCAGGAGGGCCGGCGGGGTATATGGAGGTGCTGGGAACAATGAATCAGACTTTGTGGAAGGGCAGTGCCGAGGCCAGGCCCTTCATATCCTCTGGCAGAGGCAAGCATGGAGACCTCCTCCCAGTGGCCTATAGGTTGGAAGAACTGATGAGTTGGTGTCTGTTCCACCTGTCCCCTGTGCCAGGGCCTCTCACACAACCCACAGCACCTCCTGTCCTGCTCAGCAGGCTGCGAGGTGTCTGCCTGTCTCCCTTGCTGACCCCTAAGTCCCTTGAGGGGTGCACAGACCCCCACCCGGCACAGGGTGAAGAGCTTTGTAAAGGAACGTGGATCTTGAGGCCAAGGTGAGGGGTACGGCACTCCCTTCCTTCAGCAGCAACTAAGGAAGCTCCTGTGCTGCCTTCCTTCCCATGAGGTTCTTAGAGGACAGAAGCAGGGGCTGGATCCCTGCCCTCAAGGGCTCCTAGGCCTGGCCCTGAGCTGCAGAAAGGAGAGGAACCTGTGTTTCCTGAAAGCCACTGAATCAGGGGGCTGACTCAGGCTGGCCTTGCAGGACACTGTAAATGCCAGAGGCGCCATCCATCCTCAATCTGTCCAGCTGCACGGCCAGCTCCAGAGGGACGCAGCCCAGAGTCACCCCCCTGGAGAGGTCAACACCGGGGACTTAGGCTGGCTGCCGGCTGGGAGACTGGGGCAAGCCGCGCAGCACGGTTCCTGGGGCTGGGCTCTCCAGCCTTTGCACCCCGCCAACCAGGCCCCAGGCTGTGCCGAGGACCCACTGTGTGCTCAGGCAGGCTGTGGAGCCCCCCACAGCCTGGAAGCAGACCTGCTTCTGATTCAGGCCCTGCCACTGACAAACTGTATAATCTTGAGCAAGTCACTCCCCCTCTAGGAGCCTCGTTTCCCCCTCTGTAAAACAGGAATTCTAACCACCTCCTGGGGCTGGTTGCAGCAATAAAGTTTGTTTATGGGAAAATGGTCTGTGAGCTATAAAGAGAGGTGGATGGAGGCACGGCCCAGGTGGCTGGGGAGTGATAATAATAATCCTCGTTCACTCCAGGAAAGACAGTTAGGGGAATAAGATCTTGGTGGTCTAGGTCCCTGTATTAGTTATCTATTGCTGCAAAAACAGCAGACATAAATGTTACATTTAAGTAACAAATATTTATTATCTCACAGTGTTGGTGGATCAGAAATTTGGGAGCAGCTTAGCCGGGTGGTTATGCTCTAGGTCTCTCTTGAGATTACAGCCAAGCTGTCGACTGGTGCTGCAGTCATCCGAAGGCTCGACTGGAGCCAGAGGATCTGCTTCCATGATGGCTTACTCACATGGCTGTTGGTGGGAGAGCCCAGTGCGTGGCTGGCTGTCGGCAGAAAGCCCCAGTCCTGTACCACACAGGGCTCTCTGGGAGGCTGCTTGAGTGTTTCCACGATGTGCCAGCTGGCTTTTCCCAGAGCTGGTGACCTAAGAGAGAGTAAGGCAGAAGTTACAACATCTTTTATGATCTGGCTTTGGGAGTCACATATCATCGTTTCTGCATATTCTGTTGGTCACGTAGGCCAGTCCTGATACAGCATGGGAGGGGACCACACAGTGGTGTGCCTAGCAGGGGGTGGGATCACTGGGGGTCATCCCGGAGTCTGGCTACGACAGTCCTCCACTGCAAGACTTACACAGCCACCCCTCCTCCTCACACACCAGGAACCCGGCCGCTACCTTCCCCTCCTCTGTCACCCTCACTCTCTCCCTTGGTCACTGAGGCCCTACAATGTAGGGCCTGTTCCTTCTCACTGCCCCCACCTAGTACACTCCTTGTCACTTCTTTCCTGAATACCCAGGCTCTTCTGATCCAAAATGTACCCATTGCATAAACCCTTCCCTGGCTCCCCAGCACACACAGACTCCTGAGGCACACAGCCCCATACTGGCCTCCTCCTACTCCCCCCCAGCCCTTGCTCGTCACCCCCAATGGGCCTAACTTGAGTATCACCAGATATTCTCTAAGCAAGCTACACCCCTTCACTGGCCTTGTGACCTCTGTCTGGAACACGTTCTTTTTGGCTGTCCGTAAAACTCCTTGGCATCCTGCAAGTGCCACCTCCCAGAACCCTTCTCATACTGCCCAGGACAGTTAGTCCGTCCCTGCCCAGAAATCCTCAGTCTCTGCTCACAAGCTTGTAACCATCAAATTACCTGCCACTCAATCTCTTCAGAACTATGAACTTCCACAGGGCAGGCACAGAGCCTGGCTCATCTCGGGGTCCCGGGTCAGAACAAAGCCAGGGCTAGGCACGTGGCTGGGTGTTCTGCTGACTGATGATGAGGGCGATGCAGGTGGGGTTGGGGAGAAGATCAGGTAGGATACACTCCCCTGCAAGTAACAGAACCCTCATCTGAATTGGGTTAATGAACGAGGACATTTGTTATTTCACATGGCAAGCAGTCCAGAGGCAGGTGGACGGCTGGCATGGTGTGACCCGCGGTTCAGGAACCCTCTGCTCTATGGTCCTCACCATTGGCTTCATCCGCGGGCCAGTCCCCCTCACAGACACAAGACAGCGTTCTGGGTGTCACAACAGAATATGACAATATCCAGTGACAGAAAGGGGCCATTTCCTCTAGTATCTTTCCCTTGGGAGCCAGGAGTCCCTCCCCTGCAGCCTCCCAGCAGACCTCCCCTCCTGTTTCCTTGGTCAGAACCGGGTCATTTGTCACTCCTATGCCAATCACCACTGAGGCAATCACCTGGGCACAGGGGCTGTCGGGAGTCAACCAGCAGGACTTGGAGGGAGACACACCCTGACAGTGAGAGCAAAGTGGGGGACATTCATGGATGGAGGTGGGAAATGGGGAGAGGCCTTAGGCCTGTCTGGATCAGGCAAGGTGAGATGTTAAAGAAATAAAGTTGCTAAGATATGTTTGGACTGATTTCCAGAGACCTCATTGTCCTAGTCACCTTTTTGTCCATTCATTCACTCATTCATTCATTCAAATAGTGATTGATTACCCATGCAGTAGGTCCCATGTCAATCCTATGAACTGAGTATTATTATTTCTATCTTAGAGATGAAGAAACTGAGGCTCAGAAGTGGCATAACCCATTCAAGGTCCCCAGCGTAGGTGAGAATTGTCATATCTGTCTGGCTGCTGATGCGGGGGTCTGAGCCCCCCAAGAGAAGACCACAGGGCGCTGGGGAGGTCATGTGTCCTGAATGGGCCTCACCCCCCTGGCCCTGCTTTCAGCCCCACAGGAAGCCTGGGCTTGGCTGGATGGGCTTCTGTGCTGTTTGAAGGGTGAGGGCCACGGCCAGGGCTCAGGCTGTTCTGAAACCAGCTCCAGCCTCACCCTGCTGTCTTTGGTGCCTGGCAGCAACACTCAGGGTGGTGACATTTCTCAGGTACAGTTACCCTGGGCCACACCCCTAATCCCTCACACCACACCTCTCCGCCCCATAAAAGGCCACCACGGAGCTCAAGCCCTGGGACAGCCCTCAGCACTCGACGTGCCCCGGCTGATCGGCCAGCTGCCCAGGTGGGTGTCTCCTCAGCACCGGGACAGGGCAGGATGGTGGGGTGGGGGTGGAGACCAGAGGCTGAGCACTAGGAGGTGGCAGTCCTGCTGCCCCCATCCTTGGCCCTCAGCAGGAAGCCTGGTTCAGGGCAAGGAGGGCAGAGAGCAGGCTGGCTGCACCTGGCAGGTCAACAGGAACTGAGACCTGAGGGCATCTGGGGGCGGGATAACCAGAGCCAGGCCTCGGTGAGGGGGCAGAGTAGCTGGCAGGCTATGCCATGCCCTCTGTCCTGTGGCTCTCTGGGGGTGGGGGAGGGGGAGGAGGAGGGAGCTGCTGTGGGGCCCACCCCCACCTGTGCCTGGCCTGGTGGTGTAGCGGGAAAAGTCCTGGATGGGGATACTGAACCAAGGGCTCTAGTCCCAGCCCTGCCATTGATTTACTGTGTGACCTTGAGCAAACGCTTCCACCTCTCTGGACTGAGTTTTTTCCTCTGTAAAATGAGGAGGCTGCACGTGATGATCTTGAAGCTTCCCCTGGGCTGACCATCTCTGCTTTAAGTGTGTGGGGGAACAAGATGTTGGGGCCCCTCCCTCTCCCATCCTCCACCTCACCTGCTCTCACTCTCATCCCATCTGGTAGCCATTTCCAATTTCCAGTCCTGAGTCCCCAAGCCAAGGACTGGCGACTCTGGGTAATTTTCCAAGGCCTTGTGGGGCACCAGGCTTTATGGTCACCTCTCTCCCCAGGAGGCAGGCCAGGGAGGCACTGTCGGCTGAGAGAAGTGGAGTGGAGTACTCAAGGCCGCACAGCTGTGGCGGCATGGGGCCAGCCTGTCGTGAGCAGTGCTTGCTGAACATTTCCAGTGGGCCTGGGGTGGGGCGGTGGGGGCTCCAGTGGGTGCTAGCCCAGCTGTAGGGCATGGGGTGGAGTCCCTGGAGAAGGACCCCTAATTTCTCTGGCTCTGTGCTTCCTGGACCACCTGAAGAGTGAAAATGCTTATAAAAATGTGCACAGATTCCTGCCCCTGGCCTCCTGGATGGGGCTCCAGGGCGTGGTGCCTGGGGATTCCTCTGCTTAAAGAAGTTTGGAAAGCACTTCTCTGGATGACCTGGGAATGGGGGACGTTGGGGGAGACTGAGTCTGTCCTGCAAGCAGGCCTACAGAGATGATAAGGTGCCGATGGCAGCCTGGAGGCTCCCAGACTCTCCATGGGTGGGTGCCAACAGCCACCTGCAACTGGAGACCCCAAGGCACCTGGCTTAGGCCAGGAGTGATGGTGTTCTCTAGAGACTGTTTAAAAAGGAGAGGAGGATGACCTCGACAAAGGAGACGCCCTCTTCAAACCGAGAGTGTGGACAGCCACGTGCAAGCCGGGCAGCCTGGGCAAGGACAGACTCTATAGGTCTCTTTCCTTCCCACACCAAACACTAATCTCTCTTGAAAAACATGTTCTGGGGAATGAGGCCAGAGTTGTTTTAATTTCCTGAGCTACAGCATCATCTTTTTCTCTTGGCAGACTTGGCAGAGCCAATGTCACCAAAATGATTAAAATACTCCTGTTACCGTCCCGCGGATCTGCCTGATCCGGTTTCCTTCCTTGTGGGACATGACCTTCCAGAAGCAAAGCATTTCTTGCAGGTCCCGGTGAGCTGCCTCTGGGGTGAAAAGTCTCTCTGAGCCCAATTATGGGCAAAGCCCCTCCTCCAGAAATGCATTGAGGGCCATTTTGGAAAGAATCTTGTGAAAAATAATCCTGAAAACCAAAAACAGTGATTGGTGACAAGGGGTCATTTCACTATCTTTATGAGAGGGCTAGTCCTCTGAACTCGTTGGTTCTCCCACATGCAGAATGCTAAGCTGGGATGCCCTCTGCCACTCTCCCCTCCCATTGGGGACGGATCAACTAGTTGCCCTCACACCCTGGCTCCAAGCATTCCTCTTTAGGAATCAGAGAATATAATGATATCTTGGCATATATTTTCCCCTTCATTTAACCCTCAAATCAGCTTTGGAAAGTGGGCAGGCTCACCCTCATTTTACAAATGGGAAACTGAGGCCCAGAGACAGGGACAAATTGTCTGGGGTAGAGGCAGATTTCCATGAAGCTGAAGTTGCTTAAACTCCAGGATCCCCGTTTGCTGAAAACAATAATATATATGAAAATGATCACTGTGTCGATGAAAAGTAATCCATAACCAATCTATAAATGAAAATTTGGGTGAGTATATTCTGAGCTTAAATCTGAGGATTATAACCCGGGAGAGTTCTTCTACAAAGGAACAGAGCACTCCAAAGAAGTGGGGGTATACAGGGTGGTTATATACCCTCAAAGAGTATGTTTCACATGTGACTGAAATGTCCCTTTTACAATAGCCACGAAGCTGCTCTGTCAGCACAGCGATTGATGGAAATGGCAGATAGGTCTGCTGTCTCAGTGAACGCCGCAGGGTGGCAGGTGTGTTGCCTCGGGCTGGGTGGTCACAGATGAGTGCTGCAATCGGTTCCCATCCTAAAGAAAGATGCTTGGTCTTTAAGGAGATGCCAACATTGGGAGGGGGAGGGAAGTTGCACCTTTATCTCAAGGGCCTTTGTTCTGGCCATAGGGAATCTCTAAAGCAGATATACAATGCTTGCTCAACGGCCTTGGTCAGGCCCTTTTGGAAAGACAAGGTCAGGCCAAATTAGGTTTACACAAAATGGCTTCCTCATATACTCCAATATATCCTATTACTTGCCATTTTTATTTGTCATTTTCCCCTTTTGATCTATAATCTTTTGATAGAAAGCATTGATGATCAAAATATTGTCCCTCGGCACCAGGGTGGTTGCTGCCTGCCCTGGGTCCATCGTGTCCCTTGCTGCTAGGCTTTTATCTCATTTATTTGCCTAGTCGACCACGTTGGGGGGAAATAGTGGACAAGCATGGAGTTATATATATTAACAGAGGAAGCATTTCATATGTCATGTAATTTCCAATTAATTTTAGGTTGTTGCACACTGTATATGTGCTTTTCTATGACACTTCACATTTACATTGCATATGATTATAGAACAAGCACAGTAACAATAATAACTCAGCATTTTTAAAAGGATTGGTCTGAAATGAATTCTTAGTCATAGTCCCTATCAGAAAAGGAAATTTGTCCAGGGTTATAAGACAGATCGACCATCTCAAGCCATAGAGCAATCATTACTCTAGGTTGTATCCTACTCTTACAACACTGAGTAAAGAAAACAACAATTAGTTTGAATATTATGACTAGTACAAGAATTCCAAGAAGTAGTAGAAATAGGAATTCTAATCTGGATCGGAAAAGGGAACTGATAGGAGAAGGGAGCTAACCAAACAATTCAAGACTGGGTGTCAGATCGCATAAGGCATCCACTTGCTTCTTCATGTGCTTCAGCAGAGATGACACATTGGAAGATTCATCAGGTGTAAAAGCACAGCATCCAGTCTGAATGACTGTATATGTACCACCTTGGGATGCAGTAAGAATATCTAAAGCCATTCTGTTTTGAAGGACAGCCCCTCTCATTACAGACATTTCAGCATTTGAATAAGGCTATTCCTGCTTGACTATCATTAAGGGCTTCTTGAGTAAATTTAGTCAGAGCTTTCATATGTAATAATGACATCTTTTAGCCCCAAAGAAGAAGTAAATATAGCTGCAAATATAGCCATACCAGTGTAACACCGAACAAGCCCATCTGGCCTTAAAGAGAGGGAGGTTGGCAACAGGTTTTAACTCAGCCTGACTCCTTCCCTGCTTTTAAAGGAAACTCAGGGTGCAGTGTTTTAGCCATCCAGGCAGTAGCCAAGGCCAAAGATTTGTTCCACATAACCATTGAGTTCCATTGGGAGTCACTCGATAAATGCCTGGCCCTCAAAACCAGTCTGTTCCAAATTAATCACTTTCTTTAAGTATAATAATATTCCAAACAAATTATAAAATACGTATACAGTTTAAACATAACAAATGTTTAAATGAAGAGATATAAGGTTGGGAATACAGGCCTGGTCCGGAGTCTTGGGACAGCTGTCTGCAACAGACGTCGTCTTCTTCTCCTCCTGGTACGGTCCTTTTCAACAGGGCTACAAACAGTCTTATTTGATGTCTCTTTCAATAAATAAATTCTTCAGGTTACAGTCCCAGATCCTTAAGTTCTGGGAATTCTCTGTGAAAGAATCAGCTACCAATCTTTCATTTCTTTTAAGTGCCTCAATGAGACCTTGACAATAATGTAAAATGTCTCCTTTAAGTAAAGTTGGTTCATACATTCCTTCCTTTAATTGCATAGGCCGTCCGGTTATTATCTCGAAAGGAGACAGTCGATGTTTACCAAAGGGTGTAGATCTAAGATTGAGGAGCGCTAGTGGAAGAGCCTTCGGCCGTGAGAGATTAAATGCTTCTGAAAGTTTTGCCAATTGAGTTTTGATTGTGCCGTTGGTTCTTTTTACCAATCCTGAGTATCGAGGATGGTAAGCACCGTAGAAATGCTGCAATATTTGCCAAACATTACAAATAGATTTGAGTTCCTAGTCACTGTGTAACTGGGGAGGAATTCCTCAAACAGGAATTCAATATTTTCGATAATAATGTACCTAAAGCCATTGCTCTTCTGCAAGGAAAAGCCTCAAAACAATGTGAGAACATGCAAATCATTACCAAGATGTGTTTATATCCTTGAGATGGTGGCATTTGGACAAAGTCCAATTGCCATACCTCAAAGGGTCCCTTAGGAAGGGGAAAGTGGCCTTGTGACCCATGGAGTGGGTTTTTCCCCATAAAATCATCTTTTCAGGTGCCCAGTGGGTTACTTGGTGTATATGCTGGAGCAGTGGCAATTGTGCTCCAATAGGTACTATGGGTTTCTTACTGGGCCCGAACCACAACTGCGAGGGGGTGTCAAAAATTCCCCCTTTTGACTGTCATATCTGTTTCTCTTGTTCCGTGGCAATTTCTTGAGCCTGTAGAAGGAAATCTTTTACTGGGTTAGCAGAGCTAATGGGAAGCAGCAGGCATTCTTGAGGCTGGACAGCATACCAAACTTGATAACTGCCATCCTTGTTTAGCATTTAAGTAAGACCCATTTGTAAACCAAAATAAACAATAGAATGCAGTCATGGTCTTCTCTCCCTTGTGATGTTGGAAGCAAGGTAACAAGGTTAATGATTGGAGCAAATTGTAAACTACTTCCTGAGTCCAAGAGGCAGCCAGTCAAGAAGACTTCTTGATGTCAGAGTCAAAGCATCTTTTGCAGCTCGAAATGTCTCTGATGATGTCATCGGGCGTTCAGGTATCTTTCTGAGTGGCTTACAGCTTACACAGCAACAGACAGGAATCTCTCTTAAGTTTCTATCAAGTCGTTCAGCTTCCGTTTGCAAGGTTTCAGGAAAAAGAGCAGGTCAATTCTCAATGATTCCAAATGAAAATGAGGGAAAAATGGAAAACATTCGTTTGGAGATTTGTAACCAGGTATTTCAGTAGAAGAATTCAGGATGCAGTCCAGCTCACAGGTAGAAAAAGCCTCAAAGACAATTAACAGAACTAGGATCTAATATCTACAAATGTGCATTATAGTTTTACACTGAAACATAATTCTTCTCTCTAAAATCACCCTCATTTCTACCAAAGATAGTCAAATTAAGACTAATTGGTTTACAAAATAAGTTTATTTTCAAGAAACTTGGCCCAATTATTTACATAAGTGCAGCAAGAATAGCAATTGACCATATAGGCTCTTAAATCTGCTTTGCTGGAATTTTTTTATGAGGAATCTCAGATTGAACCTTAAAGACTTCTCGAGGCCAGGAAAGCCACGCCAAGGATTTGTGCCATCAGGCCTTGACTGCAATACCTTAGATTTGCGTGAATTTCTCTCCTACCTTGAGATTCCCCGGAATATTTCGAGGTTTATTGCACCTGCCGGATAAGCAAGCTTCCTTACTTACCAGGTAAGATTGCTGGAATGTCTCTCTGTAAAGCAAGGTACCAGGCCCATATTTCCAAGTGGCTTTATTTTCAGAAAGTCAACCTTATTCCTCAAGGGCAGTGTTGTCATATCTGAGTCTGTATGTTTCTCTCAAATATGACATTCCAGTCAAAGCTTTGGTAAGACAACAAACGTGTCCTGTTATAAGGAGAACAGATTCTTATTGAACTTATGCAAATAACTATAATGCTGTGAAATAACCATACTCACTCACAAAGAGTTTCCAAATTCTGGAGTGATCAGGTAGGGAGAAAAAGATAAATGTTTTAGTTCTGCTCATAAAGTTATAATTTCACTGAATTGCTATAAGGCATAGTTAGCATAAAAGAAAAGAGAAAAAGATTTCCTTAAATCTGAGAAAACAAAACAACACAGCAAAAACAATATTTCAAACAAAAGTCATAAAAAAATTATAATCATCCTCAGTTCATTCGGTCCTGTATAAGTGGTTCTTGATCTTAATCTTCTGTTAACAGTTTTATGTGGTCATCAGTTTCTCCATTAGATTTCTGTAATTTCTTACCCAGTTCAGTTCTATGTTCTCAAAGTTTGTCAGAAACCTGTATTCCAGAGTAAGTGTCAGAGTCCTTTCCATGAATTCCTCTGAAGATGAGACATATTTGCAAAAGCAAAAAGCATCAGAGTAAAACAACTGACTGTAAACAACAAAAGACTTAAAAATGACAATTGACAGAGAAACTTATTATTCCTGTGATATACAACACCTTAAACTAATAATTGGAATTATGGCTGATAGCCAGGACAGATCAGAATTTTAGGAATGTTATATAATTTTCAAAACACTTATATCAGTAACATTTACCTACATAATACCAACTAAGAAAGATTATCATCACTTATCTGACAATGCTTCCAATGTAATTTAACAGACCAAATAAGCCTAATTAGTTTAGAATCTTTCACCTTATAGGAAGAGAGAGCAAATTTCTCTGTGAAGTCCCAGGGGCCCTCTGAAAATCCTCAGAGAAATTCTCCTCCTTCATTCAGGTCAAAAGAAAGCCTTTATTCAGGATTTGAATATTTTAGAGGGAGCAGCTTGTCAAAAATATCAAAAGGTTTTTAAAACACTTATTTAAACAACGCTCACTGTGAAACAATGCTTAGGTACCAACAGCAAAACAAACCTTAATAGAGAGACCTCTGTCTTTTTGCACCTAGGAAACATAAACATAGATACAACAAAACATAGATCTTTTGTAAACTTACTCAGAAGGAAAAACCTTTTATAATCTCTTTATCAAGAGCAGACTAAGAGTTTAAGAAAGTTATCCTTTTAAGAGAGAAAGCCAAATTCTAATTTTTGTACCAGTTTACTTTTTCATATTAAAACCCATTTACTTAATTAGATTCGTTTCAATCTTAACCAAATTGACGAGGTACAAAACTCTTTCAGAATTTCTCTTACACAAACCTTCTGTAACTTTCTTTTGCATTCAGAATTTGTCCCATGTCTTTTTATTTTTATTTTTATTCCTCCTAGTACTTTAGGACAAATTTATCTTTCTTAACCAACCAAACAAAATATTTCCATTCTTTATACCTTCTTTACTGAAAACTTACACCTTACTTTCCTTGAGTATAAATACATTTTCCTTATTAATTTCTAGTAGCTTTAATCGCATATAGAACTTTTTAACCTTTAACAGACCATAGTAAACACTAAAAGGTAAGCAATTATGAGCTGTCTTTTATATCAGCATTCTAAATACTTTTCATAATTTCTAGGAACACGTCACTTTACAGTAAAAGACCCAAAGACTTTTAGCATCTTTGCAATAAAAAACCAAAAGCAGATAAACTTAGATGTTTAGCAACGTTTGTGTTCTGTCCAATCCAAAAATTACCCAGATACTCAGATTTTTATCACTTGACTTAGCAGAACTCAAGATTGTTACCAAAAAGAATTTGGGAGCTGTTTTTTTCTTAGCCCCCCCCCTTCCCTTTTTTGTATTTTTCTTCAGTCTTAGGAATTTGTGATGGGCTAGGTAGTAGTTCCTGGAGAGGTGAGATGATAATCCTTTTCGAGATAAACGCACTGGGTGGAATCTGAACTGCCTCTAGAGCTGTATTTCTAGTCTTGCAAGGATTTTCTAAGGACAGCTGCTCTTGATTTCCCAGAAACTGGATTGTAACTTGAATGACATTCTAGGTTGATCTACCTGTCCAACTGCATCATAAGGGACAGAGAAACCCCTCAAGTTTTCGATTTTACAGAAGGTCCAGGTTCTGGTCAGGTCCAGCCTGAACTTAACCTCGACTTGGTGACAACAGAAGAGATGATGAGCAAAACAGACAAAGAAAGGAAAAGAAGAGATCAAACCTCGCCCTCATGGCCTGTTCCAGAGGGTTATCAAGATAAGAGTCACTCAACAGTTCCTGTGCAGGGCACACAACCCCAGCAGGACAGTTCACAGAAGAAATCACAGTGATGCGGGAACGGTGAGCCGAGGAGTCGAAAGAAAGATTTCTTGGACTCTCAAGATCTGGCAGTAGTGCTCTTTTTATATAGAGAATAGTGTGGAATAGCATGGGGACAGGACCCATGGGCAGTGAGGAGCTGCAGGCATGGGGACAGGACCCATGGGCAGTGAAGAGCTGCTGCTGCTGCTGCATGGGGATAGGACCCATGGGCAGTCAGAGCTCCTGCTGCTGCCATGGGGACAGGACCCATGGGCAGTCAGAGCTCCTGCTGCTGCCCTGAGTTGAGGGTTAGGGCTAATTTTATAAGGCATGGGTACATGACTTATTTTTACTGGAAAAAGAAAAGATCATGTAAAATTCATTAAATGATTTTAGTGCAGATGGGTCTGGTTATTGTGCGGTCATATAACTTTAGATACGAGTAGGTGAGGATGCACTGGGCTTCTCTCCCTGGGGCAGCCCTAATTCATACCATAAAAAAATCCACCGGGTCATATAGTTTGGCATGTAGGCCAGGTCACCTTGGGCTGCTCTAGCTGGGGCAGCCTTAATCCACATCATAAACCCCCCCGAACCCATTTGGTCCCGAAATCTTTTGGGGATATGGACGATGGTCAGTCTTCTGTAACTACTTCTGGCTGTACAAGGTCGTAGAGCTGTCCCTAAATGGGGCCATAGGTATAGGTAGGAAGTTCAGTGGACCGGAAGGCTGCACCCGTGGAGTCCAAGGCTGACAAGGCGTACAGATCCTCTGGAGACGAGAGAATCATTTGACGAGAGGTGGTCCAGGAGGTGAAACTTTGTTGACATGCAGAAGACAAACAACGAAACAGACAACAAATCATAATAAGAGATACTAGCAATATGATTAACCCAATGAATAAGGTTTTGATAGTAGTCCAGAAACCTGGTCCTGACCAGGAGTTCAACCAATCGTTTAGAGATAGGGTAGGGTCAGACATGGACTTAATTTGGTGGTTCATATCAGATAGGAAGCCGGAGATATTTTGATGGTAGTCAGGAATATAAACACAACATTCGGTTTTTATAATGGCACAAGTGTCCCCTTGTGCTGCTGTCAAGACATCCAGTGCCATTCGGTTTTGGAGGACTGCCTTACACATTTGGGATACTTCTAAATCGAGCAGCGAAAGGCTATGTTGTGTATCATTTAATGCCTTCACAGTAAATTTGTTTAGGACTTCCATGTGCAAGATGACACTTTCGATTCCTAATTGGGGAAGGAAAATTGAGGAAAGATGGTCATACCAGTGGAAGACAGAGCGGGTCCAGCGCTGTTGCAGGTTGGGTAGGTTAGCAGGAGGAGATATAGTAAATGCAGTTCTACCTTGCATCCAGACGAAACCTAGGGTGCATCGTCCAATCCATCCAGGTGGCAGCCAAGGCCATAAGTTGGAGCCACATAGCCACTGAGTGCCATTAGGGGCTAACCAACATGTGCTGGGCCATCTATCCCAGTTAGTCCCAAACCAATCAGTGTTTTTTAAGGTTATGATATGAGAACACATATGAAGGGGAATTTTTCCCGTAGATCGGGTGCTATTAGGCCATGTGTCACAGGTGTGATTGGTTTGTTCCCAACATAGAGTGGCCTTTTGACTGAGTTAACCACTAGTAGGAGTGAGCCAAATGTATTCGCCCCAAATTTGATATAGTCCATCCTGTGTGTATCGATAAGTTGGGGACTTTACCTTTGGAACTTGTTGTTTATGATCCACCTGTGACAAGGCAAATCTAGTTAGTATTTGGGCAGTAGCGTTGAAGGAAAAGGTTTGCTTGTGGCCAGGGAACTCCCAGGTATCGGAGATGGATGGCCACAAGGAAACATTATGATTAGTAACAGATGAATCTTGCGGAAGAGAAGAGCTAGAATCTAATATCCATGAATGCGTACTATACCTTCTACTGAAACATAATTTGTTCTCTCTAAAATCACCCTCATTTTTATAAAAGATAGCCAAATTAAGATTAACTGGTCTGCCAATTATTTACATAAGTGCAGCAAGAATACCAATTGATTATACAGGCTTTTTTAAAATCTGCTTTGCTGGAATTTTTTTTTATGAGGAATCTCAGATTGAACTGTAAAGGCCTCTCGAGGCCAGAAAAGCCAAGCCCAGGACTTGCCATCAGATTTTGCCTGCAGTACCTCCAGATTTGGGTGGACTCCTCTCTTCTCGAGGTCCCCCAAAACATTTTGAGGTTCCTTGAACCTGCCAGACAAGCAAGCTTCCTTACTTACCGGGTAAGATTGCTAGAATCTCTGTAAACAAGGTACCAGGCCCATATTTCCAAGTGGCTTTAGTTCCAGAAAGTCCAATCTTTGTTCCTGAAAAGCTGTGTTGTCATATCTGAGCCTGTATGTTTCTCTCAAATATGACATTCCAGTCAAAGCCTTGGTAAGATAACCAATGTGTCCTGTTATAAGGAGACCAAATTCTTATTGAAATTATGCAAACAACTATATTGCCATGAAATAACCATACTCACAAAGAGTTTCCAAATTCTGGAGGTATCAGGTAGGGAGAAAAAGATAAATGTTTCAATTTTGCTCATAAAGGTGTAATTTCACTAATTGCTGTAAGTCATAGTTAGCGTAAGAGAAAAGATTTCCTTAAATCTGAGAAAACAAAACAATACATCAAAACTCAACAATATTTCAAACAGAAGTCATAAAAAATTATAATCATCCTCATCAGTTCACACAACCCTGTATAATCAATTCTTGAGCTTAATCTTCTGTTAGCAGATCTATGAGCTCAGTTTCTCTGTTAGAATTCTATAATTTCTTACCCAGTTCAGTTTTACAGTCTGAAAGTTTATCAGAAACCTGTAGTTTAGAACCCTTGTGTCAGAATCCTTTCCAGGAATTTCTCTGGAGAAGAAACATATTTGCAAAAGCAAAAAGCATCAGAGTAAAACAGCAACTATCTGCAAATAGACAAGACTCAAAAGGGCAATGAACAAAGAAACTTGACTACTTCTGTGACATACAACACTTCAAGATAAGAATTGGAATTATGACTGATAACCAGGACAGATCAAAATTTTAGGAATGCTGTATAATTTTAAGGCATCTATGTCAATAGCATTTATCCACATAATACCACCCAAGGAAGTTTATCATCACTTATTTGACAATGCTTCCCATGTAGTTTAATAGACCAAATAAGCCTAATTAGTTTTTTCCTCCTTATAGGAAGAGAGAGCAAATTTCTTTGAGAAGTCTCAGGGGCCCTCTGAAAATCCTCAGAGAAATTTTTCTTCCATCTGCCAGGTCAAAAGAAAGTCTTCATTCAGGATTTGAATATTTTTGAAGGAGAAACTTGTCAAAAATATCAAAAGTTTTTAAAATACTTGTTTAAATAGGAAACAACACTGTTAAACAATGCTCAGGTATCCATTCAAAGTGACAACAGAGACAGTCAAGAGCAAACAACACAGTCAAAAAATTTTAGGAGACCTCTTTCTTTCTGAATATAGGAAATTGTTTTAACAAAACATAGATTTTTGTCTTTAAGGTAGAGTTAGAGCAGACCAAAAGTTCAAAAAAATTATCCTTTGAGAGAAAACCAAATTTTAATTTCTGTACCAGCTTATTTTTAACATTAAAACTCATTCACTTAATTGGATTTACTTTAATCTTAGTCTACTTGACCAGGCATAAAACTCCTTTCAGAATTTCTCTTTCACAAACCTTCTACAACTTTCTTTTTGCCTTCAGAATTTGTCCCAAAGTCTTTCTTTTTTTCATTTCTAGTACTTTAGGACAAATTTATCTTTCTTAACCCCTCAAACAAAAATACTTCCATTCTTTATACCCTCTTTACTGAAAACATACATTTTAACTTTCCTTGAATACAGAGCTGTTTTCCTTATTAATTTCCAGTAGCTTTAATTATATATGTTAATTAGAACTTTTAACCATTAACAGACCTTAGTAAACACTAAAAGGTAAGCAATTACGAATTGTCTTTTATATCAGCATTCTAAACACTTCATAATTTCTAGAAACACGCTGCTTTACAGTAACAGACCCAAAGACTTTTAGCCTCTCTGCAATAAGAAGCCAAAAGTAGATAACTTCAATAAGTTTAGCTGTAATGCTTGTGTGCTATCCAATCCAAAAATGACCCACATGCTCAGATTTTTATCATTTAACTTAAGTTGGCAAAACTCAAGATTGTTATCAAAAAGAATTTGGAAGCTGTTTTTTTTTTAAGTATACAGACCATAAAACAGTGTTGTACCCACAAAAACTTCATGAGACATTAGACAAAACTGGTATTCATTTAAAGCTATTATTTTGCTGACGAATTTAACAGACAATGTGAACTTATTTGACGAGTAAACCCAGGCTGCATGCCTGCATCATATGCAAATACCGACAACTCTGACAACAAGACTATTTTCAATCAAACCAATTAACTTAAACAAGCTTTCACTTACCAAAGATTAATTCACATCATGTTAACTTGAAAGACACTGGGTTAATTTCTACTACATTTAGAATTTATGTAAGCACTTACTTTAAGCCAATTAAACAGAGCTCTTAATTTTGGCAATACATCTGGAGGTAAAATATCACACATATAACATACATAAGACATATGTACACAGAGACTGCACAGCTATTGTTTTTTTACCAATATTTGTGGAGAAGACACTCAAGATGCTAGATTTTTTGCAAGGGCACACTTATGGCTGTTTTTCCTCTCCCCTCCTCTTTTTTTTTTTTTCTCCTTCAGTCTTAGGAATTAGTGATGGGCTAGATAGTAGTTCCTGGAGAGGGGAGATGATAATCCTTTTCATGATAAAGGAACTAGGTGGAATCTGAACTGCCTCTAGAGCTGTATTTCCAGTCTTGCAAGGATTTTCTAAGGACAGTTGCTCTTGATTTCCCAGAAACTGGATTGTAACTCAAATTACATTCTAGGTTGATCTACCTGTCCAACTGCATCACAAAGCCACAGAGAAACCCCTCAAGTTTTCTCCCAGCTGGAATTTCTGGGGCATAACCCATCCAATTGAAAGTGTTCCTAATTAGTTAGAATGCACCCGAGCAGTGAGTCTCTGGGGATGCTTAGGGTGTTCCCCATGGCGGTAAAGCCAGCGTCCGACTGACAGTGGATTGGAGAAGGATGCAGAGTCCTATTGTGGGTGTTGACATAGTTATAAGATTTAGTCAAGTCTCGCTCAGCCTGGGCACTTTGTCTCCGAGCCAGCACTGTTGAGGCAGGGAAGCAGGAGGCAAAGGCCTGGAACTGGCTGGAGGCTGGGGCTCCCAGCACCAGGGTTGAGAGTTAAATCCCTGGCAAAAGGCTTATTTTTTCAATTTTACAGAAGGTCAAGGTTCTGCTCAGGTCCAGCCTGAACTTAACCTCGACTTGGTGACAACAAAGGAGGTGATGAACAAGACAGACAAAGAAAGGAAAAGAAGAGATCAGACCTCGCCCTCCTGGCCTCTTCCAGAGGGTTATCAAGATAAGAGTCACACAACAGTTCCCGTGCTGGGGCACACTACCCTAGCACAACAGTTCACAGAATAAATTACAGGTCTCCTACCCTCATAGCCGACTCAGTAGGTGATTAAAATACTCAATGAGTCAACCGTCAAGAGAGGGCACCCCCACTTAGGGTTGCTGGGGTGATCAGACCCAGAAACCCAAAGCTGGGGCTCCCAGGGTGGAGCCTTTTACTCTTTAAAGATTTTTTTGTTTGCCAGTTGCAAAGCTCAAAAGGAGACAAAAGTGGCCATTGCAACTCCAAGAGAGACAAAAGAAACGGGCCCATTACCTTGAAAATCCCCCCTGAACTTAGGGCAGCGTCCTACCCGTCGTTCCTACTGTGGGGTTCCTATAGCAAGGGGTGATGGGGGCATTCCCAGGCATTGCATCCTTGTATATCTTCCCTGTTATGCCTGGCAGTAACAGGTGCCTGGTGAACATCTTTCCTATTCTGCCTGTCAGCATAGGCCTGGTGAATGGTCCCCGAGAGAAAAGGAGAAAGAAAAGGAGCCATTACCTTGAAAATCCCCCCATTGGGGTTCCTGTAGCAAGGGATGATGGGGGCATCCCTTGAACATCTTCCCTATTCTGCCTGGCAGTAATAGGTGCCTGGTGAATGGTCCCCAGGATAAAAGGATAGAGAAAAACAGTGAGGAATTTTCCGCCAGTCTGGGGGACATTCTACCCAATTGCAGCCTGGAGCCATTCTCCCAAAGGTTAGAGTTTGGTACTTTCCTTGAACTGGAGTCCTGACTGGGACTTTCTCACAGTTCAGACCGTGGTCAGGTGCCATGGGAGGGATCCCAATCCAGCCTTAGGAAAAGAAACCTTCCACAGGAGTCTTGGAGATTGGCGACCATCCTAATGACTTAAGTGGCTGACCCATGCCCATGCAAAATTTGTCTATTAGAGATAGAGTCAAGAAGGAATGGATTAATTCATTCTTCATCACCCTGAGGCTTAAGGTATTGATTCTCTTCAAGCTGAATGCCACAATTTGCCCCATAGAGTAGCCATGGGCAGCAAACATGGATTCATACAGCCGTCCAAGAAAGTTCCCGATGGAGAAGTGAATTTAGATCCATCCTTGAAAACGAGAAAGGCACAAGGAAAAAAGGGCACTTACCAGAACTCGAGCTCACAAGCCGATGAAGCAAATTCCCCGTACGGGCCACCAGAAATGATGTGGGAACAGTGAGCCGAGGAGTCGAAAGAAAGATTTCTTGGACTCTCAAGATCTGGCAGTAGTGCTCTTTTTATTTAGAGAATAGTGTGGAATAGCATGGGGACAGGACCCATAGGCAGTCAGAGCTCCTGCTGCTGCTGCATGGGGACAGGACCCATGAGCAGTCAGAGCTTCTGCTGCTGCTGCATGGGGACAGGACCCATGAGCAGTCAGAGCTCCTGCTGCTGCCCTGAGTTGAGGGTTAGGGCTAATTTTATAAGGCATGGGTATGTGACTTATTTTTACTGGAAAAAGAAAAGATGATGTAAAAAGTCATTAAATGATTTCAGTGCAGATGGGGTCTGGTTATTGTGCGGTCATATAACTTTTAGATACGAACCTGGCCATATTGATCGGCATGTAGGTGAGGATGCCCTGGGCTTCTCTCCCTGGGGCAGCCCTAATTCATACCATAAAAAAATCCACCGGGTCATATAGTTTGGCATGTAGGCCAGGTCACCTTGGGCTGCTCTAGCTGGGGCAGCCTTAATCCACATCAACAGGTCTCCTACCCTCATAACTGACTCAGTAGGTGACTAAAATACTCAATGAGACAACCGTCAGGAGAGGGCACCCCACTTAGGGTTGCTGGGGTGATCAGGCCCAGAAACCCAAAGTTGGGGCTCCCAGGGGTGGAGTCTTTGACTCTTTAAAGATTTCTTTGTTTCCTGGTTGCAAAGCTCAAAAGGAGACGAAAATGGCCATTGTAACTCTAAGAGAGATGGAAGAAAAGTAGCCATTACCTTGAAAATCCCCCCAGTGGGGTTCCCGTAGCAAGGGATGATGATTTCAGTGGTTTTGATGCAGGGTCGGTGAGCCGAGGAGTCGAAAGAAAGATTTCTTGGACTCTCAAGATCTGGCAGTAGTGCTCTTTTATTTAGAGAATGGTGTGGAATAGCATGGGGACAGGACCCACGGGCAGGAGGAGCTGCTGCTGCCCCCACTACTGCTGCCGACATGGGTGGAGAGTCAGGCTAAATTTAAGGCATAGGTATGTGAGCCATCTCTTTACAAGACAAAGGAAAGAACATGTAAAAAGTTAAAATGGTGTCAGTGCAGGTGGGGTCTGGCATTGGGTGGTCTCACAACTTTTAGATAAGAATCAAATCGGATTAAGTAAAGGCCAGAAGCCACCACCCTAAATCAGTTACATGAGGTTGCCAGACAGTAACCAACTTAAGTCCTTGCCTTCCCCATTAAGAGTTTCCAGAGATAAGGCCATCCCCTCTTCCTCCTGGTGCAGAGGGGAAGGCATGGAGATTTCCTTCACAAATGCAAATGTCTCTCAAAGGGCAAGCAAACTCTGCTCCTCGGAGCCTGCTTCTCATCTGCAGTTTTAAAATTAACCAGCCCAAAATCCTCATCAGTTATTGTGCAGTGGTATAACTTTAGATATGAATCTGATCATATAGATCGGTATGTAGGTGAGGATGCCCTGGGCTTCTCTCACTGGGGCAGCCCTAATTCATACCATAAACTTTAAAGACATTTGGGTTAGTTCTATTCAGAAAAGCTTTTTGTAAGCGCTTACTTTAAGTCAATGGAATAGAGCTCTTTAGAAATTGTAAGGGTGCTGAGGGAGAAGAAGGAGATGAGCTCTGAGATTCCAAAGGCAGCTGCAGGGGACATGGAAGGGATAAGCGGGGTGGGACGGTCTCTGACTTCTCATCCTTTTTTAATTCAGATACAGTCTCTGCCAATTTACGGTTAGTCTCCTGTAAAGAATTCATTTTATCGTTATTACGTTTTGAAGCCTCTACATGCCAATGATAATAAGCTTCCCATTCTTTTGCTTTAGTTTTAGAGCCGGCTCTTTCTACTTGTGCGTGCAAATACAGTAGCTTTGAGATATCGAACGTTCCCCACTTTGGCCATTTAAGACTTAAGTCATTCTTAGTTAATCCTTCCCATTTTGTTAAATACTTGCATGCATTGTTTCCATATGCATTATACATGAAACCAGCTGGAGTGCCAGTGGGAGGTTGTCCATCCGAGAGCTGGCCGGCTTTAGAAGCAAGGTTTCCCATTTTCTTTTTGCTTGTCTGTTTTTTTTCTAATAATAAAGTCTGAACAACTTCTAAGGACAGTGTCGTGGGTCAGAAAGTGTGCTGCTTGTGAGTGTTACTCCCTATAGAAAGGTCGTAAATACTCTCTTACGTGCCTCGGTTTCTCCCCTGGCAGTCTAAAACCACTGTGGGGCTCTGAGCGCGGGTGACCAGCCCTTATGTGCCCATCCCTGGACGAGCCTGTCATTAATTACCGTGAATGAGTGGAGTTCCCTATGGGACCACTGCACGTCTCGAGGAGTGATCCTCTGACACTCCCACTGAGGTCCTTAGTCGCCTAAGGACGCCTTTTGGTAAAGGCCGGGAGGAGCAAGTGTCCCTTTTCTTTGGAGCTGAACACGTTCAGTCTCTCATTTCTCTATCAAGCAGTTTGTTCAGACTTTATAAACACAATTCTTTCCAATTTAAAGCCAAATTAAAAACGTCAGCCTTCTCCATTCACTCCCAAGTTCCTCTAGGCTCCTCTGACCTAGAAACTTCCCTCTAGGCTCCTCTGGCCTAGCAAATTCCTCCTAGGTTCCTCTTGCCTAGGGTATGTACCGGTACCTCTCAAACCTCTAGTCTTAAGACCTTACCTAGCTCATATAAACTCTTGGACCGTCAACTTAAAATAAGGATGTCCGGGTTTCAGGAGAACTCACCAAGGTCACCTGAAGAATGCAATGATCCAGGGGGCTCAATGGGTCCTTATTGGTACCGAATGCCAGCTCAGTGTAGATTCCAGGTGGCCTCCAGTGGGTTTCTCTGAAATCCTGCTGTGACTACGCCAAGAACTGTCAATGAAAATAATCCATAACCAATCTATAAATGAAAATTTGGGTGAGTTTATTCTGAGCTTAAATCTGAGGATTATAACCCGGGAGAGTCTTTCCACAAAGGAACAGAGCACTCCAAAGAAGTGGGGGTATACAGGGTGGTTATATACCCTCAAAGAGTATGTTTCACATGTGACTGAAATGTCCCTTTTACAATAGTCACGAGGCCGCTCTGTCAGCAGAGCGATTGATGGAAACGGCAGATAGGTCTGCTGTCTCAGTGAACACCGCTGGGTGGCAGGTGTGTTGCCTCAGGCTGGGGGGTCACAGATGAGCACTGCAATCGGTTCCCACCCTAAAGAAAGATGCTTAGTCTTTAAGGAGAGGGAAGTTGCACCTTTATCTCAAGGGCCTTTGCTCTTGCCATAGGGAATCTCTAAAGCAGATATACAATGCATGCTCAACGACCTCGGTCAGGCCCTTTTGGAAAGACAAGGTCAGGCCAAATTAGGTTTACACAAAATGGCTTCCTCATATACTCCAATATATCCTATTACTTGCCATTTTTATTTGTCAACTGAAAACGCTATGAGTGAGTTTTAACTTTTCTGTCATTACAAACCATCCTTCTGTTGGTTTATTCAACAAAAATGAATCAAGTTCTGAGTAATTTTATTCTTGATAGTTATATTTGTAATATCATGTTCTTTTTCTTGAAGGGGGTACCGATACGCATCAGCCCCCCAAACCTGCTCCGCTCCTGCCAGGATCTCTGAGGTACTCAGTGGCAGGATGGAGGCTCCGAGTCATCCGTGCTTCCTTCTGCCTCCTCCGGTCCTTCCTCCTGCCTCTCTCCACTCCCAACCCGCCCTTGTTCCTCCTCTCCTGGAGGTAATCGTTTGGTGTGTGCTACCTGCCTTGTTCATCTGCAGAGGCGGGTGGTAGATTCATGGGAAATGATTGGCATAGACGTCCTTACTTCATATCACACCTTAGAGATAAGCCTTTAATCTCTGCTAGAAGGGATTAGGCTAACTCATACTGTAGAAGAGGGAAATTACACAGAGATGTGTATCAGCTTATTCAAAGGGAAACTTAAGCCAGTCAGAGATTTCCTAGATGAGTGGGCTGCCTGAGAAGGCAGTGATGGCCCCACCATGGGCTGCGTGCAAAAAAAGGCTGGATGCCATGACCTGCTGAAGAAGTGATTCCAAATCTGGGGAGGGGCGTGTTCAGGCAGATGCTGTGTGAGATGGGACCCTGAGAGTCCGTCGGGGCAGAAGCATGGCAAGAGCCCAACCTAGCATGTAGGTGAGCTAGATCTCAGGATCGGGGTTTGGGCAGGAAGGGGAGTGGAAGCCTGCATGGCCTCAGCCAGAGGGCATTATGTCAGCTCAGCGTTGCCACATTTGGGGCAGGTGGTTGTCACCAGCTCTGCTCTTCCTGACTCTACTGCCAGCTCTTTTCTGCTCCCATGTGAGGCTCTGATTTCTCCCTGCGTGTGTCATTGTGCTCAGCCTCTGACCCTGCTGGATGCAGTGTAAGGTATCTCCATGGGCCTAGGTTTCTCCAGTCAGACCCCAGGAAGCACAATGTCTGCTCATTCTCTTATCACAGGTGCCTCAGAGGCAGAATTTGACCCAGGAAGGGACCTGAGAGTCCAACCCCTTTGTAACCTGTCAGCCAGTCTGCGCACCAGGACAGCACAGAGCCTCAGTTTTCTCATCTGTAATATGAGAACAATAGTACCCATTGTTTGGGATCGCATGAGGTTTTAACCAGATCTGTGGTTCTCAACCTTCGTCCTACATCAGCATCACCTGGGGGCTTCTTTTGAAACACAGATTTCAGGGCCCCCTCGCCCCCAGGGTTTCTGATTCCCAAGTTTACTAGCTTGGGAAAGGGCCTGACATTTGGCATTTCTAACAAACTCCCAGGTGTGTTTATGCTCCTGATTTGGGTACCACACTTTGAGAATCACTGAACTAGACCAGTAGGTTCTCGACGGTGAGTTGGTCAGGAGATCACCAGCCCCTCAAGGCCAGGGACCAGCTCTAACCCACTTCTGTCTCTGCTAAGTGACTGCTCATGCCCTGGATGCACTCAAGAAGTGCTGTTTGGCCAGAGGAACATTAATGGAAGCCAAACAGGCTCCTCCTCAGAAGCCCTTTCACAATGCTTGTCAGTGGGTTCTGGTTACCATGGCGACAGCTGCTAGCAGCCAGGCGATTGGGGAACATAATCATGGGGCTTTCTGCATGAGGAGAGTGGGCAAAGATCATGGCCTAGCTGCACGTGGACAAGAATGTGGACGGGAGAAGGGAAGGAGAGAGGCTGTGGCTTTCCAAGCCTCCCCCTTACAGGACACCCTCACGTTAGCTCTGAGGCTCGCCCTAGCTCCTCTGTGCAAATCTAGGAAGGATTTAAACTTTGGTTGCATAACAGAGAAAAGAACAAAGAGATGGGGGTGTGTGGGGACATAGGGAGTAGGAAAGAGGAAGGGATCCTGGGCCCAGAGAACCACTGTGCACGTGGCCACTTCACACACACTTTAAGCCCTTTAACTCTCACCCAGACCCTAAGGGGCCATGTGACAAGGGCCCACCAGACCCACACGAGGTCACACAGCTGGCTGGGCCTTGGTGTCCAGGTGTGCTATTGCCAAAGGCCATGTTTGCTCTTTCATTTCAGGCCTGCCTTTTTGAAGTCATTGAACTTTGGACGTGGTTAGAGGGACCTAGGGGTGCGGTGGTGGCCCGGAGGCAGTGAGGCAGCGCTGGGGAAATTTCTTTAACATCTCAGGGGACCAGGCCACTCATCATCAGGGCTTCACCCTTCACAGCAGCCCCTCCTCTTTATCTGCTTTCATGTTTGGATCCATCTGAGCCATGCTGTGGACACCCCGTCCCCACCCCAGTTCTGGCCAAGTCAATCCCACAAGGCAGTGGTTTGCATATTCCAGTGCGGATAAGAATGAAGATTATTTAAAATGTCAATTTCTGTCTTGCCTCCAGAGATTCTGACCAGAGATTCTGTGGGTAAGGACGCCCTAGGAATTGGCAGTTTTAACAGGCCCCATTATGATTCTGATGTAGGTAGTTCACTGACTGCCCTTTGAGACATGCAGGGCCTCCGCCCTCCCCTTTCACGGTCCCTTCTGGAAGCCCGCAGGTTTGCGTCCAGGACCCCAGCTGCCCCTGCCCCTGCCTTCTCTCAGCTGTTGCTTGAGAACAATTCATCTAGTTCCCATATCACCACCCACAGACAGCGTATCCACAGCTGCCCACACCTGGCCAGCTCACCCTGTCTCCAGCAGGGCCACACACATCTGGCTTAGCAAGCTCAGCAGCCTGGCCCTCCGCTCTGTTTTATAAGAACCTGGCCCGTGACCAGCCGGGAGGTCTGAGCCAGGAGGCTTTAAGCAGGCTGAGCCACCTGTCCCTGACATCAGAAAGGAACTGGGATGTCTGGGCCCCTTTGTAAAAGAGATTTGGGCAGAGAAGCAGCCCATCTGTGGAGAAAGAACTGACTTTGGGGTGCATCGGCCAGATGGGGCCGCCCCATTTCTCTGCTTCAGTTTCCTCGTCTGTAAAGATGAGGGAAGATGACCAGGGGCTCATTGAAGGACTTCAGGAAGTTCGGGGTCCTCCGAGGCGTGAGGTTTGGCCAGGGGCTTAGAGGTCAGGAGGTGTGTCTTCAGGCTCCTCCCTCATCCCTGACAATAAGGCTCACCTGGGTACCTGCCTTCCATCCTGCTGTCACACATCCATCCTTTAATCATCATCATGAACCCAGAACCCCTGGGAGAAGTGGGCAAGGACAGAATTCTCCCACCCCCCTACCCTGGCCAATTTTGCCGATAAGGAAACTGATTTCTTATCCAGGGGGGGAAATAAAGAGACTTGGCCAAGGCCACACATCTTGTTAGCAGTGGAAGTGGAATTTGGACCCTGATCTCCAGATGGAGTTTCCGTGCTTCGGTGACTACCTGATCCCTGACCTCATAGGTATCAGAGTGAACACAGCCCTGTGGCATCAGGAAATCTGCAAACACATTTCCCCTGCACTCTCACTGAAACCTCCCCAGGGATAGGGCCAGGGCAGTGCTTAGTTCAAAGGGCGTAGAGGGCCGCTGGGGGCGCTTCAGACACCAGCCAGAGAGCTGGTGTGACATCTGTCATTTTTGAGAAGGAAGGGGGCTTACATCAGTTTATCACCCACGTCCCTCTGTGTCTGTGGAGGATGTCACCCCAGCTTCTCTGAGCACCCAGCTGATCTGGGACCCTCCTTGTTTTCTTATGAGAGGACACGTCAGCCCCTTTCAGGCAGCTTGCAGTGACTTCCTGCTGAGGCAGGGTGTTGCGTAGCACGACCTTGGAGATTCTTTTTTTTCTGAATGCTCTTTGGTGAGGAAGATTAGCCCTGAGCTAACATCTGTTGCCAATCTTCCTCTTTTTTTTTTTTCTCCCAAAGCCCCAGTTCATAGTTGTATATCCTAGTTGTAGGTAATTCTAGCTCTTCTATGTGGGACGCTGCCACAGTGTGGCTTGATGAGCGGTGCTAGGTCTGTGCCCAGGATCCAAACAGATGAACCCTGGCTGTTGAAGTGGAGAGCACGAATTTAACCACTCGGCCACAGGGCCAGCTCCACCTTGGAGATTCTTTAATGCTTGTGAAGGAGAAAGGCTGAGTCAGAGGGTACAGGGACGAGTCAGGCCTGCTGGAACAGGGGCCCTGAGAGGCTGAGGCTGGAGCCCCCAGCAGAAGGGGCTGCCCTGGGTGTGAGTGTGGGAGCCTGCACCAGCTTGGGGAGTGGTACCACTCCAAGGACAGAGCTGAGCAGAGACCCCAGGGGCTGGGTGGGTGCCCCTGGGAAGCCAGGCTGTTCACACTGAGGAGAATCTTGGCGGTGCAGGGGGTAGGGGTGAGGAGGGTGTGGGACTGGACTGCCTGCCGCAGAGAAAGGCCCCCTATCCTGGTGGCCCCCCACCTCTCCCTTAGAAGATCACACCTTCCCGATGAGTTCTTAATGCAGCAGCACCTGCACCTCCACCAGGACAAACCTTCTTCCATTCTGTTCAGTGGTGATAGCCCCCAAAACCCAACAAAGCAGGCCCATGGACAGGCCATAAAGCCTTGTCCAGTAATGACCACAGGCCAGTCCCCTAGCTCCCTCTCAGCCCAGCCTAGGTTCTGTAACTCCAGCCCATCCTGCCTGGAGTCCCTGCCCCTTGGACCCTTACTCCCTTTCACCCAAGCCCGAGCTCCTTAACTCCAGCGCACCTTTTCTGGATCCTCTGTGGCTCATCCAGCAAATGCCTCCTGCTGCCTGCGTTTGGCAGGACTTGGGGGTGGGGAGACAGAGAGAGGAGACACAGACCCGCCCCCAAGTGACTCCAGATCAACAGGAGACCAATACTCTGGAGACAGGATGTAAAGTAAGAAGTACTCCGGGCCCTGGAGGGCTGGACAGCACTAAGGGAGCCATCACTCTGGAGGCATCAGTGCATCTTTCTGGAGGTGGGAGCACTGGTAGGATATGGACACATAAACATGAGTAAGAACGACATTCCTGATGGCTCAGAGGAATAAAAGTGCACAGCATGTATGAGAATTTGTCCAGTTTCACTGGAGTGCAGAGTTTGTAGAGGGAAGTTATGAAGATCAAGCCGGAAAGAGGTTAGGGCCAGATTTTGAATGCCCTGGCACTCAGACTAACGAGACCCATTCATTCCACAAGCTTTGGTTGTGCACCTGCCATGAGAACTGAAACACAGACAGGAGTTCAGCCTCTGTCCTTGCCAGTAACCAGTCTGGATGGGGGCAGGGAGTTTTCTAAGAACCCTGGAGGAGGTCTCTGGAAAAAGCTTGATACACCAGATCCATAGAGAGATTGAGGATGTTTCTTTTAAATCGTGCCAGGAAAAAAAAGAACTTCCAGAAAGTTCCAGCAGCACAGGAAAAGCCCAGTAATCACAGTATGGTTGGCTCGGCTGTGTACATCCTATACAATGTTACAACAATGTCAATGTTGCTATTTGACTTGACTTTTAGATCCAAGCCATGGGCAAAGCAAAGAACACACATGTAGGATGTAAATGTTATCAAGCTCACTAATGAAAATGTGGAGGTTCAGAGGGCAGAGGTTGGGAGGCAGAAGTGGGGGTGCAGAGCAAAGGGAAGGGCTAGGATGCTGAGAACTCACGGTACAGCAGAAAGAGAGACTGCCTGCAGTGGGTGGATCAAGAAATAAAGGTCCAAGGCCGTTAAATCAATTATAAAGATGACTAACAGAGAACGTAAAGTAGGTTTATAAATAACTACGTAGAAAGATATAGGCAGGGGAGGCGGGCTGTGGTTTTAATGACCTGAAACATCATTAACAGGACTTAAGAGGTAACACCTAAAATATAGGACAACAGCCAGCCACGCAAACATTTATTTACCAGCATGGAAATAAGGACCAGAAGAAAGTGCTAAACAAGGGAAGAACTCATTCTCTCTGGGCAGTGAAGATGAGGAGAAACGGAGGGGCATTGGCAGGAAGCTGTTGTCTGTAACCCCACACATGTAGAATTTTGATTTAAGAAAAATGAAGTATATAGTTACTATTCTTTAGGTATTGGGAGCCAGTAAAAGAGTTGGTTCTTTGCCTAGTGACAAGGTTGCTTGGGTATTAAAAAAAGTATTTAGGTATTCAACTTAGAAAAGTAAAACATTTGTAAGGCACAAAATGTGAAAGATACCAAGGACACACAGTGAAGGCTCGCTTCGCCCCGGTCCCAATTTCCCCAGTTCTCTAGAGACAACCAAAGTTACCTTTTTTTTTTTTTCCTTTTCAGAGAGGTCATGTACATACAACCAAATACATATACGCAGGACGTACATTCTTCCTCCACATTCCCTTGCGGCAATGTTTTTTAGCAACACTAATGGTAGCATTCTAGACCTACTGCTCATCACCTTACTTTTTTTTAATCAATTTATCTCAGAGATTGTTCTGGATCAGAAATGAGCCTCCTTGGTTGTCTTTTTTATAGCTGGATGATATTCACATATGGATGTGGCAACAATAAATGACAGTGTCTATTTCCACACAGCTCCACCAACAGTGTGCCATCAAACTTTGGAAGTTTGTCATCATGCCACAGGGAAAAAATGGTATCTCACCAAGTTTTAATTTGCATTTCTTTTATGTGCTGGGTTGCAAAATTTTTCATATGGTTAAGAGTCATTTGTATTTCTTTTTTTTTTTTTTGATTGGCACCTGGGCTAACAACTGTTGCCAATCTTTTTTTTTTTTTCTGCTTTATCTCCCCCAACCCCCCCGTACACAGTTGTATATCTTAGTTGCATGTCCTTCTAGTTGTGGGGTGTGGCACACCGCCTCAAAGTGGCCTGACGAGCGGTGCCATGTCCGTGCCCAGGATCCGAACCCTGGGCCGCTGCAGCGGAGCGTGCGAACTTAACCACCCGGCCATGAAGCCGGCCCCTGTATTTCTTTTTCTGTGAACTGATGGTTCATATCTTTTGTCCATTTATGTTAATTAGTTATTTTTTTTTTGGTGAGGAAGATTCACCCTGAGCTAACATCTGTTGACAATCTTCCTGGGTTTTTTTTGCTTGAGGAAGATTAGCCCTGAGCTAACATCTGTGCCAATCTTCCTCTACTTTTTATATGTGGGATGCCTCCACAGCATGGCTGATGAGTGGGGTAGGTCCGCACCAGGATCTGAACCTGTGAATCTGTGGCTGCTGAAGCAGTGTGCTGAACTTTAACCACTTGGCCACAGGGCTGGTCCGTTAATTAGTTTTTAAAATTGATTAATTAGGGACTCTTTATTAAGGCTCTAGTCCTTTGATTATTAATAACTGCAAATATTCCTCCTGGTTTGTCATTTGCCTTTTGATTTTACCTGCAGGTCTTTGTTACACATCAAGTTGTCATTTTTATGTAGGCAGATTTCTTAATCTTCTCATTTATGGCTTCTGGGATTTGTACCATAACTCAGAAAGGCTTTTTGGAGATTATTAACACAAATTCTCCCATGGTTTCTTACAGGAGTTTTCCTTTTTCTTCTTTTTTTTAAAATCACTTAAATCTTCTATCTGGTGTTTAAGATTCGGGGCTTTCACTGCCATGGCCTGGGTTTGTGTCCCGGTCAGGGAACCACACCACCTGTCTTGTTGGTTGTCATATTGTGATGGCTGCGTGTTGCCGTGATGCTGAAAGCTGTGCCACCAAGATTTCAAATACCAGTGGCATCACCCATGGCGGACAGGTTTCAGCAGAGCTTCCAGACTCAGACAGACTAGGAAGAAGGACCTGACCACCAGTTCTGAAATAATTGGCCATGAAAACCCTAAGAATAACAGCAGAGCATCTTCCGACACAGCACTGGACAGTGAGAGGATGGCACAAAAAGACTGGGCAGAGTTCCTCTCTGCTGTACACAGGGTTGCAAGGAGTTGGAATCAACTCAACAGCACTAACAACAAAACCTTCATGTATTAGGAATTTATATTAGTGTCAGATGTGAGGTGTGTATCCAACTTAGTTTTTTTCCCTGCTGGCTAATGAGAGTGTGTCTTGAGGAGGGAGGGTAAAGGGCCAGGAAGGTAGAGCAGAGAGCAGAGCACTGTATGACCAGTTACCACGGCAGAGGGTGTAGAAGAAACTGGAGGTGGCATGCACAGTCTGGAACTGCTGAGATAATCCAGGTGAAAGGTGAGCTCAGGTGGGCGTGCACTAGGGCAGGAGCAGCAGGAAAGGTGAGGTGGGGGTGGAGCTGGAGATGGAATCCATCAGACTCAGTTACTCCTTCAATGGGAAAAACAAAAGGCCCCCGGTAAGAATCCTCTAAGACTAGTTTTCAAAGCATTCGGTCGTTGGTTAGTTGGTCTCGTTTTTAAAGACGGAGAACGGGCTCTGAATGAAGTGAGTTGCCCACTGTTCCAAAAGGAATTCGCAGCAGATCCTGTAATAATAACAGTAATAATAATAATGACAATGACTTACATTTCTAGAGCACTTACTATCGCACTAAGCTAAATCCTTTAGGATCGAGTTATATCACCAAATCCCCGTGACCCTATAACGTACGAGCCATGGGAGGAGGCAGAGGTGGGATTCTAACTCCGGACCAAGGCAGCCAGACTTTTCAAAGCCCAGACGCCTTCTGCCCCTCCCCGCGTCTTCGGTCCAGTCCTCGACCCCTGCCTGGTCACTGTCCGCCCCCTGCCCGAGTAGGCCTGCATTCCAATCCACGCCCTCCGCGTTCAGGCTGGAGGGACCCGGGGCCCTCTGCGCACCCAGCCTCGCCATTTTCAAGGGAGAGGGGTGAGAGCCGTGGAGGAGAAAAAGCCACCAACACACGCGAGCGGTAGGAAGCCAGACGGCGCGGCGCACAGCCACCGCCCCGCGGGGCCCCAAGGGAGGGCGGGAAGCCGGCTCCGGGCAAAGCACGTCGGGGACGGGAGGAACTGCTAGCGCCGGCGCTCCCCTCCCACCTGCAACGCGGTGCCGGGTTCTCAAGCCCGGCGGCTGAGCCGGCAGGCGAGGGGGCGTGGCCGGTCGGGCCGTACCAAGAGCACAGACTCGCAGGGGGGAGGCCTGGCCCCGGGGGCGTGCGCGCTGCCCGGTTGAGCGGGGCGGTGCCCCGACGGCCACGCCCCCACCCCCGCGGCCCGCGCGGTGGTGGTAGCGTCTCAGTGGTTCGGGCCTGCGTCCTGCTCAGGTGCCGGCAGAGCTGCCGGGCCGCCAGCGGTGAGTGGGCCCGTACGCGGGCGCGGGGCTGGCGAGGTAGGGGCGCCGGGGCTTCGGGTGCGGGGGCTGTGAGACCAGACGACTTCTGGCGGCATCCGCCGCCCGGGACCTGGGCGCTGGAGCGGGCTCTCAGGCCGAGTCGCTGCGTGTCTCACCCGACGCTCGCGCGGAAAGCGCGGCTCCCACCTCGGCCCTTCCCCTCCAGCTGACCTCTCGCGGCGGCTTGAGGGTAGTTGTTTGCACGGCTCAGCACGCCCGATGGGCCCTTCGGCCGAGGATTGGGTCTCGGCGTCAGGGGGTTCCGGCTCCAGTCCCCGCGCTCCCACCCTCAGGCTGAAACCCCTTCCCTTTCCGAGCCTCAGTTTCCCCATCTGTACGATATGCCTCAGGAGGCGGCCAGTTGTTGGGATAACTCACGTAGGAGGCTCTCGATGAATGCGAATGGGGCCGGAGTCTCACCCTGCAGCATCAGGTGGGCTCAGTCGAGGGCTTAGGGGAGCCCGCCAGCCCGGCCTCTCCGGGAATCCCTCTGCGTGCTGGCGAGGCCGCGGTACCCTTGGGGGGCAGTGCCCCTCGCAGGCAGGTGCTTTGGCAGCCGCGGCGACAGGTCGTTGGCCGGGCTCAGCTGGGCAGCCGTGACATCCTTAGCTCGTGGGAGCAATTGGGTAAGAGGTCAAGGTCTTGTAGGCGGTGGGGAGGGTTGCTTCAGGGTACTTGACCTCGGCTTTTTGCTTTTCATTTAAGGCTAGTCACCCTTGTGTAGGCTGGTGACCAATGCTGAGGAGTTTTGGGCCGTCTCCATGAATGTGCCTGCTGTCTCTCTCAGACCCATAAACTGC
The DNA here is from genome assembly GCF_041296235.1 of Equus asinus. Taxonomy (NCBI): domain Eukaryota; kingdom Metazoa; phylum Chordata; class Mammalia; order Perissodactyla; family Equidae; genus Equus; species Equus asinus. Next base: position 16,481,857 of record NC_091803.1, on the reverse strand, counting down.
AGCCTTCCCTCTGAGCTTGGCCAACCTAGAGAATAGTGCTAGCAAGGGAGACGGGGGAGGAGTGGGTGGTCCTGGGCTTGAATCTTGGCACCTTGGCAGGACACTTAACTTCTTTGAGCCTCTGTTTCCTCCTCAGTAGCAGAGTGATACAGCTCATTTTGCTGCCGCGCAGGGTCGATGTTCTGAGGATCAAAACAAGAAGGTCCTGGAGGGTGACATTGAGAACTGTAACATTGCTTTAAGCTGAGCGGTTAACTAACCCTCTGGTCTCCAGTGTCCTCACTGTGCAAAGCTGGAATTCCTCGGGCCCTCTCTCCTGTTGGGGGAGAAGACATTGATACATTAACCACTCACAAGTTCTGCCCACACAAATCCCCTTTGAATGGTTGTGGGCTGGTGTGATCAGAGAAAGATCCCAAAGTCCCAGCTAGGAAAGCAGTGTACCTAGGAGGGATCACTTTCTTGTCTTTGTGTCCCTCTAGGGAGCTCTCTTTTCCTTTTGAGAGAGTGGTCAGTTATGAGCTTCTCAGGATTTTCATGCCCCTGCTGTGGGAAACTGTTTCCTTGGGCAGTTAGTGATCATTGTCTCAAGTGGCCAAATAGCAGGTCTGCATTTCAGAGAATGGAATGTTAGCTTGCAGTTGTGTTGCTGAAAGCTTCGGAGTGATCTTAACTGCACAGTTCTTCAGATCTAGCACTTGAAACAATAACAGGGTGGTTTAGGATGAAAGGAACCCCGGGGATGTACATCATCACCTGGGAAGAGCGGCATTGCCTGCAGCCAGCAAGAGTAAGGCAGGTGAATACTCCTGGGCAGTGTGAGTATATAAACAGCCACAGGAGATGTGGGTTGCCTGACAAACCTGAAAGTTTAGGACCTGCCGGTGACACTGGGTCCATCCTTGCCTCATCCCTTGAAAATCAGGATCTGAGTTAGATATGTCCGTGTGTCCTTAGGAGAAAGACTATCTATCTGAAGTCAGAAGTGCTCGGCAAATCCAGAACTTTCGCTTGTGAAACCCACGGAACGTTTCAAGTTCATAAGAGTTCAGCTCTTAAGCAACTTTTTTTTCCCCCCTGATAGAAGCTTCTGTAGTTGTAAGACCTTTCATGGTTCCAGAGGGCACAGCTGCCAGTGCAGTATCTCTGCTTCCCAGGGCTTTCGGAGGGAGCAGGGAGGGTCAGCAACCTGAGTTCAGGCTGGCACTAGCACCGTGTGCCTTTTGACAAACCACCCCCAGGCCCGTGGGCCTCAGTTTAATGCTTTGGGATTTAACTTTTTATTATATGTCAGATTGATTTAAAGTTTAAAATCAGAAAAAAGTGAAATGGAGAAATGACTTTTTATGAAAATGTGTTTTTTCTGTTTACAAAAATATCAAGTGCTCTTTGTTTAAAAAAAAACTGTTACAGAAATATGTAATATAGACAATGAACATCCCTCATAGCCCTACACGGAGACAGAAAATCACCGTTAGTGGTGTGTATATATTCTCCAGTTATTTTTCTTCCCAAATAAAAACATTTATTATGTACCTTGTTTTTTGCTTGTAACAATAGAAATTTTTAACTCAACTTTAGACACAAAACTAGTGATACTGTTCTGAAGCTTGCTTTTTATTACTTAACATGATGTCTTTCTATCTCACTATGTAAAGATCTACCTCATTTGTTTTTTTCAACCTCATTCTTTTTAAAAATGACGGGGCCAGCCCGGCAGTGCAGCAGTTAAGCTCACACGTTCTGCTTCGGCGGCCCGGGGTTCACCAGTTTGCATCCCGGGTGTGGACATGGCACCGCTTGTCAAGCCATGCTGCAGCAGACCTCACAAGTAGAAAGTAGAGGAAGATGGGCACGGATGTTAGCTCAGGACTAATCTTCCTCAAAAAAAATTTAAATAAATAAATAAAAATAAATAAAAATGACAGAAGATTCTAGTAACCCGTATTATTGAAAAAAGTTTATGTCGTTTGCAGCTCTTTGCTATTATGAATTCTTCTGCAGTCAGCAGCAGTTCTTTATCTTTGTGCAATTGGGCAAGTGTTTTTGCATAATGAATTCCTAGGTGTGGAAGACCTGGAACAATGTTTGTGAGCTTTTCAGTGTATTTGTTTAACAGATATTGACTACCACGACATCCCAGGCACTATTTGAGGTGTAGAGGGGATTAAAGTAAACACAACACACAACCCCCCCGTGGATCTGATGTTCTAGTAGGGGAGACAAAAAACACTCATGGTTTGTGAAATGGTGATCGATAATTTGGGTTTAACTTTCTATTATAGACAGGGTCATTTAAAAATGCAAATCCTAAAAAAATGTGAAATGGAGAAATGGCTTTTTGTAAAAATGTATTTTTTAAAAAAGTGCTCATTATTTTTAAAAGAAAGGCTGTTGTAGAAATACGCATTATCAACAGTGAACGTCCTTCACAGCCTTACACTGAGACATTTTCTCAGTGGAGATAAATCATGCAGAGGAGTGTGTATGTGTTTGTAGAAATGGTGTGACTTTAAATGTCAATAGATAGTGCCAAACTCCCCTCCAAAAATGGTATCTTGTTATGTTCCCACCAGCAGAGACTCATCATTTTTAAATTCAGAATTTTAAGACCTGTTGTGAAGACGAGCTGCTAATGGCAGAGGTGCTTTTAATTCAGGAAAATTTATGCCAGACTCTGTGTGTGCTAAGTTTGTAATAAACATACACCTGTGTGCGTGTGCATACACACATCATATATATATATATATATATATATTTTTTTTTTTTTTTTTTAAGTTTTTCTGATGACCCCAAAAGGTTGGTGTTTCCATGCCCTCTCCACAGCTGGGAGGCCACATCAGAAACAAAATCACTTGCTCCAGGCTGTGAGGGCGAATCTGAGGCCTCACCCAGGGCCATCTGCTTCCAGAGCCCTCACTCCTTTTTGTGCTGTGTTATCTCATTTTCTGATGGTGGAGGATTGTTGTATGTTTTGTTTTTCTTTTACTTTTGGTGGATGGAAGGGAAATCTCCTAATATATATAATTACTTAATAATATGATTGTTCCTCCTCGCTTTCAGTACCACAAAGCACAAGTAAGTATGTCTTGTATGTCTCATTGTACGTTTCATTATAGTGTAAGGAACATAATGAAGTGAGGATCTTACAGAGAGATAGACAATGCCAGTTCTTCTATTATTATTCTTATTATGTAGCCTACAGAACAAAACTTGTTTTCCTGTGCAGTTCTGTTATCTGGCATTTGGTGGAAATTTGGACTCGCCGCGCAGGAGGGGAGAAGCTCCCAGGTCAGAGGTAGCTTACCAGCTTATGCAGGCATTGGCCCATTCCACACCTTACTTTCTCCATCCATGTAGTGGGGGAAAGACTCCCTGCTCCCCCTACCTCCTGTGTTTATTTCTCAGCAGTTAGTTCTCCCTGTTCTTGGCAATGTTTCCATCTCTGTGGAATGACACTTAAGAAACACATGTTGGGCCCTCAGGGTCTACGCTTCAGTGTGTAGGGCCTGATTCTGGCACTTGAGAACTCTGACAGGGAGGGGAACAAGCAGAGAGGCGAACAACACGGCAGAGAGTGTTGAGTTCATTCTTGAGATAATGCGTGAAAGGTGCCTATTTTTGGTGCTGAGCCCGGTATGCGCTGGGGAGCACTCAGGACAAGCTGCCTTGTTGTGGGGGATCATGCAAGCCTCCATAGAAGTGGTGACATTGGAGTTGGGTCTTGGAGAGTGAGTAGGGATTCCCTGAGCCCACCAGTGCACACCCCGTCTGGGAGTGTAGGGTGCAGGTTGCATGAGGCCTGGAAGCGGTTGGGGCTTACCTGAAGGGGTCTCATGAACCATGCCAGGTGGTGGGGATGCTGTTCCATAGGTTGGTGATGTGACTTGCACAGAGCAGTGTTTTCTTGTATTAGATTTTCAGCTTTCTTGCTGCCCACTGTCCTCTCTGGGTGAACTCGTCATTTAGCAATCTCACTCTGACAAAATCTGTATCATTCTGGTTTAGAGCTCTATGTCTTAGGAGTGTTTTTCCTTCCCCAACCCCCTTTCCAAGTGAGGTGTTTGTATCTGTTGGGATGTGAGTGTGTGTGAAGTTGGAGGAGTCCCATGGGGCAAACCGTGGCTCCTTGCGAGCTGATGGCTCCTGGTCGTTGAGGCCACTGGAGCCAATTCATCAGCCTCTGTTTTGCCTGATGCTGGTTGGTGTGGCAACTCCGTTAACACTTGGGTGTGTTGTGGACAAAGCACCTAGGGACCTGGTCCTTCTTCTGTGTGGAAAACTTCTGGTATAGGGGGCTTACTTATTTCGCTTATAAAGAGGTGACTGTGGTGGGGGGAAATTGAAGAATTATCCTTTAATTGGAGCGCAGGAGGGCGAGGCATTCTGATCTCCTTTGCATAGTTTCTGTACACAGCTGAGAGAACTGTATGCGTGCTTCCCAGAAGTTAGTCAGTTTCAAGAATGTAGTGATGGCCCACACTGTGGTGCCGTCAGCCATGGACTGTTTCTCAGAGAACTAGATTCTTTAGACACATCCTGCAGTAGGCAAATGGAATGGAAGGAGCTGGTGTTAGTCCCCCTGGTTGGCATACCGGAGGAAGATGGACCCTGAGGGGGACGATGGGACTTACGTGATTTACCTCTAGGTGAAATTTATGAATCATGTTTTGTCATTTCTTTTTATCTCCCCTAGTTTTATCTTCAGTGCCTTTTCTTGTGGCCCTGCCCACCCCACCCTGTTGGCCGGGTTCAGCCTCCACATCCCCTCTTGCTTTGGTGCTTGTATAAGAGTGCCATGATCTTGCGAGCCTTTGATCCTAGGACACACATCATCATTGCGCTGGGTAGGCTGGGTCTGTACAAAGGTTTGAGGTCTGGGCAGGAACACATGAACTTCTGCTCACCTTCTCTGAACCCAGAGATGTTGACTGTGTATCTGTAGGTCATTTGGGGTTGGTTTTCAACACAGCAAACAGGGGTGGTGGTTCTTGAGTGCACGGAATGTATTAACCAATTGTGCCCAGCTGCTTTCAGGGGTGGGGTTTGGGTTGGGACACATTCCAGGCATGGGAAAGTTTTCCATCAGGAATCTGTGGTCTTGTGAAGAAGGGCATTTGTTGGTTTCAGTTTTTCAAAGCCTTTGTGACTGTTTAAGAAACCACATGTGTTACGAGCACATGTTGGGTGCAGTCCCTTTTGTAATGTGATTTGCAAACTCTAAAACGTTGTTTAAAACCACAGCAGTGATGAAAAAGCCCCATCCAGCCTACCTGAAACCCCCACCAGCAAGGTCTCTATCCACGTTAGTGACCTTCCAATCTTCCTGATCTCTGAAGCTCTAAGGACAAAAGACATTTTTCCCTTTTCCCTCATCTTTATTCTGGGTTTCGGCCACCATGCGGTCCTGTCCATTTTTAGTCTTTGAATCTCTTCCCACTGCTTTGCCCTTTTCACTGCCTCTGCGCTAGCCCCCTGATTGGCCTCTCTGAGTCCATAATTCTTCCTCCCCAGCACGTCTCAAGATCTGTCCATGGTACCATTGCTAGGTTATCTCCAAGCCCGCCTTTATCACCCCTCCTTTGCACAAGAATTTAGCGTTGCTCTCTCTTAGTGTTCTGTGGGTTTTTTTCCTTCTCCATCTACCTCCATAAAGGATATGGAAGTGGCTTATAATAAAGGGAGTCTAATTCTCCCTCTCCCTAACAGCAATGTGGTTGGAATAGAATGTGGATTCAGTGAGGAGAGGGAACTTCCTCATCATTTCTGTAAGTGTGTAAGCCAGTGCATAGAGCGGCGCCAGGCGTAAGGTAGTCACTCAGTAAGTACTAACTGGATGATCAGAGGGATAAATGGATGACTGAAAGATCATGGCTTCTTTCTCCCAAGTGGACTGCTAAGCTTTCTCCTGCGTATTCACTGAGGCCAGGTGTCACTATTGGGTCTGATCTGTATTTTTCAAGATTATTCTAAGGTGCAATGTGAACTTTTTGTAGGATTTTAGTTTTCCATCCAGGTATGAAATTTTAAATGTTTCAGGTTCCTCCTGCAGTTGATAGTTTGTTCAATAGTTAATCATTTTCTAATTGAAGAAGAGAAAGAACTTGGGTAACCCCCCCATAGTATTCTGTCTTTCTAAATGTTTCTAAATCAGAAAACATGCCAAAAACATGAATAAATTTTATTTTTAAAATTCTAATGAAATGAATAAAAGGGATCTAGTCTAACCCTTGAGTGTCTGTTGTATGCCAGGTCCTGTGCTGGGTATTTTATATTTCATGTGATGATCATAACACTGAGAGGATGGTCAGTGAGGGGACTGAGGCTGAGTGATAAGTAAGGTGCCCAGGGTGTCATGGTGTGTGGGTGGCATATCTGGGATTTGAACCAAGGTCTGTCTACGTGCAAGGCTCATGTTCTTTCATGGCTCAGCTGGGTTTTAAGTTTATTGAATGCCAAGGCCCATACTCTCTTTAGCAAACCAAAACCTATGGAAAGAACTAGTATTTGAGAGGAGGACCCTGGGAAGCCGGTAATTGTACCAAAAGACAGTCAAGGGAAGCTATTGTGATTGAGCTCAGAGCTTCCTGGAAGACAAGACAAAGAAGGATGAGATTGCACAACAAATCTTCTGGAAAAAAGGAAGCAGATGAGTTTATCACAAGAAACACTTTTCCCTGGGCCTGCACGCAAGGTTCATTGAATAAGACAGTGCACAGCAGCCTGCGTACTCCACAGGTGTTTATAGAGTACCTCGTGGGTACCAGGCCCTCTGGGAGGTACTGAGACTGCACTTGTGTGTGCAAAAGACTGACAGGATGATGATGACTTAGGCTAGAGTGGAGGGAATGTTCTAAAGAACAGAGGAGCATGACCCACAGGTAGACCTTTCTGGGACCCCCTCGGGTGAAGGCAGAAAAGTTCAGGCTCTGTTATAATACTGTAAGGGCAGATCTTTGAGGGGATGGGAGCAAGACAATAGAATCAGAGGGATGTATTTTGTCAGGCAGGGGTAAAGCCGGAGAATCTGGGAGAGTGAGTGGGAAGAGACCTTTTGCCAGAGTTGGGAGGCAGACAGTCCAAAGTGGAGGTCCTGAGGTTCTTAGCACGTCCCATGCGCAGTGTCCTGCCATTTTGTTGTGAAAGTTGAAAAGCCTACCTTGGCTTCTTGCACCCTAGTGGTGACCATAGGCAGATTTGGGAGTTCTCAGGAGGCAGCACAAGTTCTGGTCAGATGCTCCTGGTTGAAGGGCCAACATGCTCTTCCAAGTGTGGAGTGATGACTCTGGTCTTGGAGATTTTGTTAATTCAGTCATTCAGCAAATATGTATTGAGCACCATGCCAGGCATGTTGAACAGTGCAGAAATGCAAGATAGCCCCAGCCAGACACCAGCCTCTACCGTGTCTCCAGTTGTTTTTGTCACGTGCCCTTAAGTCAGCTCTGACTCTTGGTGACCCTGTGAGTGAGTGATGTCCACGATGCCCTGTCCTCAGCAGCCCTACTGAGCTCCTGTAGACTCATGCCTATGGCTTCCTTTATGGAGTCAGTCCATCTCATATTTGGTCTTCTTTTCTTGATGCCTTCTACTTTTCCCACCATAAGAATCCTGGCTTCTCATGAGGTACCCAAAGCAGGACAGCCTCTGTTTTATCATTTTTGCCTCCAGCGATTGTTCAAGGCTTAATTTGCTCTAGGACCCACTTGTCCGTCTTTCTGGCAGTCCAGGGCATCCACTGAGCTCTCCTCCAACACCATCTTTCAAATGAATCCGTTTTGCTCCTGCCAGACTTCCTCACTGTCTAGCTTTCACACCCATACATAGTAATTAGGAATATGAGGGTGTGGATAATCTTGACCTTGGTCTCTAATGACACTTCCTTGCACTTGGTGATCTTTCCTATTTCTTTCATTGCTGCCCTTGCAAGTCTCAGTCGTCTCTTGATTTCTTGGCTGCAGTCTCCATTTAAATTGATGGCGGAACCAAGAGAAACAAAATCTTTAACAATTTCAGTGTCTTCATGTTGACATTAAAGTTGTATAGTTCTTACTTAGTCATGATCTTTGTCTTCTTAATGTTCAAATGCAGTCCTGCTTTGGCCTTTTCTTCTTTCACTTTCTCCAGAAGTCGTTTCAAGTCATTGCTGCTTTCTGCCAGAGAGGTGATGTCATCTGCCTTTCTTAGATTGTTGATATTTCTTCCATCAGTTTCACTTCTCCTTCATCTGAGTCTAGCCCAGATTTCATATGATACGTTCTGCATGCACGTTAAACAGATAAGGAGATAAAATGCCCCCTTGTCTGACACCTTTGCCTGTAGGAAACCATTCTATCTCTCCGTATTCTGCCCTGATAGTGGCTTCTTGTCTGCCATACAGGGTACCATCAGGACCGCCAAGTGCAGAGGTGCGCCTCTTTCTTTCAGAGCAGCCCATGGATTTCATGGTCTGCACAGTCAAAGGCTTTCCTAGAGTCTGTGAAACATAGCCTGACTTTCTGGAATTCTTTGGAGCACTCCAAGAGCCAATGAATAATCACAGGTAGATCTCATGGGCCTCCATTTTCAAGATGCAGCTTGCACAGCAGGCATTTCCTGCTGCCTGGAAGGTAAAAGCCTTTGCTGCAGCACCTTGAGCATCACTTCACTTGCCTGGGAGATGAGAGCAGTGGTCCTGTAGCTACTGCGCTGCTTGGCATCTCTGTTCTTGGGCACTGGGATGTGTTTGAACGCTTTCAGTCTGTAGGCCATTGTTTTGTTTTCCATATTTTTTGGCATATCCTTGTTAGGATTTTGACAGATTCAGTCTCTGTGGCTTGAAATAACTCCATCTACCCCTGGTGACTTATTTCTCCTCACTATGTTCAGGGCAACTATCACTTCACTTTCTAGAATTACACGTTCTTCCTCGTAGAAATCTTCCTCAAAGGCGTCTGTCATTCTTTTGTCCCTTCTGCCTAGATCTTCAGTGTCCCGATTCCACTTTCCCTTCACTTCCTCCTGCTCAGATAGTGTGCTTCTTGGTTGTTCAGCAGTGCTTATCTAGGTTTAAATTTCCTGTTGATTTCTTGAAACTTCTGGAAGAGACCTCTTTTCCTTTCTGTGGTTCTCTTCTATCTCTGTATTGGCCACTAGAGTGGTCCCCTTTATCTCTTTCTGTTAGGCCCTGAAAAGCTACATTCAGGATTCAAACCCTGCTTTTGTCACCTTTTACTTTGCTCCTCGCCTCTCCTTAATTTTTAGTATCTCTTCTCTCCTCCATCTCAATGTTTTTCTTTCTGCTTCAGGCGCTGGCTTTTCATATTCTTCCTTAATGATATTTCTGGTCTCACCCCACAGTTGTTCTGCTTCTCAGTCAGTTAAGTTTATCAATGCAAATTTGGTTTTTATGTGGACTTTAAATTCATTGGGAATGTTGTTTATGTTATATTTTAGCACTAGGATTCTTTTAGTGCTCTTCTTCAGCTGTACTCTGATATTTGATGTTAGCAGTTCGTTATCAGGACCTCAATCTTCTCCTGGTCTTGTTCTGGCAGAGAATACAGCCTCTTCATCTCCTGCTTCCAGTTATGTGGTTTATCTGATTTCTGTATCGGCATCTGGCGATGTCCATGTCGACAGTCGTCTGTTCAGTTGCTTGAAGCACATATTTGTTGGCATTGCAGAAATCCGTGAGGCAGTCTCCTGCCATTTCTGACCCCTAGTCCAAATTTTCTGATGATATTTGATTCTGCTTTTGCATTCTAGTCACCTATCATTGAGCGTATCTTGTCTTGGTGTATGATCAGTTTCTTCTTGGATATTTGCATAAAATCTTCCGGTTTTGTCTTCTTCAGCATCTTTGGTTGGAGCACAGACTCACACATGGTTGTGTTAATAGGTCTTCCCAGAAGTCTGACTGATGCTATTAGAGCCCTAATTGCTTGTGCCTCCATATTAGAGCCACTTGTTTCTTCTGAGTTTGTCATTTCTGTAGTAGAACACTTTGTAGCCATCTAACTGAAGGTGTCCCATTCTCATCCATTTTAGTTGGCTAACGCCGAGCACTGTGATATTTAAACGTTCCATTTCTTGCTTTACAATTTCCATTTACCTTGGTTCCTGCTTCTCACATTCCGTGTTCCCGTTGTGCTTGTTGTTCAGCATCGGACTTTTGTCTTTGTCTGTTTCAGCCGCTGGACATCCTTCGGGCCTTAATCTGGTTGTGTCATCAGCAGCAGTGCTATTCATACTTGGTCTTTGCTCTTAGCCAGGAGCCGCTTGAGTGTCTTCCAACCTGGGGCAGGGGAGTCTCATCTTCTAGCACTACCTCATATTTCATTTTGGACTGTCTCATCGCCGGGTTTTCAAGGTAAAAAAAAAAAAATTTTAAAACAAGAGGAAAACACAGCAGTGGTTTTCCAATGCCCTCTGCTGCACTCTGTGCATCCAGACCACACGTGCTCAGGTCCATGGTGTCTCAATCACCCATCACCTGCGAAAGGTAGGCGCCCCTGTGGCATGTCTCCAGGGGTTATTTAATTTTGAGCAATGCTGTCACCTAATGGTACAGCCACGCAATGGTACAGGGACTGCAAAATGACCCCAGGTCATTCAGTGAAGCAACTTCTATCTATAACTTTGCCTTGTTCTAAAAAGGTTTTGAAGGACATACAGATGGATGATAGAGTGGCTCTGATGCCAGCCACTCTGTCATCTTGCTGTGGCCAAGGTTCCTTTTGTCTGGGTTTGAACCCTGTTCCGCTGTTTATCAACTCCCTGACTTGAACAAGGTGCTTTAATCTCTGTGATGATTACAGCTCTGTACCTGACAGGGCTGTCGCAAGGATGAAACGAAATAGTAGAGTGTCATGATGTAAATGCTTCATATATGTTCATTGTTGTTGCAATTGGTATTTATTTAGAAAAAATAAATAGAAGAGGCAAATAGAAACTGAGGGAGGGGCACCTAGGGTTAAGGACAGTATGTGGCTGCGAGAGGCTCTTTGCATTTGTTCAGCTTCCTGATGTCCAGAGGGAAGAGGGGAAGACAGATCCACAATGAGGAGTGGCTGTTGATGAGCCCAAGATTTCTTTTTGCGGCAATGAAAATGTTCTGGAATTAGCCATGATCACTGCACAGTGGGTGAATGTCCTGAAAGTCACTGAATTGTACACTTTAAAGTGATGAATTTTACAGTGTGTGAGTAATATCTCCCTTTTAGAAATCTGGCTCATAGGTCGTGAGTCCTTGAGCAGCTGACCTCCCTCCAGCTCTGCCACCAGCTCCCCACCACCTCGAGTGAGGCCTGCACACCTGCAGCACACGCATTCTCTGCTCACTGCCTACTTCTGTGCCCCTACATTTCTTAGCCCTCTTGAAGTTAACCTCAGCTAACGATCTGTGAGAGGGCGTGACATGTGTCGCTTCTGGCCTGAAGCATTTAAACGCTGGGGCTGATCCCTCCCCGAGTCTTCTCCCTATCACAGCAGTCCTGGAATTTATCCATTGAGGTGGTGGAGTCACAAGGAAAAAGCTGCTTAAACTACTGAGTCCTTTTATGGAAGCCAGGAGCCTAGCAGAGTCACCTTGCCTACACAGATGTTGCATAAAGTTGTGCATTAAGCCACTTGGGAAGTGGGTCAGTTCTCGGAGGACACGTTTTCCCAGTACTGTGGCCTAGAGAAATGTCCTCATTGCCCCTCCTGCCTGTGTGATGTGGTGGGCATCTTTTCTAACAGGAAGCCACAGCAGGTGCAGGTGTGTCCCCACAGCTTGCTGTGGCCAAGTGTCTGCCAGAGGGAGATTAAACCGTCAGCCTCAGGAGCATCTCTCGTGACCCAGTGTACCTATCCTGAGCGCAGCCTGGTGTAATGTCAGGCCAGCACCAAAGGATTTTGTCTTCCTGCTCCCTAAGAGAACGTGGTTGGGGCAATAAGAAACCGTCAAGAGCTACTGGTTTACCGCTGATGGACAGTCCTGTAAATGGTGTAATATTTGTCGATGCTTTTATAGACACCACAAGACAGTCTTCTGTCACCGTGGCATCTGATTATTACTGACCTGTCCCTGTCATTGTGAGTTTTTAATAACCCTCCTCCCCAAATCCTGCAACTTAAAAGCATGATATGAACCCACAGACACAGACCACAGAGATGACCTACAGGTGGTGCTCAATACACATTTGATTGGCACCAGCCTTTAATGTGTGGCGGTGGCCTAATGTCAAGGTGAAATGCAGGCAAAGCTGGGGGAGACAAAACAATGCCATCTGAGGCCTGAGCCCAAATCCGGCCTGACCTCTTGATAAAGTCTGACCTTTCAAGACGTGGATCCCCACCTCTGTCAGATGGTCTTTCTTCAGTAGTCTTGCTTCCTGTCAGCTCATGGGAAGAGTGAGTCTGAAGCCACTTGTCAGACAGAAGGAAGGCACTGCCTAGGACCTGCTCTGCCCATAGCAGCCTTATGTGGCTACTGGTCCTTGCTGCCCAGCAGAAGCTCAGGTTTTGCTGAATGGCACAGCTTTCTGCTGGCTGAACCTGGGGTGACTGGCCAGCACGACAACCGACTGGGACCGTGTGAGCCAGGAGGTGGGCCACACCCTTTCTTGTCTGTGGGTAGCAAACAATAGCTAGGGTTGCACCAAGAAGTGGCAGAAAGGGGCTCACAAGGCCCTTAAATCTCCCTCTTTGAGTAGCTGGCATTTGTGGTATTCTTGCCCCAAATTCATAACCTCACTCCAATCATGAGAAAACATCTGTCGAACCCAAACTGAAGGGCATTCTGCTAAATAACTGTCCAGTAGGTTCTGAGAGTAATTTGCTCAGCCCTTAGGTCTTTGACTCTGTGTCTGTAAAATGGGTGAAATAATACTTATCTAAACAGGTTTATCATACGAATCAAAAGAAGGAGCTTGTGTAAAGTGCCTAGCATGCTGCTTGGCACACAGTAGGTGTTGAGTCAATGTTCGTTCCTGTTGCCTCCTCCTGCCCACTAAGCTGGCGGTGCACGCTGTGCTGAATAGGGCTGCGTAGGCCTTTCTCTCTCCCGCAATTCTGAATGCTTGTTTTTTGAGAACCAATGGTACTGACCTTTGTTTCTTGGAGTTTATGAGGAATCCAGGTCATCAGACATTTAGCCAACACTTCCTAGAGGCATACAAAGATGAATAAGACATAATTCTTTTCTTCCTTTTTTTTTTTGACTGAGGAAGGTTGACCCTGAGCCACCCTCTGTTGCCAATCTTTCTCTTTTTGCTTGAGAAAGATTCACCCTGAGCTAACATCTATGCCAATCTTCCTCTGTTTTGTTTGTGGGTCGCTGCCACAGCATGCTGCCAGTGAGTGGTGTAGGTCTGCGCCTAGGAACTAAACCATGGCCACCAAAATGGAGTGCACCGAACTTAACCGCTAGGCCATGGGGCTGGCCCCTAAGACATAATTCTTGATCTTCCAAGGAGTTCATAATCAGATGAGAGAAGTGGACATGGAAGTAACTGTCTATAATACAAGGCAGATGCTGCCACATGCCGTAACTGAGCATGATTAGGAAGTAGGAAGGGCAGATTTTATGGGGGAAGTGGCACTTGAGTTAATCCTTGCAGATATAGCTTTGATGGCTACAGACAGAGAGGGAAGGACATCCTTAGGACAGACGGAACAGTGAAGCAAAAACAGACCAGCAGTATGTATAAGATGTGTCTAGGGAAGCTGATAAGAAGTCCCTGCAATAAGGAGGCTACTGGATTTTTTTCCTAACTTCTTATTTTTAACCAATTTTTGACTTACTGAAAAATTGCAAAAATGGCACAAAGAGTTGCCTTATATTTCTCACCCAGTTTCCCCTGATGTTAACATTTTACATAATTATAATACAATTATCAAGAACAGGAAGTTAACATTGGTACAGTATCATTAACCTAGGGGTCACAAAGTTTTTCTGTAAAGGGCCAGATAGTAAATACTTTAGTCTTTGTGAGCCGTAAGGTCTCTGTCACAACTACCCAATATTCTTGTTTTAGCAAGAAAGCAGCCATAGATAATCTGTAAATGGACGAGCATGGCTGTCTTCTAATAAAACTTTATTTTCGAAAACAGTCAGCAGACTGGGCTTGGCCTAAGGGCCAGAGTTTGCAACCTCTGAGCTAAACTACACCCTTACTAGAATTTCATCAGTTTTTGCAGTAATGTCTTCTTTCTGTTCCAGGATCCTGTCCCGCTTTGTGTTTACTCGTTACGTCTCCTTGGTCTCCTCGAGTCTGTGACAGTTCCTTCGCCTTTCCTAAACCTTGATGCTTTGGGAGAGTACCAGTCAGTTATTTGGTAGAATGCCTCTCAGTTTGGGGCCAACTGATGTTTTCTCATGGTTGGAGTGAGGTTATGCATTTGTGGCAGGAATACCGCCAAATGGTGGTGTGCCCTTCTCAGTGCGTTGTCTCAAGGGGTTTATTAGTAGCGATGTCTACCTTGATCTCTTGGTTAGGTTGGTGTCTGCAGGGTTTCTCCACTGTAAAGTTACTATTTTTCCCTTTGTAATTAAGAAGTATCTGGGGGGAGATACCTTGAGACTCCGCAAATCCTGTCTCTCCAGGGATTTTTGCCTGCTGGTTTTAGCATGCCCATTGTAGATCTTATCTGCAACAGTTATTACTGTGGTATTTGTCTATGGTAATTCTCTATTTCCCTCTTTCCTTCTACATTTATTAGTTGGAATTCTACCATAAGGAGGAGCTGTTCCTTCTCTCCCATTTATGTATTTATTTGATTATATCAGTATGGACTCATGGATATTTATTTATTCTATGGTTAAAAGTCCAGTACTCTACTAGCAGCGAACAATCCAAAGAGGAAATTAAGAAAACAGTTTCATTTATAATAGCATCAAAAAGAATAAAATACTTTGGAATAAATATAAACAAAGAGATGCAAGACTTTTACACTGAAAACTGCAAAAACATTGCTGAAAGAAAATAAAGAAGACCGAAATAAACGGAAAGACATTCTGTGTCCGTAGATTGTAAGACTTACGATTGTTAAGGTGGCGTTACCCCCCAGAGCAATTTACAGAGTCCTCAAAATCCCAGTGGCTTTTTATGCTCACGTGCAAAAACTGATCTTAAAATTTCTATGGAATTGCGTGGAACCCCATAGCCAAAACACTCTTGAAAAAGAAGAACAAAATTGGAGGACTCATACCTCCTGATTTCAACATTTACTACAAAGCCACACTAATTAAGACAGTGGTGGTACTGTCGTAAGGATAGACATATAGGTCAATGGAATAGAACTGAGAATCCAGAAATAAACTCATACATCTGTGGTTAAATGATTTTTGACAAGGGTGCCAAGACCATTCAATAGGGAAAGAATAGTCTCTTCAGCAAATGGTGCTGGGATAACTGGATATCCACACACAGAAGAATGAAGAGGGACTCTTACCTTACACTGTGTACCAAAATCAAGATCCACAAAGACCTAAATGTGAGAGCTAAAATTATAAGACTCTTAGAAGAAAACATGGGGGTAAATCTTCGTGACCTTGGATTTGGCAGTGCTTTCTTAGATAAGACACCAAAATCACAACAAAAGAAAAATTAGATAAATTGGACTGTTATGGACTGAATATTTGTGTCCCCCTAAAATTGATATGTTGAAATCCTAACCCCAAATGTGATAGTATTAGGTCAGAGGAGTAGTACCTTTTGGGAGGTAACTAGGTCATGGGGTGGAGCCCTCATGAATGGGATTAGTGACTTTCTAAGAAGAGACGCGAGAGCTTGCTTCCTCTCCCTGCTCTCTGCTACGTGAGGATGCAAGAAAGCAGCTGTCTACAGGCCAGGCAGCAGGCTGCCTCCAGACACTGGATCTACTGACGCCTTGATCTTAGACTTTGCAGCCTCCATAACTGTGAGAAATAAATGTTGTTTAAGCTGCCTACTCTATGGTATTTGTCACAGCAGCCCAAGCTAAGACATGGACTTCATCAAAATTAAAAACTTTTGTGCATCAAAGGACACTGTCAAGAGAGTGAAAAGACAACCCACAAAATGGGAAAAAGTATTTCAAATTATATGTCTCATAAGGGTCTAGTATCTAGAATATATAAAGAACTCTTATAGCTCAACAACAATAAGGAAAAACCCAACTGAAAAATGAGCAAAGGACCTGAATAGATATTTTTCCACATAAGACATACAAATGGCCAACAGGCACATGAGAAGATGCTCAGCATCCTTGGTCGTTAGGGAAGTGCAGATCAAGTGCAAATCTCAAGCACAGTGAGATCCCACTTCACACCGCGAGGATGGCTGTTTAAAGCCAAACAGGACCAGAAAACAACTCCTGCCGGTTCGAATGTGGAGAAATTGGAGCCCTTGTACGTTGCCGTTGAGAGTGTAAGTGGTGCATTCGCTGTGGAAAACAGTTTGGCATTTCCTCAGTACGTTTGGCATAGGATTACCATGTGACCCAGCAGTTCCACTTCTAGTTGTATACCCAAGAGAATCGAAGAGAGGTACTCCAACAAGTACTTGTACATGAATGTAGCAGCATTATTTATAATATCCAAAAATTGGAAACAACCCAAATGTCCATCACATGATGAATGGCTAAAATATGGTCTGTCGATACAATGGAATATTATTCATCCATAAAAAAGAATGAAGGGCTGATATGTACCACTACGTGGACAAGCCTCGAACATGTTATGTTAAGTGAAAGAAGCCCGTCACAAAGGAACACATATGAGATGTCTGTCATAGGCAAATTCACAGAGCCAGAAAGTAGATTAGTGGCTGCCGGGAGCTAGGCAATGAGGAGTGACTGCTTAATGGCTACAGTGTTTCCTTTTGGGGTGATGAAAAACTTCTGGAACGAGATAGTGGTGATGGTCACACAATATTTTCAATGTATTTAACGCCACTGCACTGTACACTTTGAAACAATAAAATGGTAAATTTTATATTACGTGTATTTTACCACAATAAGAAAATAACTTTAGAGACGAATACCCCCCCCCACACACAGGAAAATACAATAATAGCATTATTTATTCGTTGTGTCAGTTTTTCTGGCTTTAGCCATTAGGAACTCCTGCCAGCTGTCTCCTGGTTCTCGCAGGAGCCCCCTCTTTGTCTGAGCATTTCCCTAATTGGCTGCACCACAAGATGTCCCAGGCTCGTCTTTTGTTTTCCACGCCTCAGCCCCGGAATCAGCCCTTTCCTTAAGAGGCCCTGGTTCCTTTGATTGGAGAACGGGGTTTAGAAACAAGATCTGGGTGCTAAGTGACACTCTTATTTTTGATCTGCTTCTGCCCCGAAGTGCCCAAGTCGGAGAGAGAAGTGAGCCAGCGTTCTTTGAGCGTCTGCCAGTGTCCTGTGCAGGTTTACCCATGTTATCCTCCCGAGAGCCCTTCTGGAGTTATTGATATTGATGTGATACTCCAGCTTAGATAGGAAAGCAGCTGAGAGGCGTTGAGTTGGGTTTGCCCCAAGTCATAGAACAAGTGGCAGAGCAGTTTGTGAATTTGTTTTTTTAAGCTATGACCCCACTTTCTCTTCATACCCTTTTTTTTTTTTTTTTTGAGGAAGATTAGCCCTGAGCTAACTGCTGCCAGTCCTCCTCTTTTTGCTGAGGAAGACTGGCCCTGAGCTAACATCCATGCCCATCTTCCTCTACTTTATACATGGGACGCCTGCCACAGCATGGTGTGCCAAGTGGTGCCATGTCTGCACCGGGAATCCGAACCGGCAAACCCCGGGCCACCGAAGCAGAACGTGCGCACTTAACCACTGCACCACTGGGCTGGCCCAACCCTTCATACCCTTCTCTACACTCTCTCCCCACCGCTCTCTCCCCTGCCGTTTTGTGTCTCTTTCCGTCAAGAAGCCCCACTAACCACTTTGGCTCACGCCAGCCTCACCCAGCCGTGAACTGGCACTGGCCGTCTGTACTGTTCTGTTCGTTTTGGCAAGGAAGTAACCGTGTGTCTTGTCTCTTTCTGCCGGAAGGGCGGAGGACATCCCTGACTTAGTGGTCCGGCTGGCATGGTGCTGGGCACGTGGCGCACTGGGTGGATGTGGAAGAGCCACTCTGCTGAGTGGAGGGTTCCTTCTCAAGACAATGTCACTTCGGGCAGTCGTTTTCAACATCACCGTCAGTAGTTCTCTGAGACTTTGCAGAATGTTTCCACAAGCATCGTTTGTACAAAAGCCAAACAAGGATTAACACCCCTTGTTGGCAAAGGCTTGGCGAGGAGAAGCGCTTTGCTGAGGTGGTGGTGAAGCCGACTCCCAAATTTGGGTCTTTGAGCTCCCGCCGAGTCCCAGACCCTTTCACCAGATGCTCTGCCCCAGTTTTTCTACTAATACTGCTTTGTGATCCAGTGGACTAGAGAGGAATCAGGACAATGTGGCTCTTTTGCTCCCCTCAGTGTTGCATCCCTTCTCTGTGAAAACACTTCTAGTTAGAAAAGTCATGATTTTAGTTAAAATTCAGATATTACTTTTGGAAAGTAACCTTGGTTTCCTTTGATATGACTGAAAGGTAGGAATTCCAGAGTCAACAGATGATGATGAAGTAGTTACTTCCTTTCTTCAGGGGATGTTAGAATGGGGGCATTTGGAAATTTGACGGAATCCCATCACTGTGAAGGAATAAATGAAGAGTAGTGGGTTTTGTTTGTTTTGTTTTGTTTTCCTCCTGAAATGGTTTCCCGCAAGTACTGGCTACTCTTGACACCAGAACAGACACGTGAGCTGGGATAAAGGCGCCGTCGTTTTCCCATTCCGCCTGGTGGAGTTCGCAGAGACCGGGCTGCTGCCATCTGCCAACGGTGGGAACGCTGCGACAGAGGAGCCCTGGCTTTGCAGGAGTCAGGTCTAACCTATGTGTTCTGAAAGGCCAGAAGAGCTGTCCCTGCGCCTTCTAGATCATTCCAGGCCTTCCGAGCACTCTTCCGTGCCTGCCCTTTGCCCTTCCTGTTGTCTTCTGTCTTCCTCACGGTAGCTTCTGGGGCCTTTGTCCACTCCCTGCCCTCCACCACTTTAGTGAGGGGGCTTTATATTGCATGGGCCATAAAGTGACCTGACCTAGACATAAAAGAAGGCTTTCCTGTTGGAAGTCAAGGTGAGCTGATCAAGAACGGTTGAAAGACGATACATTCAAACTCGACGTGCTCCTGTTGGCTGGGGGGCACTGCGGAGGGAGGGGTGCTGGTCCCTCCAGTTCCTGCTCAGCCTGAGGCACGTCTCTGGGCAAGTCCTCTGATCGGTCGTGTTCCCTGAACGACAGGATTGGACAGACTCTAGCAGTTCTAGACCTCAGAACCCAGACCCTCACTTTCCCCACAGAAAAGGTGGGTTTCCCCAGAGCTTTTGGATTTCTCCAGATTGTATTTCTCTAAACTCTTAAGGAAATCCAGGAGCTCTTGGGAGTCACCTAGACAAGCTCCCAGGGAACAGAGCTGAAGTATTCTGCCACTTACCTGTGTTCTCCTGGTTTGAGCACACCCAGTATGCCATGCACAAAACGGAACAATAGTTAACAGCTTTCTTTCTTACACAGGTGTCGTACCAGCACATTGATTGTCTTGAAATATAATCCCAGCGGCAGCTCCTGTGAGGTGGGTAGCATTACCTCTATTTTATAAATGAAGAAACTGAGGCCCAGAGAGATTTCAAGATCCCTGTATGTGTGTGTGTAAATGTTATCACGACGGAAGGACTTTAAACCTGTGATCTGGTTTCAGAGGCAAAATGTGTGTAAGTGATTATTGAAATGTGCTTCCCCAGGACTCTGATTCTTGCTTTCCGTGTCACCCACTGCCCTGCCTTGACAGTCTCCCCTCCAGCCCCCACACCCAGGAGGGCTCACGGGACTGAGGAGCGGGTAATGCATGACTCACGACACATGGAGAGCTAAGAGGTGGACCGTGTATGTCCCAGGCTGTGGTGCTCAGGTTGGTGTGTGCTTGTGACCCTGACAGCACCTCCCACTGCACACCTTTCCCACTTTATACCACAGCGGGTCTTATTGACCGGGAATCCTTTTCATCGCTGACAGGGCCTGTCTGATCTATGCATCCATCTCTCCAGTTTCTTCTGTTTGCCCGTCCTTCTGGGACACAGGCGTCATGGCCTCCTTGGAGTGTTTATTGATTCTTGCAGTATTTAGGGGTTTTTTTTTTGACTTGTTTCCCTCACAGGCTTCTGTGAGCACAGTGCTTTGTGGAGTAGCTCCCTTCTGTGCAGGTTAGCCGAAGGTCTTACGGAGGGAAAGCTGCAGAGAAATGGTGAAAATAAATTTCTTTTTTTGGGAAATAATTTGATGATAAGTTAAGAGCCTTAAAAATATTTATTCCCTTTGACTCGGAAATATTTCTAAGATAAATTCAGAAACTCTATTTTAAGGAAATAATCAGAGGTGCACAAAGATTTACCTTGAAAAGAGATCAATCATCATGTTTATCATGGCATCATTCATAATAGTGAAAATATTCAGTAAACAACTCAATATTCATAGGCTGGAATAACATTTTAGAGTTTATAATATTCACAATTTAATAAATGAAAAAAGCAGGACAAGATTATATGAGTATAAAACCAATAATATTAAAAATAAGTATTTTGTGAGATACACATAAAAAACCGTATAGAACAAAAACAAATAGTAGGTGTTAGGATTATGTTTCCTTTGTATTTTTAAATTTAGCGTAGTTTCTTCAATAATCATGTGTATTTTTACCTTTGTGTTTTGAAATAGTTTGATTTACAGAAAAGTTGAAAGAATTCTTTGCATTCAGATTCCCCAAATATTAGCGTTTTACCATATTTACTTTATCATTTTCTCTCTCTATATATATGTATATTTTTTAACATTTTTTTCCTGACCTACTTGAGAATAAGTTGCAGACATGGTGCTCATTTACCCCTAAGTACTTCAGTGTATATTTTCTAAAATTCAAGGATATATTCTTACATAACCGTAGCACAATAATCAACATCAGAAAATTAACATTGATAGACTATGTTGTCTAAATGTAGAGTTTATTCAGATTTTGCCACTAATGTCTTTTATAGCAGAAGAAAAATCTTTTTTATCCCCCTGGTCCAGGATTTAACTGGAACCACTCTTTAGAGGTGGAACTAGTCTCCTTTGATCTGGAGCAGGTCCTTAGTCTTTCTTGGTCTTTTATGACCTTGACATTTTTCAAAAGGTCAGGCCATTTCTTTGTAGAATGCCCCTCAGTGTGGGTTTATCTGATGTTTTAAGATTCAGATTATGTATTTTTGGCAGAACATCACAGAAATGGCATTGTGTCCTTAGAGTGCCTTATCAAGTGGCAGGAGATGTCACTTTGCCCCAATATTGGAACTGCTAAGTTGATCACTTGGTTATGTGGTGTCAGCCAAGTTCCCCACTGAGAAGTTCTGTTTTTCCCTATGTGATCAGATGTTTCTCATCAGACTTTCACCCACAAGTTTCAGCATTCGCGATTGTTGTCTGAAACAGTTATGACTGTGGGGTTTGCCGACTGGTGACTTTCTTGGTCCTTCATTCCTCCTCCATTGTTAGTGACTACTGCACAGAAGAAATTTCCCTTCTCGCCTGCGTATTTATTTATTCATTTATGTACTTATATCACTGTTGACTCATGTTATTCTTTTATCCTATGGGTTATAATTTGTCACTGTTATTTATTTTGATGCTCAAATTGTCCCAGATTTGGCCAATGAGAACCCCTTCGGGTATACTCCTATGTCCTTTTGACATGTCCCTGTCATTCTTCAAGCCCTCCCTTACTCTTTGGCACAGCAAGGTGATCCACATTCATTCATTCCTTTTCCTGCCCCAGTTCTGGAGTCAGCCATTTCTCCAAGGAGCCCTGGTTCCTTTACATGGAGAATGGTGTTAGAAACCAAGATCTGGATGCTACATGACTCCTTGCTACTGAGATATTGTTACTTCTTGGCCCTCTCAGCAGACAAAACTAGGAAATACACACAAACAGATGCATTTCTATATCTGTCTTTATATCTTAAAAATCCATTGTGCATACTGATGCCTCCAGTTTCGGTCCAACACCACAGCATTTATTCCGCGTTCTCTCTTTCCGTATTGTTAACTCCCTTCTTCAACAGAAGAAATCCAGCTCCCATGATTTATGTTTAATTTCAGAAATAACACATGAATACCAGCCGTCTCATTATAGAAGGACAGACAAAGCAAAGGTCCCTCTATTTTGTACGTGGGATGCCTCCACAGCGTGGCTGATGAGTGGAGCAGGTCCGCACCTGGGATCCAAACCCATGAACCCAGGCCACCGAAGCGGAGCACATGGAACTTTAACCACTTGGCCATAGGGCCAGCCCATCTAATTATTTTATGGGATTTTTTGGTGAGGAAGATTGGCCCTGAGCTAACATCTGTTGCCAATCATCTTCTTTTTGCTTGAGGAAGATTGTCCCTGAGCTAACATCTATGCCAATCTTCCTCTACTTTTTTGTGTGGGATACTGCGACAGCATGGCTTGATGAGTGGTATATAAGTCTGTACCCAGGATCCAAACCCATGAACCCTAGGCTGTTGAAGTGGAGTGCGTGGACTTAACCACTACACCACTGGGCCAGCCCCCCACCGCCATCTATTTATTTTTTAACTGCTGCATAGCATTCTAGTGTTTGGAATTGAAAACATAAGCACCCGATTTGGGGCTGTTACAAGCAGCATTGCAGCCGACGTGTGCTGGGCCCAGTGAGAGGCACATTCCAAGAAGAGAACCACTGGACCCAAGGGCTTGGGCATTCTTTTCTCCATAAGAAAACAGCATTAAAAATATTTTTTTGATTAGGTAAGTAACACATACTCATGTTTAAAAAAAAAGTAAATAGTGCATAAAGAAGACAGAAGTGGGAAAAAATTAAGATCTCACTCTTGAGATAATGTTTTGTGATGATCCTTTTTTCATATCATCTTATACATAAATGCATACATAAATACGTATACGTACATAAATATTTTTACATCACTGGGGCCATAGCACATATGCTGTTGCATTGTGGACACTTATTTACTTTGCAGTGTAACTTACATTCAGTAAAGTGCACAAATCTTCAAAGTACAGCTTGGTGAATTTTACATCGATAATCTCCCCTGTAACTACCGCCCCAAATCAAGATACCGCACATTGTTCAGCATGACAGAAGCTTCCCTGGTGTCTCCTCCTGCTCATGACCGTTGACCCAAAGGTGACCACTTTTCTGCCCTCAGTCACTCTAGATTACTTTTGTCTGTTCTTAAACTTCAACTATAAAGGCTTGGTACGCTTCTGTGTTTGGCTTCTCTCCGTCAACATTATGGCTCTGAGATTTGTCCATGTTATTGCAGGTAGCAGTGGCTGCTTAATACTTTTGGTTGTTATTGTTTACTTCTTATCATTCAGAATTTTTAATAGTAGTAACAGCGACATTTATTACAGCACATACTCTGTGCTAGGCACTGTTCTAAACCCTTTACAAGCTCAGTTTATTTAATTCTCACGATAACCCAATGAAGTGAGAACTGTTATTATTATAATGACGTGTCCATGACTCTTTATCAGGTTGAGGAAGCTCCTTATTATTCCTAGTTTACCAAGTGTTTTCATTATAAATGGATGCCGAATTTTGTCAGATGCTTGCTCTCCATCTATTGAGACGATCATATGGGTTTTTTAAGCCTGTTGATATAATGAATTATACTGATGTTTGAATGCCAAACCAACGTTGTATTCCTGGAGTAAACTCCGTTTGATCGTGGTGTAGTATCCTTTTCATGTATTGCTGGATTCAATTTGCTAATATTTTAGAGGACTTTTGCTTCTGTGTTCATGAGGCATATTGGTCTGCAGTTTTCGTTTTTTGTGCTGTCTTTGGTTTCGATATCAGGGTAATGCAGGCCTCATAAAATGACTTGGGAAGTCTTCTATTTTCTGAACGAGTTTGTATAGAATGGTATTATTTCTTCCTTCAATGTTTGATAGAATTCACCAGTGAAGCTGCCTGCTCCTGGTGTTCATTTTTGGTGAAGGCTTTAACTACTAATTTGAATCCTTTTCGAGAACTCTTCAGGTTATCTGTTTTTCTTGGGTGAGCTCTAGCAGTTTGTGTCTATTAAGAAATTTGTCCATTTCCTCTAAGTTATCAAATATTGGCATAATGTCATTCATAATTTCCCATTCATCCTTTTAATGTCTGTAGAATCTAATGATGTCCCCTCTTTCGTTCTCTATATTGGTAATTAATGTCTTCTTTTCTTTTTTTCCTGATCAGTCTGGCTAGAAGTTGATCCTATTTGAAGACAACATATGTATCAAGAGTTATAAAAAATCCAAATCTAGTTGAGAACTTAAGGACTTTTTTTAAAGAGAAAAGCTTTTTGTTTAAGATGCTTTTATTAATATCGTTGAGGAAGGAACTCAGAACGGACTTCAGAAACAGACACACACTTTGATTTGAGCTCCACCACTCACCAGCTGTGTGGCCTCACAAACCACTTGGACTGATGTAGCGTTGATCGCATCGTTGAAGAGTAACTCCAGTGCAGGGCGGCTGAGACACTAAGAGACACTGGAAAAGTGCCAGGCCCGGTGCCTGCTTAGAGCGGGCAGCCACTGCCACCCTTGTTTAGCAAAGTGAGAAGCTGGAAACAGCCCTGCTAAGATTGGGGCTTTGTGGAGTATCCCCCCATTTCCCTGGGGCGTGTTATTCACTTCTTCCTCTTTGTCCCCACAGCACTTTGTACGCATTTAGTTTATTCCATTTCTCACATTTCACTGCAGTGTTTTCTGTGTTTCCTGGACCAGACTGTGAACCTCTGCATAGCAGGTCATGTTTTTCTCATCTTTTCTCCCTTGTGCTTATATGTGTTTAAGGGATCAAAAATATTTTAATAAACGAAGAATTGGGAGGTAATTAAGTAAATAATGGTGCATCAAATCAGTGGGCTATTGGGCAAAGAAAATATATGGTATAGATATATATAAAATACAATATAAAATCATTATAAAGGCTCCTCCAGCAACATGAAAAAACGTTTTACAAAACAGAATACATTTTATCTGCTTTCTCGAGGAGTGTTTGTACGTGTGTGTGTAGTATATTTGTGTATGGAAAAAATGAAGGAAGATGCTAGAGAGAAAGCAGTTCTGTGGATGGTCAGCTTCTGGCCTGACTTGCCATGCTTCAGCACAAACATCTGAGCAGGCTGAGGCTAGGCCAGGAGGTGGTGAGTCCCCTGTCCCTGGAGGCTGTTTCGACAGAGGCTGGAGTCACTGGGCACAAATGGCGCCTGGGCTGAGTCCTTCCTCTTGGAACCAGAAGGAGCAGTGCGAGTCCCATCAGGGAGCAGCATCTTGTGTCTGTGCGGAATGAGCTGGGTTTGAAAAGATGTGATACAGACACGATAGTGGTGTGCTTCGAGCAGGAGGTTCACTTACTCCTGAAGATGCTCCCCGTTAAAGCTGAAAGCCCGCCTCCGTGGGAAGCAGAGACTGTTCTTGGGTCCAGTTTTTCAGTCGAAAGAGGTAGTACTTCTCCCTTCCTGTCTTTTTCAGAGGTCTGCCCTGAGCCCGCTTTCCTCCTTCTCCTCCCTGAGTCCTCAGGGTGTGCCGTGGGGTCACGTATCACTGTGTCCGTTGTCTGCCTTTGCTTTCTCCAGCTCTCGTTTAACATGACCTAGAACTCTGTGTGTGTGTGTTTCAAGGTTCAGTGAAAGAGATCCAGGAATTAGTATTTAAGTATTAACTCCAGTCAGAGACCTGGAGTATCCCCCTAGCGTTGTCACCCGTCCACCAGTTTAATGAACGTTAATTTGGTGGGTGTGTGTCCCAGGTCCCCAGGGTGGCAGGCACTCTCTCTGTCAGTGAACCTAGATTACTCAGCTTTCTGTTGACATAACTCGAGTGATAAGGGCCACGCCTTGCAGCACCTCACTCCCTCTCCAAATACCGGTGTCAGAAAGTTCTTGGACAATGTGTAAATCTCTGTCCTCTGTTGCCAGGGTCTCTCCCTCCTCTGTTTGCTCACTGCCCAAAGAAGGGTCTGAATCTTTCCTTTAGGGTAAACTTCTCCAGTGTCCTGTTTCTCATGTGGTATGGTTTGGGGACTGCCGCATCCTGGGGACTCTTTCTGGCTGAGTTCCAGCTTGTCTTGGATGCTGAGTGTGGAGCCCATTTGAAACTCTATGAATGAGCCCTCAGTGCACATTCACTTTTGGGAGGCCATATCGGCACTGGCCCACCCCATTCCCAGTTCTGTAAAAGGGGCAGGGGCATCATCGTGTGTCCCGTAAGCTTGCCGTGGGGATGTGCCATGTGACCATGCCCTGCCTGGGGCGGGGTTCTGATTGCTCTCTGGGGGTTCTCATCACGCTGTCACTCCTTATTCCTGCTGTTGCGGTAGAGGCAGCAGCAGACACCAGAACTGGTCTGCCTAGAACTTGAGTAAACTAAGGCAAGTCCTCTGGCTTTCTGTTTTCCAGATTTGTGTTCAAAATGACTTGAGGCAAAGGAGTGGTCACCAGGATGACCCAGTATGAACTTGCGTTAGAAAACTCCAGTCCTTCCTCCTGTGTCTCTCCTTTACTCTCACACTACTCCGCCTTCACAACACTTAGGACACCACGTGTGTAGGGATTTCCCCCACCAAGCAATTTTCTGTGACACCAGCTCGGTGTCTTACGGTTCAACTCAATTCAGACACTCTACCCAGAGGTAGCATCAGATCCTGCAGGTTAAGGACTCAGTCCCACAAGACTACTCCCACTTCGGATGCCAATTGCAAGTCCAGGATGTCACCTGTGCTTCTGACCAATGGGCTATAAGTGGGGATTCCCACAACCCCCTCCCCAGATTTGATTAATTTGCTAAAGCAGCTCAAAGAATTCGGGAAAAGAGTTAGGTTTACCAGTGTATTAAAGGATATGATAAAGGATACAGATGAACAGCCAGATGAAGAGATGCCTAGGGCGAGGTCTGGGCGGGTCCTGAGCACAGGAGCTTCTGTCCCCACGGAGTTGGGGTGTGTCACCCCCCAGTGTGTGGATGGGTTCACCAACCTGGAAACTCCCAGAACCACATACTATTGGGGTTTTATGGAGGCTTCCTCATGTGGGCGTGATCAGTTTCCATTTCCAGCACTCCTCCCTTCTCAAAAGACTAGGGAGCAGGCCTGAAAGTTCCAAGCTTCTCATCGTGACTTGGTTTTTCTGGTGACCAGCCCTCATCCAGCAGCCATCCAGGAGCCTGCCAAGAGTTGCATCATTGAAACAAAAGACAGTCCTATCACCCAGAAAATTAGAAGGATTTTAGGAGCTCTGTGCCAGGAACTGGGGACAGAGACCAATATATGTGTTTTCTGTTATCTCTCAGAACTCCTTTGAAGTATCTTGTGCACATAAATTGCCCTGTGCTGACTTTTAATAGTGTTACTAAGTTGTACCCACAAAATGCCCTGGAGCACGTGGCCGGGGACTTCGGGAAGCTGTGGGTTCACCCCACTTGGAGTTCAGGCCAGGTGGCCGAGGGCCCTGAGAGGCTGATAGGAACAAGCCCACGTGGCTCTCCACGACCAGCTGCAGTTCAGTGCTCAGCCCCCTTGGGCTTTGTCAGCTTGATTTGTGCTGAGTAATGCTAGCTCCTCTGCCTGCTTCTGGCCGAGTCATGCTTTCACAGATCCACTTTTCCTGGCTGCCTTCCTCTTTCACATAATTGCATCAGGCACAATGACAGTCACATGTCTCTAGACCACACCCATAGGCCCTCTTATGTGAGGGAGATGTCATCAGCTGGGGTCATTGACCTGAGTGTGTTCTAGTCTAGGATGCGTGGTCGAGGTCCATGACAGTATTGACAGGTATTGATGTTGTGAGTGTAAGCTCCATTGCTCAGGGTTACACCTTATGGCATAGTTCTGATGATGCCACACCCTTACCCTGTCATCACGGCTGCCCAGGGCCCAAAGACCTTAGACACATAGAGGGCTCCTGGACCCTTCGTACGCTGGTCTCG
Organism: Equus asinus; assembly: GCF_041296235.1. Taxonomy (NCBI): domain Eukaryota; kingdom Metazoa; phylum Chordata; class Mammalia; order Perissodactyla; family Equidae; genus Equus; species Equus asinus. Next base: position 16,453,836 of record NC_091803.1, on the reverse strand, counting down.
GTCTCTTAAATGTTCATCTCTTACTCACCACCCTTACACCCACACCCACAAATGCCTCCCATCGTACCCAACTCAGGTCACACCAGATTCTGAGGCTACTGCTCTTTCTTGGTTTAGGCCTTAGTGCATGCTTTGCCAGTCTGGAACTTCTCTCAGAGACTCCCTTATCTGGCTGGTGGACCCTGCTCAGTTTTCGTGACCCAGCTCAGATGTGGGCCCCTGGGTGCACCTTCCTTGACTGTTCCGCACCATCTTCTTCTTCCTCAGAGCTCTATATTTTCCCCACGCCTGGCCTCCCCATGGCCTTGTAACTGTTGGGATATGCCTATGAATGACAGCGATGAGTTGGCACTCTCTGTCCCCCACCAGCATGGTGGTAGAGGAAGCCTGATAGAAGATTCAAATAAGATTCAGAATGTTATAATACCCCAAATGTACAGGATACTATCAAAAATCACTCACCATACTAAGAACTAGGAAAATCTCAACTTGAATGAATAAAGGCAATTAACAGACGCCAACATCAAGATAGCACAGATGCTGGAATCATGCAAGATATAGAGAAGAGCACAAGAGACATCTTGGAACTGGAAAATATAATCATGAAACGAAAACCCTCAGTGGATGGCTTCACAGCCAAATGGAGAAGACAGAGGACCTTGAAAAAGAGTGACCTTGAAGATAGAACAGGAGAAATTACGCAATCTAAACAGCAGAGAGAAACTGGCCTGATACAACTCAACAGAGCCTCGGGGACTTGTGGGACCCGTAACAAAACACAGGCATCATAGTCCCAGAGGAGAGGAGAAAGCGGGTGGGGCTGAGAAAGTATTGGAAGAAGTAATGGCTGAAAAGTTCTCAAACTTACAGGTTCAAGAAGCTGAGTGAACCTCAAGAGGATAAACCCCCAAACCCAGAAAAATCCACACCTGCCCTGTCTCAGTGTGGATGATAAACTTTGTGGACACTCCAGATGGAAGGGAATCTGTTCCGGTTCCTCTTCTGAGCACTGCTTTGAGCAAGTGCCTTGGAAAGGTACTTTCCCCTGAGGGTCTCTCCGTCTCTGGAGGATGAGTTACTAGGCAAGAATAGGCTTTGTTTCCTTGAATGTCTTCCCTCATTTTGAAGCCACTAACCCTGGACAGAGGTGTGTGAACCTGAGCAGACTGTTGCCACTGCAGCTGAGGGACAGATGCCAAACCCTCATCTGGGCTGTGGCAAGGTGACAGTCACTTTTTGCTGCTGGGTGATCTGCATGCCAAAGGGGCTGACTGAGTCACTTACTGGCTTCCTTCCTGCCTGTTGCTGCTTCAGATGCCTGGCTCACCCAGATGTCAGTGCTGGGTCGGTTGATCAATCGTGTTTACTGCCCAGAAGTTGTGTACAGTAAATGCAAAGCCACAGATGCTTCCTGGAGGATGATGTTGTAAACGTCAGATGGAGAAAGGGCCCTCTGTTCTTACCTTATTTGCCCTCTCAGAAGCTGGCGAGGCTTCTAGCTGTGCGTCTGGCCTGGCGGCCAGCAATTTGTCCACCCTGTTTTGTAGTGTCCTGGGCTGCCTGCCGGCTCCGGCACCAGTACTGGAGTTGCTGCCCTTGGCCCGCAGCATCAGCCAGAACTGGCCAGCTGTTGAAATTCAGGAGGAGTAACATCTGTCTAAATATCTATCTGTATCCCCTTTTCTTTATGTATGTTGTCTTTTATAAGAAAAATGAAAATGAATGTACAGACTAATTTGCAATAAAAGATCAAAGATCAGATCTGCTCTGTTGGAGGTAGGGGACACCTACTTGGGTGGCTTTTGGATGTACCCCTTTTTCTGAGCCTAATTCCGCAGATGAGGACATCAAAGCCTCCTGCCCATAAGGGATTTGCCCGGAGTCTCAGCCAGCTGGTGGCGGGGCTGTAGCAAGAGCCTGGTCTAGTTGAGAAATTACTCTCTCTATTTTCTCGTTTGCATTTTATCTTTTTTTTTTTTTCCTGTTGTCGAGAAATGTTGCGTTTGGCCCCAGGAACCCTGTGCTGTCCAGTGTTCCTCTTTCCCACTAAATGTGGAAAGAAGAACCGACTCAGAGATTAAAGACCCTTCCAGGGCAGAAAGATCACACAGGGCTCCCCAAGTCTCCTTGGAGTACCACTGGGGACCTCAGACAGACAGACTGTCTCGTGGTCACCCTGCCCCACCTGAAATGAAGGACACTCATCAGGCAGGACATCCAGAACTTTCCCATCAAGGTATTACACAGCAGAGGAGAGCGATTATGTCGTGGAGTTTTGGTTCCCAGACTGTGCCGAGGTGCCTCAGGGCGCCACGGCAGCCCCCAGCAGGGCCTAATTTTCCAGCGCAGTGAAAGTCCCCATCTGTCCGCATTAGCACTGGCTTGTGGTGGTTCACAGTTTCGACATTAGAGCTTCCACATTCCTTTTGATGACTTAGTGTCTTTGCAAAGCTGGGGTTTCAGTGATTCTTTGGACCGACCTCCTTCATAAATGGAACTTCATTTCCTTGGGCCACGGGATACCATGAATATTTTACTGAGATACTAGGGGCTCCACGAGCTGAGGAAATTTGAGAACCTGTGTCTAGAGGATTGCCGAATGAGCACAGTACCAGCCCTAATTTCTTTTAAGTCTGCACGCTTCATGTTATTGGCCCATGCGGATTTTGCACTGTGTCATAATGTGTTCACTGGCACCCTTCACTCATTTCCTGGGTGGTATTGAGCACTGAATTCTGTGCCAAGCACTGTGCCAGGGAAATGTGGCCCATGGAAGGGGCGGTCGAGCTGAGGTCTGTGGACGGAGTAGGAAGCCACTTGTGGAAGAGGTGCAGGCTGGAGAGAGGGCTGGATGTTTTGCGTGTGCTTCAGTGTGAAAATGCGGGTCTAAGTCTTCGCAGTGTCTGTGGCTTCTGCCCCAGGATCGTTGCCCCCGCCCTAGACAGGGAGGAAGCCTGGGGTTAAGGCTTTTCCTCCCAGGCTGGCTTCCTTCTTGCCAGCCTGCCAGCCCTTCCTTCCCACCACGGGCCGGGTACGGAGGTGCCTAGGAGACCCAGACCGTTCCGTCAAGAGCTCACGGCAGAGCAGGAGAGACACGTGTCTAAGAAGTCTTCCTACTTAGACGGGTGCTGAGCGCAGCCCTCCCCTGGGAAGTGGGGGCCCTTCCTAGTTTTGCCACTCCAGTGATCTGCTTACCTCGTGGAGCCTCCGAGGCCCCTGGTAGACCAAGGCCTCGGGTAAAATGATCACCAGGTGCTTTCCACTGCTCCTCCGTACTCTCACCTGTCTCAAGTCTTATGCCTCAGAGTCAGAGCTGCTGGGGACTTTCTCAGTTCTGTTGGGACCCGAGGTCTGCGGGCAGGCAGTGTCCACCGTGCTGTGGGGGGCCCCAGGGCCTGAGCCCCACCCCTCCCTGCTGCAGGGAGTCGGTCGTATTCCCAGTGGGCAGCACCTGGTCGTGTCCGCAGTGGCGCAGGAGTCCGTGGCGTCCTTACTGTGAACTCGGGGGAGGCCGCGGTGCTGAAGGAAGCGTAAGAGCTGGGGTAGAGCACGCGTGGGGATGGAGGACGTAGCCTCACCACCTGGGGGGTTGTCATGATGTGTCTGCCAGGCCTTGCCAATCCAGCTGTCCAGAGTCCTATGTTCATTTATTCAACGAGTTGACATTACGTGCTCATTATCTGCCAGGCTGTGAAGAAAGTCAGGTCCCTGCCCTTGTGGGCTGACCCTGTAGTCAGGGAGATGGCCAGTGGGAAAAAATGTGTAATATTATGATCAGTGCTGGGCAGGGGCAAGAGGTGGGAGAGTGACCAGATACTATAGCGAAGCAGAGTCTCTCTGAGATGGTGACATCTGAGCAGAGACCTGAACGAAGTAACAGAGAGAACCTTACAGACAACTAGAAGAGAGTCCAGCCAGCAGCATTAACATGTGCAAAGGCCCTGAGGCAGGAACAGGCCTGGAGGCTAGAGGAGTGGCAACGAGGCCAATGTGGCTGGTGAGGCGTGGGGAAAGGGAGGGCAGTAAGAAACATGGTGGGAGTCGTATCCAGAGGGCAGATCATGTGGGGCTTATAGGCCAGGTAAGGACTTTAGTTTTTCACTAAATATGACATGAAGCCATCTGAGGGTCTTGATTAGGGGGGTGACGTGATCTGACTAACTTTTTACAGGTTCCTTCTGGCTCCTGTATGGAGAACAGCCCATTAGGAGTCAGCTGCAGGGGCCTGGGTGGCTTGAACCAAACGTTCTTAGAAAGAATGGGGTTGTGTGCATGCCGCCCTACGGCCTCCCTTGCCCTCCCGCACACCATCACCTTAGAAACCGCCTGCTGGCATGAGCTTTCTCTTCTGAGGTGTGTGGTCGGCTTGTCCACGAACACCCGTTTAACTTCCTGGGCTTTAGTAAAGGAAAGGGGCCGGGCGACAGTGGGGCGGGGGCGGACGTCCACTGACTGCTGCCTTGTGAGGGCCCCCCGCTGGGGCCTTTGCTCTGTCTGCAGAGCCCTGATCGCAGCCCCCAGCTGGTTCCAGCCGGGCTCTGAGTGTCTGCACCTCATGATTCTGTGGGACGAGTCCTTCCATACTGCGTCCCAGCAGGTCCTCCCCATGGTTTTGTGAGAGCCTGACAGAAGGCTTGTGGACACGACAGACGACACTGACAGGGCTGGACAGAAAGACATGACTGACACTGAATAAATATGAAATGTGTTCATAAGTTAAGACTTAAATATAAACAGAAATCTCTCTGTGGGGACTAGAATTAAATTTGTCCTTGAAGGTCAAACATCAAAAAAGGTAAGTCGAGATGCTCTCAGGAACTCGGCCACTAGAAAAGCCCCTCAGATTAATGAGAAAACAAAGAAGCAAGCTTGAGGGCCCGTTCTGAATGGCCTGCTCCCAACAGGAGCTGTGGAACAGTCGGGCTAACGCCCGGAGCCCAGAGCTCTTAACGTCAGGGTACCCTAGCTGCTGGGGCCCGGCCCTGGGGTTTCCTGGAGGCAGTGGCAGCTAACGCAAGTTAATGTGAAGCAATCTCCGGTTGCCTCAGTCGCCGTGATATGATGTGGTGACTAAGGCATTTCTGACTGAGGCTGGGAACCACGGTTGTGAAAGCAACCCAGTTTCAGGTACTCCCACTTTGCCCTTTGCTGACTCATATCAGCTCTACTCACTTGCCGGGTTTCAGTGGTGGAAGGACCCGTTGAGCATCTTTCAGGGGAACTAACGAGGTTGGCGTGTGGGGAGTCCCCAAGACCCGCCTCTGGTTCAGTGATTCACCAGAACTCACAGAACTCGGAAGAGCATTTAGGGTTTGTCGTGGCAGGATACAGACTAAAATCGGCAAAGGAAAAGGCTACAGGGGGTGGAGTCCAAAGAAACCAGGCACAAGCTTCCAGGTGTCCTCTCCCAAGGGAGTCATACGGCAGTGCTTCATTCTCCCAGCAGTGCATATGAAGTATTTCCTACCAGGGAAGCTCACTCGAGCCTTGGTGTCCAGGGTTTTTACTGGGAGTTGGTCTTGTAGGCGTGGAGTGCCCACTTCTCTAAACTTACCTACTCAGTCCCCAGCACCCCGGAAGTCGAACTGATACGGTGTGACTCAGAGCCCCAGGCATTCACCCTAAATGACAACGTTAGCATAAACTGTGTGCGTGGCCCAAGGTCTCAGGTAGACAGAGACACTCTTATCAGGCAGCATATTCCAAGGGCTAACAGATTATTTCCCAGGTGCCACCCAAGGGCCAGTCCTGAAGTCCTTTGGAATATGCAGGGTGTCGGGCAACCCAGCCCTGCCATATGGCTGGGGAAAGGGTTTGTGGTGAAGTGGGCCCCTCTCTCGTGTGGAACCAGCCCCTCTGCTGTGTCCTCGTGGGCTGAGGATGCTCCGTGGTACTGGGTGTCTGTGGCTCCCATTCTTTCTGTTTGCAGGGGCCCATTCCTGGCTCCAGCCGTAGCCGTCACACAAGGTACACCCTGGGCTGCGCCAACACCCTGAGGGCTACTCACTGTTTTAGTTCCCATCCAAGGCTGCAGCTGCATCTTGGCGGGGTCCTTGCTGAGCCGGCAGCTCCTGCCCCCGGTGCTTTGCCTGTTGCTGCAGCCCTTGAGGCACTGAGACCCCGCTGAAGCTCGCGGGGCTCCCCAGCAGGCCTCAGGTGGACCCTGCTCCTCCCTGCTGACGTCTGTCATTTCTCTCTCTCGACAGTTTTGTGATCAAGATGGGGGACTCCAACATGGACGCCAGCGCGCCCACGTCTGAGACAGTGGCTGAAGAAGTCTCTCTTTTCAGCATGATGGACATGTTTCTGTTCTCACTCATTGTGGGCCTCCTGACCTACTGGTTCCTCTTCAGAAAGAAAAAAGACGAAATCCCCGAGTTCACCAAAATTCAAACAACGTAAGTGATGCTGCGCACCCTCCCTCTTTCTCTGCCTTCTAGGGCGTGTCTGTCAGTCCAGGCAGGGTTCTGTACTGGGGCCTCGGTCAGGAGCAGCCAGCCAAGAGAGGCATAAGCTTCCTTACAGCATTTTGGGTTGAGTTTTGGAATTTGCCTGATTAGTAGATTATGCTTCACGTCTACCATAAATAATCCCTAATGTTTACACAGCACTTTACAGTGTACAAGATCCTTTTATATCTGTTCCTATTTGATTTTCCCGGGGACCATTCAGAGTAGAAGGCCCCACTTCACAGATAGATAACCTGCAGCTCGGGGATGTTAAAGGCGCTGCCGAAGGTCACGTGCACAAGGCAGAGCTGGAGCTGGCACCTGGTTAATATTTTGCTCCAGGCCTGCGATCTTTCCATTTTGTAACCAGATGAAATCCTAGAAATGCTGTTTGCACAGGCCCGTATAGCCCGGCAGCTACTGCTCTTGCAGTTTCCCTTCAGTCCTGTCCATTACGGACAAGGAGACGGTGGCAGTTTGGTACTAATATGTGTTTATGACCTAACCTTTGGCTCCTTTCTCTTTGGAACTGAAGAGAGCAACCTTAAGCTTAGAGCTTTGGGGAGTGACAGCGTCAGAGGAAACTTGCTCTCCTCTACTCAAGACTCACTCTGCACACTTCTGTGAGGATGCGACCAGAAGGGTGGGGAGTGTTCCCCACACCAAGAAATTCTCCAACTCTCTGGATGCCAACTGGGTCTGACACTATCTACCCGGAGTTAGCATCAGATCCCATAGGTTAAGGGCTCCGTCCCACAAGACTGCCCAGTCTCTCTCCCCACACCGCCCCCCCCGACACCCCCGACTCCTTCAGAAACCCGTCACAAGTCCAGGGTCACCTGTGCTTCTGACCAGCCTGCTATAAATCAGAGGTTCCCATAACCCGCTCCTCGGCTTTGATTAATTTGCTAGAGCAGCTCACAGAACTCAGGAAAATAGTTTACTTACTAGGTTATCGGTTTATTATAAAAGGTTATAACTCAGGACCAGCCAGATGGAAGAGATGCACAGGGCAAGGGATTGGGAAGGGGCACGAAGCTTCCATGCCCTCTCCGGGCCTGCCACCCTCCCAGCACTGCCACTGCTCAGCAGCCCTCTCTAACCGCCCCCCTCCTTTTGGGTTTTTATGGAAGCTTCTACATAGGCATGCTCGATTAAGTCACTGGCCACTGGGGATGAATTCACCTTCCACCCCACTCCCCCTTCCCCCAGAGGTCAGGGATGGGCTGAAAGTTTCAACTCTCTCATCACAGGTTCGTTCCCTTGGCTACCAGCCCTATGCTTAGAGCCTTTCCAAAAGTCACTTTATTAACATAAACTCCAGTGTGGTTGAGAGGGACTTGTTCTGAATGACAGAGACGCCTTTATTGCCCTTATGACTTAGGAAATTACAAGGGTTTTAGGAGCTGGTGCTAGGAACAGGTCAAAGACCAAATATGTATTTCTTACTGTAAGTCACAGTATCACAGACAGCATCCAGCTTGTCTTTACGAACACTGTTTTTATTTTATTGATTTTTTTAACCTTCCATAAAGCTTCCGTTTTACAAAGTTTAAGAAGGTGAATTAGTTTAAAGAAAAATACTAAGGAAGTAAGAGTAAAATGGTTTTTGGTTTGAACAAATGATGATGAGGATGTGACTGGCTTCCCTGTCTCCTTGACATTGATTCCGTGTCGTTCCTGCAACCAGCTCATGTTCTGGCCTTTACTGTGGGCTGTGTTTTACCCCCAACTCAGACTCCAGAGCCCTGCAGGCGGCTTTGAGTGGGGACAAGGCCACGTCCCGTGCTGAGAGAGCCCCAGGGCCAGGCCCACCCTCGGGAAGCTCCTGGAATTCCCCAGGAGCGGGGCTCAAGTGCAGAGCATGGGGCCGTATTCAGGCCAGAATTCCTGGGCTGGGCGGGGTCAGCATTCGGGTTCATGTCAGCTTCTAATTCCCTCTTCAGTTTCACTGACCGTTTTCTCTCCTGAAAAAATTACAGTGTTTGAACTTGAAAGCAAATATTCAGGGACTACAATCCTTGTGCCACTGACAGGGCATTAGTTTTACGTTTTAAAAACTCAGCAGATACTGACTGAGGCCCTCCGGAGTCCCGATAGCCACGGGTAGAAGAGATGAAGTCGCGTGTTCGTCAAGCTTGCGGTCTAGTGCTGGGCAGGTCCTGGGCGAGACCCTTAACCTCACTCTGCCTCAGTTTCCTCATCTGCTAAATGGAGGCAGTGGGACCCTGACCTAATGGGCTCCTGTGAGTATTACATGCGGTGATGTTCGTGACGTCACCCAGCACCGTTCCTGGCCGTGGTCGCTGCTTCGTCTTTGTGTCCGAATATATTTTATGCCAAGCACTAGTCAGGTACCACAAGAATGCAAAGAAGGTGTTGACCTTAAAGAAGCCGAGAAGTCTGGACGGTGAAGGGACGTTTAAAAATGGTTTAGGAAATGCTTTCACGGGCGTCCTTTAATCAGGGCCCCTCTGCCACGGCACCGTGCGCCAGGCGGGGGGCCTTGTCACTCTCATGGACAGGCCGGCACCTGTAGAGCCAGGCCCGAGACACAGGCCCCAGGAGCTCCAGCCGAGAAGGCCTTAATTCCCCCTGGTAGGGGGCGAGAAGGTATGCTGCGGGAGGTGGCCGTGTGCAGGTCCTTGAGGGTGGTGCCACAGCCCGAGGCCAGGAGGCTTTGCCAGCTGAGGGCCAGAGGGAGGACGGGCAGGTGAGCTGGAGTCCAGCCTGTTCCAGCAGGCTGATCCGATAGGGGCATTTCTGGTTGGGAATGTGTTTTTTGGTGCAAAAGTGTGGGACTCAAGATAAGGGCGCCAGTCAGGTCTCAGTTCACAGTGGCCCTGGGTTTCCTCAGCTGTCAAATGCAGGTGTCCCCCACTCCCGCCCTGAGCGAGGACTGGGTGTGCTGTGGGAGCGTGTGCAGCTGCCCTTTCCCTGTCACCTCTCTGGCCTTGCAGGATGGACTTAACACGAAACTCCTAGACGTGGGAGCACTTGTATTTTGTGGCTTCTGATGGTTTCTCTTTGCCAGGATGCAGAAAATGTATTTCCCTCCTCATAATCATAACCTTTTAACAGCGTGGTGTCCTACACCCTGCAAGCCCCTCCTCATCCTCGTCATCTCGTGGTGAAGACGTGCTGTGGCGGGGGTGACAGCCACACTGTACAGGCGACATTTACACTGCAGAGATTAAGTTCCGGCCCTAAAGCTGGCTGCCTGAGATTTGGATCCTGACTCCACCACGTTTTAGCCGTATGACATTTGCCGTTACTTAATCTTTTGAAGTCTGTGCCCTCAACTGTAAATTGGAGATAATAACAGTACTAACTTCATAGGGCCTTAAAAGTTAAATGACCTAATCCGTCACAGAGCTCTTTGCCCAGGGCCTGGTGCCTGCTGAGCCCTGAAGTGGTATGGATTATTACTTTCATCCTGATTATTAGTATCATCTCCAGTCTCTTACCAGAGCACTTCAAGAAGACGTTATTACCCCATTTTGAAGATGAGGAAACTGAGGCATTTGTGACTGAGGGGTTTGCCCGAGGCCACCTAACTTGTATGTAGCAGGGCCAGCTTTTGAAGCCAGATCTTCCATCTCCACAACCCACGCTTTCCCCACTTTGCCTCAGTCTCTTAAGATGTCGTTACTGTCCCTATTTCATAGATGAAAGAACTGAGACTCAGAGCTGATACAGCCAGACCTGGCCCTCCCACTGTAAGTCCCATGTCAGTGTCCCTGACCGCTTAGATTTCCAGTGAGCACAGGTCATTCCTGCCACAGCCCAGAACGTCCCCTACCCACCAGGTCAGAGGGGAACGCTAGGGCTCAGTGTGGGCTCCACAGGTGATCCTGGGCTGTGTCAGGAATTCTCACCAGGACTTCTGGTGGCTTCTAGAACTGGTGTTGTAAGGCCTTTAGCGCCTTAGCCACCTGGGACACTGTGTCCAAACCCTCGGCCATGGATTTTTTTAAAAAAAAACAAACCAACAGGACCAACTGTAGTCTGACCAGCACGCACCTTGAATAGCAGAGAGGCCCAGGAAACATCTGCAGTCCCCCGAGTCAGGTCTTCTAGGCAAGGGGATCCGGAAGGAGCCCCTGTGTGCACAGGTGACTCTCCCCAGGTGTGCTGGCCCCCAGGGCCCCCGCTACCAATCTAGATTTGGCTTCCAGAACCTCAGGAGCTCGGGTGCTGTCTCTGCTGCCACTGGCCGTGAGTGGCTGACAAAGGTGCCACCTGTGGACCCTTTTAGAGACAGCGTCCTAGAGCCTGGAGCTTGCTCTCTGGGTCCAGATGAGCATCAGTCCAGGAGGACACTCAAGATGGTCTTTGCCCTCCGGGGTGAGGGTGGGAGAGGGTTTGATAGGGCAGTCCGAGCAGACTTTGCCCGGACTCTCCTTCCTGGCGCACTTGCAGCTCAGGGTGTGTGTTCAGCATGGGGTGGGGCCGGGGGTGAGGAAAAGGCAAGTTGGAGCGCGATTGGAGATGCTCTGTAGAGCAACAAAATGATCAGACCCCGGTTTCAAAAGGGCCCCGTGTGGGCTGCATGGGGATTGATCAAGGGTTGTCAGGAGGCAGGAGACAGGTTAAGTGGGTGTTCCAGGAAGTGGTCCAGAGAGAGATGATGCAGCCTGAGAGGAGAGTCCTGAGGGCCGAGGACAGTGAAGCCCTGTTGATGGGACCTGGGGCCTGGTTGGGCCTGGAGGACTGGACAGTTGAACCTGGACAGTTGAAGGAGAGCCCGAGTAAGGCACACAGGCTCGGGAGCAGGTCTGGGGGGGGGGGGAGACTTACCACGTGGAACTGGAGGATTGCTCTACGTGGGGCAAGGGAGTGGAGCGAAACCCAAATTTAAGAGATTTGGACCCTTTGCAAGCAACAGGGGATGGGGGCGACCTAAGAAAAGAGAGATCGAGGCTGTTAGGAAGACAGTGACATTTTTCTTAATTTTTTTTAAGGCTGAGCGTGAGCTGTGGTTAGCAGGGTTAAGCCACTTACCATCCCTTCCCTTGTCTCTGGACCTCAGGGCTGACCTGGAGAGATGAGGAGCAAGAGACTAGGAGGCTCAGAGGGCAGGCCCGTTCTAGCAGGCCTCCACGCTGCTCATAAACTTTTTACTGAAGGATGTAACACGCAAACGGAAGAGTCCACAATCATAAGCGCACGGTTTGATTATGTCACAAAATGAACCTACACACGTAACCAGCACCCAGGTCAACAGACAGCCCCTCGGCCCCCTCCGGTCACACTGCCCCCGTCACCACTGTCCTGACTTCTCGTGACATGCGAGAGTGTTGTCTGTCCTAGAACGTGTATTCTGGGGGTTCCCCATGTTGTGTGTAGTCGCGTGTTCCTTCTCATTGTTGCATAGCATTCCATTGTGTGAACAAACCATGATTTACTTATCCTGATGGTCACGGATGGTTAGATTGTTTCCAGCCTGGAGTACTATTACGAATGGTACTGCAGTGAACATTCTAGAATGTGTGTTTTGGTTCGCATGTGGGTGTATTTCTGTTAGGTATTTGCTGTGAAGTGGAATGGGGGGTCCTTGGGCAGGCTCACGTGCAGCTCCCTTAGATAGAGCCAAAGGGTCTTCCGCGTCCCGCCCCCACGAGCACAGGGGGTTTCGGTTGCTTCCCATCCTCACTAAGGCTTATTTCTGTCAACTTTTTTATTTTAGTCATTCCAAGGGTATCCTGTTTTAATTTGCATTTCTCTGATGACCAAGGACCTTTTCGTATGCTTATTGGCCATTTAGAGATCTTTTGTGAAGGTCTGCCCCCTTTTCTCTGTTGGGTTATCTCCCGGCCTTGTTGATTTGTCAGGGTTTTTTATGATCCGAGTCCTTTGTTAGATTAATGCATTGCAAATATCATCTCCCTTCTGGAGCTTGGCTTTTTACTCCCTAAATAGTGTCTTTTGATGATCAGAAGTTTACTTGACTTAAACTTAGTCCAATTTGCAACTTTTTGGTTGACCTTAACCTTTACAGTTGATGGTTTTGTCTCCAGTTTAAGAAATCTATATTTATCTTAAGGTCATGAAGAAGTTCTATGTTTTCTTCTGAAAGCTTCATGGTTGTAGCTTTTAAACTTAGCTCTGCCACCCAGCTGAAATGGATTTGGCATTGGCGAATGGTGTGAGGTGCTTCAGAACTCATTTTTTTTCTTTATCCCCTCAGCCCAGCACCATTTATTGAAAAAGGTCACGCTTTCCCCACTGCACTTCAGTGTCACTTGATATGAATCAGGTGACTATATATAAGGGAGTCGATGTCTAGACTCTATTCTGTACTATCGATCTGTTTACTGTCCTTTCACCATTCCCACACTGTTCTATGATTTTATAGTAACTCTTGACTTGACACCTGGTGGGCTAAGTCCTACAGCTTTTGTCAACGAAAATAATCCATGACCAATCTATAAATGAAAATTTGGGTGAGTTTATTCTGAGTTTAAATCTGAGGATTAAACCCGGGAGAGTCTTTCCACAAAGGAACAGAGCACTCCAAAGAAGTGGGGGTATACAGGGTGGTTATATACCCTCAAAGAGTATGTTTCACATATGATTGAAATGTCCCTTTTACACTAGTCACGAGGCTGCTCTGTCAGCACAGCGATTGATGGAAACGGCAGATAGGTCTGCTGTCTCAGTGAACGCTGCGGGGTGGCAGGTGTGTTGCCTCGGGCTGGGCGGTCACAGATGAGGGCTGCAATCGGTTTCCAGCCTAAAGAAAGATGCTTGGTCTTTAAGGGGATGCCAGTGTTGGGAGGGGGAGAGAAGTTGCACCTTTATCTCAAGGGTCTTTGCTCTTGCCATAGGGAATCTCTAAAGCAGATATACAATGCATGCTCAACGGCCTTGGTCAGCCCCTTTTGGAAAGACAAGGTCAGGCCGAATTAGGTTTACACAAAATGGCTTCCTCATATACTCCAATATATCCTATTACTTGCCATCTTTATTTGTCACTTTGTTCTCTTTTAAGATTCTCTGGGCTTTTGGGGGCCCTTGACATTTCCTTATCGCTTTTAGAATCAGCTTCTCAGTGTCCACGAAAACCAAACCAATTTTACAGAACCTGTTGGGATTTTATCTGGGATTGGTCAAATCTGTACATTAGTTGGCATCTTACAACATTGAGCCTTCTAATCTACAAGCATGGTTTTATCGCCCAGGGGAAGTCTTTTGAACTGTGTGTGACAGCAATTAAAGACTTGTGAAGGGGGAGCAGTTACAAGCAGCACATTCTCTTAATAATAGTTTTAAAAGTGGCTCTTTCATATCCACCTGGCTCCCCCCCCCTCGCCCCAGCCTTCACTCAGCTTGTGCCTCTGGACAGAGCATTCCTCACCAGGGCAGCTTCTGATCTAAGGGAGCCCTGGGGGAATGATGGCTCCCACAGGAGTCTGGAGCTCCAGGACTCCTCTGTGTCCCCGCATGTGATGACACTCTGCGCGGAGCACCTCTCTCGTTGAGTGGGAAATTCTTTGTATTTCTGCCTCCTATAGAGCAGAGCGCAGGCCCGTTCCCGCCTGGGTCCCTAGCTTGGTGCAGAGCTTGTCAGAGTGAAGCTCCCCAGGGAATGGCTGTTGGATTAATAAATGCTCGATCTGTATGTGAGGCTGCCTCTAGGGCAAACTGGCCCACGGGCTGCGTTTGGCTTACACAGTATTTTAAAGTTTTCTAATTAGAACATTGAAAGGGCTGTCAATTTCACATAAAAACCCAGACTTACAGCCTCTTTTGAAAAGAATCAGAGGATCTGGCCACACCGGGCCCACAGTGATGCCTGCCAGCAGTGGCTGGACCCGAGCAGTGGCCACCGTGCTCAACCGGGCCTGCCCCCGTCCCGCCCAGCCGGCACAGGCCACCGTGCCTCTCCTCTGCCACACGCACATGATGCCTGTCCACCCTGGGAAGCACTGGGAGCCTTCACTGCACCCTGCTTCACTTCTGGTGCCTGAGAGTACTTTAAAGCAAAATAAAGCTTTTCATTATGGAACGTTTCAAATAAACACCAAAGCATAAATAGGAGAGTGAACTCATTGCACCCGTCATCCAGTTTTAACATTATGCACTTCTGGCCAGTCTTGTTCCCCTCCCCTCCCCACTGCTGCTGGATTATCTGAAAGCCATACTCAGAAATCATATCATTTCATAGGAAATCGGAAATATCTCCTATGAAATTATGAACATCTAGAAATATTTCATTCCTGTAAAATTTAAGGATTCCTCTTTTTAAACATAACACATGGCCATCCTCAGACTCCTGAAAGTCAGCAGAGAGCTGCAGTAGCATCAGATACTCAGTTAGCATTTGGTCATAGTTCCCTGACTGATACAATTTTTTTAACAGTTTTTAAAAAATTCAGGATCTAAACAAGACCCATGCATTGCAGTTAATTAATCAATCTTATAAGTCTCTTATAAGTCTGTCACGGCTAGTTTTCTGTTCTTGGCCCCTGTCTGTGGAGATAGCTGCTATTTTTTATTTAAGCTCAAGCGAACCAGATTGTTTTTAACAAAGGCAGCTCTTCCAAACCATCGACTTTCTGCCATGAGGCTCTGGGGCTGCTTTGCCCATGGTGGAGAAATCTGGGTCCACTTCGTGGAGCCATCTTCCCATGGTAGAATACTCAAAGCCGAACTCTGTCCTGTTCCAGCCAGCCTGCTGCCCAGCTCTGCGGCCATCCCACAGCGTTTCTCAGCTCTTATCCCCTCTCTGATGGTGGCTGCCTGTTACCCTGGGGTTGGAGAACTTGGCCCCCACACACACCAGGCTCTGGAAGGGGGCCACTCAAAAGCAGCTGCCCCATGTGTCCCCAAGGATGGGAGAAAGTCCCAGAAGAAATCAGTTCTGCTGTGCAGGAAATTAAATTTGAGTTGTTGCAGTTTTCAGAACTCCTTCTGAGTGTTGCCTGGGACTGGAGACAAAATGAATCACACCAGGACCTCTTGGTTCATCTCTGTCCAGATGACTCAGGGCTGCAGGCCACCCTCCCTTTCGTCCTCCTCACACGCAGGCTCCTGCTCCCAATTTAGGAGTGGAGAGCCCTAATTGGAAGCTTTTGTGCTCCTTTCGGGAGCCGCATGGTCTCTGGGCCCGAGGCTGGCCAGCGCTGCCCCTTCCGATGGGCGGGCTGTCCTTGGGTTCTTAGGAGGATGCTCCTTCAGAGGAAACGCGTGAGCACCTTCCCACCGCGTGATGGGAGGGCGAGCTGTGCACACTGCACTCCCGGGTGACATCGGCCAAGACCCCGTGTCTTAGGCGCTATTGCGCACAGTTCTTTTGTGGGGACGAAGACGGGAACCAGATCTAATTTAATATGATCCTGAGGCGCCCTGGCAGCGGGATCAATCTGGCTTCCTTTATGGAGAAACGGCCCTGCCATAGCAACCTGCACAACTGCCTTCGAGTGTCTAGAGAGCTTTATTCAGCCGACATGACTTCCTTTTTTTTTTTATGGGAAAGAGGGAGGATGTGGGGAGAAAGTGCTGTCATATAAACAGTTACCAAGGAGACCCGAGTCGGGGTTGGAAAGGTTTTCTCCTTCCCTTGGTCCATACAGCGGCAGGAGGAGGGGTGTGTGCCCAAACGCAGAGGCTCACGGGAGGTTTCAGCCTTGAGTCCTGATTCCTCCCTGCTGGGACCGCCAGATGTTGCCGCGTTCTCAGGCTCCTGGGGACGGATGCAGGCTGGGGCCCGGCCGAGGTTCTGAGAGGCCTGGGCTGGCTGGAGCACTCTGAGTTCACAGCCTGGTTTGCTGGCCCTGCCAGCCCCGCGGAGGGGATGGATGGAACCCCACTTCCCGGTCACTGGCCCCCTGCCTGTTTCCAGGAGAGAGCTGTAACCTGCCTTTTTCCTTAAGTTCTGGAGCTGGGAGTGAAAGCCCATGGGGTGCATGTACTCATCTCCGAGGGACGAGCCCACCCTGAGAAGGTCAGTTCCAGATAGTGTCCCTAGCTGCAGACTGCCTGATGCCCCACGGACAGGGGGGCATCTGGTGCCCAGACTCACCCATGGATGGAACTTCTTCCCAGGCAGGGACGCCCTCGAGGTACGAAGAGGGCGCTGTGTGTGGCATTACGAGCAGAGTCGGGGGCAGTCCCCGGGGGCTCAGCTGGGACTGGAAACCAGGAAGGCTCCAGTCACCGACTCCCCTGCCTGTGAAAGATCAGGTTCCATGTGCAAATGCCGGTGGGAAGCTGTCGGGTTGGGTGAAGCCAGTTGAGGGCACTCAGGTGTGGCCGCACCTGTGCTGAGCAGCTGACCTGCTGCTCTGAGCCTGGCAGCAGGGCTCTGGGTGGGGCTGGGGAGGCAGGTCCCGCTGCCCCCTGCCGACCAGGTATAACCAGTGGGACCAGGAGGAAGCTGCTTGAGTCAGGGTGGTGACTAGAGGCCCAGGATCTTCCTTCGTCTCCTCGGGTTTCCCTTTCCCCATGGACCGCGGTCTGCCCTGGACCTTTGAAAGCCATTCTGAGCTGAGGGAGAGGGTGGGCATGTTCCTCCTTTCCCCAGGGGCTGAAGCCAACAAAGGGCCTGGTGCTGGCCTCCGGAAGTGCTCGGGCTTCTTGGGAGAACCCTTCCTCTGGGGCGGGGAGGGCTGGCATGTCTTGCCTGTCCTGTGGCGTTCCCAGCTAGAGCTGCACTCCCCACTGGCTGCATGGGCCTCATCCAGGAGCCATTTGGCTGCCGGTTTCCATGGCTTTCTCTCTTGGGAGGCGTTTTCTGTCCCTGAGAATAGAGCCCAGCTCTTCCCAGAGGCTTTTCTTGGTTTCTTGAGCCAGAGTGCCTGCTCCCTTAGAAGCCCGGGGCGTGGATGTCTGATCCATCCGTTTGGTCTTAGCATGTGCCACCTTGTACCATGGGGCATCTTTGAAATCACAGAGTGACCCAAACAGCTTTCTTCTAGAGAACACCCTCTTTGTCCCTGAGAGTTAAGTGAGTTCTGGGTGCCGTGCAAGGCTCTGAGGAGGCTGCAGAAGCCAAGATGGGGGTTTTCAATAAGAGGGATTCGCGGTCTCGAGAAGCCACAACTTCTCCAGTCACAGGCCTGTTTGGTGGCAGAACCAGGCTTTGACCCGAGTCTCTGCTCCTGCTGTGCGGCCCCTCGCCTCCCCCATGCTGCTCCTCGGAGCCTGTCTCCCCAGCCTTGGAAGCCCTTGGAAGGTCGAGGCGGCCTCATTTCATCTCATGCCCTCGGGGCTGGCACAGTGCCCACCCCACCCAGGCTGGAAGTGTCACCTGTAGATGGAGAAAGAGCAGCCTGGCACTCACTGCGTGGTGGCGGGGCCTCTTGTCGCTTGTCTTCAGCAAGTCCTCAAATCCATTCTTTAGATATGCATCTTCTATGGAGACCTCTGTCCTTTGTGAAGAGACCGGAGTTGGCTTTTCAGTTGAACTCAGACCCTCTCAGGTGGGTAGAGAAGCCCTCTGAAGGCCTTCTCAGGCCACCTGCCAGCCTTCTGGTGGGAAGAGGACTCAGGCCCACCCCAGAAGCCGATAGAACGCCGTGTGCTGAGTGTCCCCCAAATCATTAAACCCAGGGCTCTAATCGAGTAATGAGAATACACTGAGTCACATGCCTGTGTGCTGCGTTGAAGGTGGTGACAAAACACCTTCTTTTTGAGTGGCAATGAAAGGTGCTCTGATGAGGAAATTGAGCGTCGCGTCTTAAGGGGTAAGCGGAAGTTTGTGAGAGAGGGTTAGCGGAAGGACATTCAAGGCAAAGGCAGCAGTGGGTCCAGAGGCACAGAGGAGCCACGGGAAATGGCGAGTAGGTCAGTGTGGCCCCGAGCGTTTGGAAGGTGGACGGTGGGAGATGGGGCCTGGGCTGTGCGAGATAAATTCTGACCCGCTGCTTCCCGATGTCTTATTTAGAATATCTTCCCTGGTAGGGGTCTGGACTTGAGACTCAGCCATTTTCATTGTCCTCAGCGGAGCCTTGAGCATCAATCTATAGCCACACACAACATTCTTACAATAAAAAGAAATTTTTATTTTATTGCAGAAGCATTACATGTTCATTGTAGGGAAAAACGGGTAGGGGAGTTGACAATAGAAATTAGCAAAAAAAGGAAAAAGAAAGACTCATAATCGCTAGGCCCTAGGAGAGAACAGCTCGACCCTGTCAGCGTATGTCCTTTTATACCTTACCTTTTAAACAGAACGGGGTCACGGCCTCCATATTCTTTTGTAACCTGCTTTTTCTACTTAACAAACAGCGTATCAAGAGCTTCTTGCGACGGCAGCAGGTGACAACCTGCACACTTCTGTTTAGTAGTAAAGAGCGTGAGTCCCATGGCTCCATGTATCCCACGCAGCCTCTCCCTCATTTTTAGACATTTGAGTTGCCCCTCTTTTTTAACTATAAAATGTATTTTTAATTTTAAACATCGGGGAAGCCATTTCACCCACTATCCTAACCTTTGGATGTTCTCTCTCAAGATGCTGGTGTGTTTCTCTTCAGGCCTTTTTTCTATGAACAATTAACAGCAGGCATTCCGTTTTTTATGGACACAGATTCTTGTTTTCCTCCTGGCAGTCGTATGTGATACCCTGGGAGAGGCCGAGCGTGAGGGAAGATGTGTTTACTACCTCGGGGGCACAACCGAAACTGGCTTTTCACCTGGCTTTGCATCGTCATTCTAAATTTCTACCGGAGTTTCTGCTGTGGGGCATCCACGCACAGTGGACTGGCAGGAGTTGAGAAACTAAGAAGAGTTCCATATAAGCGAATATTCCAAAAACTCAAGCCTAGCCCTTTGTAGGCATTTAGTTCATTTTCGGTTTTTAATTGAGGTAAAATTCACACCCCTTAAAATTCACCATTTTGACCATTTTAATTGCAAAAGTGCAATTCAGTGGCTTTTAGTATAGTCACAATGTCGTACAACCATCATCACCATCTAATTCAAAACATTTTCATCACCCCAAAGGGAAGCACTGTGCCCGTTACGCAGTCACTGCCCATCCCCATCCCCCAGCCCCTGGCACCACTGGTCTACCTTCTGTCTCTGTGGATTGCCTCTTGCAGACATGTCATAGGAGTGGAAATTGCATAGTTTTGTACCTGCCTTTTTTTCTCATGACGTTTCATCAGAAACATTTGTTCAGGTTGCTGCTGGTTTCCTTAAAGATGAGTTTAAATTTACATTGATGTTTAGTGGGTAATATGTCTCATGTCTCAGGACTCAGAAGGTCCACCATGGTAGAGGTCACATCGTTGTGCACCTCGCTTTCTTCTTCTCTGTGTGTGTTGGAGAGCGTGCGTGTCAGCGCAGAGGGAGGTGGTGTTCCAGTTTAGGCTGCACATCGTCTAGAGGGGCAGTGACAACGTGGCTGTTCGTGGCTGGGCATGGACAGAAGTTGGACATGTGGGCTGACATGCCCACACACAAGACCCCTTTGGAGTGCAGGATGGAGCTGGGAGTGGGAAGAGAGAGGGGCAGGCCTGAGGGCCTCCCTCCGTGCCCTTGCTCTGGCCCTGCTGATGTTGGGATGGGCCTGTCCGGGTGATGTGGGGGTGCTGGGGAGTTGCGGGGAGGGCCTGCCTGAGTCCCTGTGGGGCTGGGCCTTTGCCGGGTGGGAAAGTCTGGGCAGCCAGCCACCATCTGCCTCCCTTCTGCCACTGATGGGGCCCTCCAGCACGGAGGAGAGGAGAAGCTGGAGTGGCTGAGGCAGGCACTGGACCTCGCCTCCCACGGGGCCCTATGTGTGACATTACTTAACACTAAGGCCCTGAAAATAACTTGGTCTTGAACCTACCAACCTAGTGAAAAACCCAGCGGAGGCTTAAACATGAAACTTCTGATATCTTTATGTTCATAAAATTATGTGTCTAACAGCTTTACAGAGGTATCCTTAAAAGAAACCCTCACTTATATAAATTTTCCCACAGATTCCAGGACTCTACTAGCCCTGAAGGACGTGACTTGTGATGCGTGTGCGTATATGTGTGAGTGAGTGGGGTGGGCGCTGGCACTCCTCTCCACTCTAATACGCTTTTCTCTGCACGGGAGGCCATGGATGCAGTGGAAAGAGCCAAGACCTGGAGTCAGACTGGGATTGGGTCCTTGCCTGACTACTTACTGGCCATGTGACCAGGCACAAGGGCTGCCACTGGACCTCTGTGAAACTCATTCATTCTCTCTGTGCGGTGGGGTGGGCCTGCATTGTGACAGGGGCTTTCCTGGATCGAACGTCATGTAACCTTGCCTGCGCCCCCCCATCACCGACATGCAGCCCAGAGCCCACAGTGCCCCTGGCCGGCCTTACTGACCAGTGTGTAGACCCCGTGGCCGCAGGCTGAGGGCAGAAGGGAGTCTGTGAGCTCTAGATGGCATCCAGGGAGCTTCCATCCCACTTCTGATCCCAGCCTGCCCCGCACACAGCCCATTCTGGGCCCCTTCTTCCCTCATCGAGTCCCTTTCTGCCCAGCTCTGATGCCATTCGTGGCCCATCCACATTTCATGCAAAACGCAACCCCATCACTGGGCTTGTCTGAATTGGAAACTGGGTTACTCTTGGCCACTCTGTGAAAACGATTTGCTGAGTAAATAAATGGCACGAGTGTAGAGGAGGTCAGCCATCAGGTAACTGTTGGCAAACTGCAGGAGTCCGCAGCACCTTTCTGTGTACACCTGCTGCCGCTCCTCCATACCACACGCTTTCATACAAGGACTTCGTGGCTCCCTCTGGCTTCCCAGAGGCCCTTTGTCCCTAGGCTGCAGTCTGGCAGGTGAGGTGCCCAGGCAAGTGGCTGTAGCTTCTTCCCAGCGACAGCCCCCCGTTAGGGAGAGTCTGCGTCGTGCGGGGTGCTGTTCCGGGTCCTTTACGTACTTTCTTTTCATTTAATCTTTGCAGAAACCTCTGACGTGGGGTTTGTTATTCCCATTTTCTAGTTGAGGAGCAATGCAGTCCTGGTTCACGTTCACTCAGCTGCAAGTTGACAGGCTGGGGATGGCACCCTGCTCCGCCCCCTCCGCCTCTTGGCCTCCCACGCCTGCCCCAGAGTCTTGGCAGAAGGAGAAAGTGGGTTTTGGAAGTAAATTCTATGTATGTGTATATGAAGTTTAAGTATAAACTTTTAATTGAAATATAATATCTACAGAAAGGTGCATACTGACCAGTGATCCTCGCCATGTGAACAAGTGGTGTTTACCCCCCTGCTGGCCCTTCCCCACCCCAGGGGTCACCACTGTCCTGGCTTCAGTCCCCATAGATTAGTTTGCCTGTTTGGTACCTGAGCGGGGCCTTGGGGATGGAGCTGGGGTCTCTTGGGTCTGTGTGGAGGCGATGGCATGACAGATCTCAGAGGACCATCATGGAGGGAGTATCAGGCGAGCCTGGGGACAGCTTCTGAAGGGACTTGGGTACCTCTGTCATGTGAGTCGTGGGAGTGATTGAAGGTTTCAGAGTAGAGCAGGGCAGTGGTATGGGCACAACCATATTCAGGAGACTCCTGGCTGCCGTGTGAGGCAGGGAGTGGAGGTGAGACAAGGCTGTGGGGACCGCTGGCTGTAGATGGTGAGGGGTGGGGAGTGAAGTCTGTGACCCGTCTTTGTTCTCATCTGTCTGGAGCCTGGAAGTCCTGGCTCTGCAAGGTGTTGATGTCTCAAGAGCCTTTGGATTTCCTGCAGGGGCCACAGGGAGGAGGCCTGGGAGCCCCGGTCCTGCCTGTCCAGCCGGGCAGTGGACCAGAGGCAGCTGTTGGCGTGGTCACCGGGGAGTGGCATGGGGCAGAGCTGGGATGCCCCTCAATGCTGCCACCTGCACCCCATGCCCATTGGACACTTTTGTTTTTCAGGACAACCTCTGTGAAAGACAGCAGCTTCGTGGAAAAGATGAAGAAGACGGTGAGTGTTGTCTGCGCTCCTCCCAGTGGTCTCGGCCCTGGACGTGGCGGAGTCGAGCAGAAGGCTGGCTTCACTGGACAGGAGCGGGGCGGGAACCCGGGCCCAGCCCCCTCGTGCGTCCATTCTCCTCTAACCAGAGCCCCGAAGCTGCTCTGCTCTTGCTGCACAGTTCCCTTTCTTTCTTGACTGCTTACTTCTTGAACAAGCCGAACTGTAAGAGGAGACCCTCCCTCTCACTCAGGATGCTGTCTCGCCTGCTGCCTCCCTCCCGGTCCAGGCTCTGTCCACAAGCAGACGTAACCCTCACGTAGCCGTGGTCGTGGCACAGCTACAATTTTATCTCTGTTTGTCCTTATTTATTTAAGTATTAAATTTTCTGAAAATCCGTTCACATGGAGCATTCCAAAACATAAACTATTCCGTGGAAAGCTCTCTCCTATTCCTGCCGCTCATCACTGTTCTTCGTACTTTATGGCTCCTTCTAGAGCTTCTTTATGTGCAAAAAAAAAAACCAAATAGAGGTTCTTATTTTACACTTTTTAAACACAAAAGGTGGGGAGCCGGCCCGGTGGTGCATCGGTTAAGTGCACACATTCTGCTTCAGTGGCCCAGTGTTCGCCAGTTCGGATCCTGGGTGCGGACATGGCACTGCTTGGCAAGTCATGCTGTGGCAGGCGTCCCATATATAAAGTAGAGGAACGTGGGCACAGATGTGAGCTCAGGGCCAGTCTTCCTCAGCAAAAAGAGGAGGATTGGCAGCAGATGTTAGTCCAGGGCTAATCTTCCTCAAAAGAAAAAAAAAACACAAAAGGTGGCACATTACATAGACTGTTATAGAGCATACTTTTTTTTTTCACTTAATGATCGGTCTTGGAGATCCTCCCTGTGCAATTCAGAGACGCCACCCTCGTTCTTGATGATGGCTGCATGGTGCTTCCATTATGTGGCCATAAGGACCGTAATTTGGTTAAACCCTGCTGTGTTGATGGGCATTCGGAATATTTGGAATCTTTAGCTCTTACAAATAATGCTGCTGTGAATATGTAGATTAACTTGCACATTTGCAAATGCAGTCAAATCCCAGAAGTGGAATTGTTGGATGAAAAGGTGTGTGCATTTGTAGTTGTGATGGAAGCTGCCAAGTTGCCCCCACAAGGGTGACACCAGGGCACACTCATAGCAATGTGTGAGAAAACCTGTTCCCCCATAGCCTTGCCAACAGAGTGGATTATCAAAGTTTGGGGTTTTACCACTTTTCTAGGTTAAAAAAAAGATCTCTCTTTGTAGTTCTAATTTGCATTTTTCCTGTGATTTAGTTTAAGCAGATTCTCATATGTCAAGATGGCAGTTATTAATTTTTTTTTTATAGATTCTCTATTCAAATCTTCTACCCACTTTTCCGTTGGGATGATCTTTCTTGAGGAACTCCTTAAAATTATTAGGGAGATTCACCCTTTGTCTGTGATATGAGCTAGAAATATTTTTCCCAGTTAATAGTTTGTCTTTTGACTTGGCTTCTGTGTGTGTCTGCTTGTTTGTTTTGCCGTGTGAAAGTTACACAGTCTGCTTTAGGATTCTTTGTTTTTATTGACTTCCTGGACTTGGGGTCATCATCTGAAAGGCCTTCCCCACTCTGAAGAGATAAAGGAACTCTTCCATGTTTTCTTCTAGTACTTTGATGGTTTTGTTTTTCAATTTAAAATTCATGTTATTGGGAATTCATCCTGGCTGAAGATGTAAGGTATGGATCCAACGCTACTTTTTGCACACAGCTGTCTAAATTCCGTGTAAGAGAGTCCATCTTTTCCCCACTGATTTTATCACATACATAATTCCCATGTGTGTTTGGGTCTGTTTCTGTATTTTCCTCTTCTAATACTGAGCCCTCTTTTGACTCTAAGTAACTGTTAATCTCCTTTTTGTTTTTGTGGAGTTGCCTGTTCTGGACATTCTGTCTGTAGAGAATCATACGACATGAGGCCTTTGTGTTGGAGTCTTGCTCTCAGCATATTGTCTTCAAGTTTCATCCATGTAGTGTGTGTCAGCATTTCATTTCCTTTTATTGCCACATAATGTTCCAGTAGATGGATTCATATTTATTTTTCCACATGACTTTTAAGAGTGATTTGTTGAGGAAGAAAGAGCTGTTCAGATTCTTAGGATCGTGTTACGTTCTGTGTTGACACAGGGAGAACCGACATCTTGGGTGAGTCTTCCTGGGCAAGATGAGGGCGCCTTCCCTTTGGTTGAGTCCTTTATTGCTCAGTAGCTTCTTGCGTGTTTCTTGTAAGGTTTACTTCTAGCTACTTGGTATATTTTGATGCTACCGTGAATACTTTACTATTTTATATCCTTTTTTTTCCCTTAACCTGATATCATAAACATTTTCTTCTTGATTAAGTAGTTTTTATAGTGACTAATTTAAAATACCTTTCTAAATGATTTATAGGAAACTCAGGAAATGTAAAAGGTATGAGAGCTCTTTGTAATGCAGCTCTTTATTTTGTCCTCTGTACCTGTATCAGTTTGAGCTCAGTGTAAAAACTGGAGCCCGCTCTCAGGACTTGGGACGCTGGAAGACTCTGCCGAGAACCTCATGTCCACGTAAAGGGACCAGAAGGTGGCCTGTGCCCCACTTCCACCTTCTAGATCTTGCAAAGCACATCCGATTGGCTGGACCTAATCTGCTGCATCCCTAGCTGCAAGGGAGTCTGGGGAATAGAATTTGGGCTTTTCAGTAGCTGCTGTAGAAGGCACAGTAGGAGAGTGGAATGAAGAGCATCTGAGCCAGTCTGATGGGTACCTCTCTCTATTGTCTAGATTTCTGTAAAGAATATGTACTACTTTTATAACCATCCAGAAAAACTCAGAAACTCACCGATAATTCCCCATTTGGAGACTCTTGGTATATTTCATGCCAGTCTTTCTCCTTTGCACATTTGTGTATAAACAAAAACAAAAATACACACACACACACACACACACATACATATGTGTGTGGGTACATAACAAAACTGGATTATTCTATACATACTGTTTGGTCACCTTTTTTTTTTTTAAAGATTTTATTTTTCCTTTTTCTTCCCAAAGCCCCCTGGTACATAGTTGTGTATTTTTAGTTGTGGGTCCTTCTAGTTGTGGCATATGGGACACCACCTCAGCATGGCTTGACGAGTGGTGCCATGTCTGCGCCCAGGATTTGAACCGGCAAAACTCTGGGCCACCAAAGCGGAATGCGCGAACTTAACCACTCGGCCACGGGGCCGGCCCCCACCTTCTTTTTTTAACTAAGCATTATGTTGTGTTTTGTCGCATGTCATTTAAAAATCTGTCCACAGTGTGACCTTGAGCAGCTGCCTGGTAAGATTACCTTCACAGCTCCAGCTGGAGTCCTCTGGTGGCCTCTGCCCCCATCCACCATGGTAGCTGTGGCCAGGAGATACCAGCCCCTGAGTAGCTTACAAAGGACTTGAAGGAGGAAGGGAGGAGGGTGCCCTTGAGGGGCCCTGCCTGCCTGGCCTGCCCCTGTGGGCACCTGGAGTCTCTGGTGAAGCCTGTCGCTCTTGGCCCCTCACTGACCCCATGTGTCTGGCCTTCCCTAGGGCAGGAACATCATCGTGTTCTATGGCTCCCAGACGGGGACCGCCGAGGAGTTTGCCAACCGCCTGTCCAAGGACGCCCACCGCTATGGAATGCGGGGCATGGCAGCAGACCCTGAAGAGTATGACTTGGTGAGCTCTCGCCACGCCCTGGCCCCTTCCTGCCGGCTCCTCCAGCAGCATTAAGGAAGGCGTCTCTGGATAGTGGAAACAGTTACAGGGCTGTCCCCAGTTTTAAGGACCTTGAGAACACCTGGCTCAGGTGTGCACGCGTGAGCTCCCAGCACTGCTCATGCTCAGCCCATGGTGCTCTCCACGCCGTGGGCTTTCCGAGCGCTGGGAGATGTGAGCAGAAGGGACTCAGTAGGTTGGGAGTGGCTTGGAATATGAAAGGGTCTCGGTGGGTCCAGAGAGGAACTGTTTCCCATCTCTCTGTCCAGCCCCACCCTGGGCTGCAGCCGCAGGGGAGCCGCATCGAGGAGTCAGGGGATGTGGGCCCTGATCCTGCTCTGCCCTGACTGCCCCTGAGGGCCTTCCCTGCCTGGTCTGCAGAGAATGGATAGGGCATTAGATAAGCCGTCTCTGGGACCCTTTAGCAGGGCTTTGAAATGAGGCTGTTAGTAACTCGTGCATCTGGACCAGAGCAGGAGCCGGGACAGGGCGGGACCTGAGGGAAGCGTGTAGCCAGGGAGAGGCCAGCAGAGCCGGAGAACTGGGGGAAGGGCCCTCAGTTTGGAGCTGCGGGATACCCCCTCCTCCTGTCAGCCATCCTCAACAGGCCACTCTGTGGGCCACCGCAGGACTCTCTGCAGGACTGAGTCCCGACTTCCTGGCCCGTCTCTCAGGGCTGTGGGGGCAGGCTCGCCTCGCTTACTCTCCTCCTGGCCCTGGCTCCTTCCCCCGACGTGGTTGTAGCTCTCCAAAATGTAAGAAGCTTCTAGCAGTCTACTCGCCTGTTTCTGGGTCCGGAAAGCTAATGACAGCCATGCCACCAGCTCCAGGTGGAGGCAGTGGACAGGGAAGGGGAGCCGGGCTTTAGGCACCTGGGAGGGGAGGGCCGGCAGGGATCAGGTCTGGGAACAAGTCCCCGGGAGCTGCCGTCCTGCTTCTCCCTCGTGCGGTCCTTGCCCGTCACCAGCCGGGCTGTTCCCACAGCTCCAACCACATGACGGACGTGCTTTCCCTCGGAACCACTCTCTCCTGAGCGGCAGCTGCTTCCTGCCTGTGCCCCTCCATCTCCCAAACCAAACCGTCCTCCGCCTGCTCCACCCCTCTGCCTTCGGCACTGCCTCCCGTCCATCTCCAGACTGGGTTTCGAGCTGGGGGACAGTGGTTAGGAAGGACTACTGAGCCCAGGCCCTGCTGTGCCCCCGGGACTTTGTGGGACGATGAGGTTCTCCCACAGTGTCCCAGGGCCTGACGCACAGGGAACTGCGTTCTAGTGCCAGCTGGTGGCCCGGAACGTGGCCTGCTCCTGCCTGGCAGCACCCCAGGCCTTCACACCTGTTCTTTTGTGCCTGCTGTTCCCTTTTCTCTGGAAATGCACGCCCTCCACTCGAACGCTCGTCTGCATCCTGTTAGGTTCAGACCTGCCCGAGAGCAGGCTCAATGATGGTTGCTGGGCCCGGCCCTGCTCTTGTCTCTCCAGGCTGACCTGGGCAGCCTTTCAGAGATAGAGAACTCCCTGGCAGTGTTCTGCATGGCCACCTACGGCGAGGGGGACCCCACTGACAATGCCCAGGACTTCTATGACTGGCTCCAGGAGGCGGACGTGGACCTCTCTGGAGTCAAGTATGCGGTGAGTCACCTGTCTTTCCTCCAGTGCCTCCCTGGGGGTTGTGGCAGCCTGCAGCGCCTCCCCTGGGCCTCCCCTGTGTCCAAGAGGAAACCCTCCAGCTGTCACCTTGTTCTGATCAGCCAGGGCAGGCCAAGGTGCCAGGACAGGGGGGCCTGGTGGGGAGCCCGTGGGCTCGTGGGGCAACCCTCTCTTCTGCCCTGGGCCCTAGCAGTAAGAGAGCTTCTCCTCCCATGTCCCGAGCCCCACTTTGCTCCAGGGGGTACTTGTTGCTGGAGACTAAAGTCAAGAAAGGTGTGGCCGGATGGCCAAGATTTGGCTGGGCAAGGAGAGTAGGGCAGGGAGGGTGAATTGCCCCTGCTGGCCACCCAGGGTTGAGGCTTAGAGGCTGGCTGCAGAGGGAGCCCTGGGCTGCAGGTCACTGAAACAAAGCCATGTCCAGGGGCCAGAGGTGGCCCACCTCACAGTGCAAGGCATCTGGCAGGTACTGAGGCCTGCGGGTGCTGCCCAGTGGCTTGGCCGGCACTGAGAGAAACACCCCCAACTGCTAGCTGGGCCTCAGACCCCGCCCCTCTGTCCACACAGGTGTTCGGCCTTGGGAACAAGACCTACGAGCACTTCAATGCCATGGGCAAGTATGTGGACAAGCGGCTGGAGCAGCTCGGTGCCCAGAGGATCTTTGAGCTGGGGTTGGGCGACGATGACGGAAAGTGAGTGTCCCCCACCCAGCCCTGCATGCCGACCCCCAACCCCGGAGTCCCCCTACCCTGGCTGTCAGAGGTCAGGAGCCACAGAGTTGGGGCTTGGTGTGGCACATGAGGGGAGTGCAAAGCCATGGTGTCTACTAAATCTCCGTGACACGCATCACCAAGGGCAGGGAAAGGAGTGCCCTCACCACCCCCCAGCCCCTGCTCAGTGTTCTTTGCGTTTCCACATCCTCTTGGCCTGCCCAGCTCACAGAGAAGCCACCCCCAGTTAGCACAGACCCTCTAGATCCTTCCTGATGCCTTGGGTTACATCACTGGGCAGACCAGAGTGAAGTGAGCCCTTGAGCTCTGGAGGCTACTGAGGGAGGGTCCAAGCTGGCCTGGCAGCCCCCTGGCGCCCAGGCTTTGGGGAAGCCAGCCCGTCGCAGGTCTTGCTGCCCCAACCGGCTCATCCCTCTCTCCCCAGCCTGGAGGAGGATTTCATCACGTGGCGAGAGCAGTTCTGGCCGGCCGTGTGTGAACACTTTGGGGTGGAAGCCACAGGAGAGGAGTCCAGGTGAGTGTGTGCCCGCACACAGGGCAGGACGCCCTGGGCGAGGGCCATGAGGGTGGGAGGCCAGGGGGCAGGATCTGGCGGAAGATCAGTCAGAGTGCGGGAGGGTCTCAGGTCCTGGGCCGAAGTGATGGAGTCTGGGCAGGGCTTTCCTTACCTTTCCCAGAATCGCCTCGAAGCCTGCTGACCCCCAGGCCTCCCTTGGCTCCATGCCAGCTCTCCTACTTCCCATCCTCATGCATCTCCCATCTGCCCGTCATATCTGGTCCTCAGCTCCCTGCGGCATGCACCGTCTCCTCACAGTCTCACTCCGAGGCAGCCTCCCTCCCTGGGGACAGACCCCTGCCACCTCCCAGCCTCCCCTCACCCCCGGTCTCCCCTTTCCAGCATTCGCCAGTATGAGCTGCTGGTGCACACAGACATAGACGCAGCCAAGGTGTACGTGGGTGAGATGGGCCGCCTGAAGAGCTATGAGACCCAGAAACCGTGAGTAGAGAACGTGGCTGGGGCCAGGCCCTGTGGCCCTTGGAACACCCCGTCTCATGGGCCTGGGGATGGGAAACAACTGGCAGTCCCACGTGTCCCCGCAGGACCGTTCCTCCCAGACCCCATCTCGTGGGGCATCCTTATCTCCACCCTTGTCCAGGAGTGGGCATGGGTGGGGGCACCACGTTTTCATCTCCACTGCGCAGGAGGGGGCCTGAGCCCAGAGGGGAGAGACGGGAGGCTGCTCTGTGCTCAGGGCCCCGAGGACCCCGCCCTGCCCAGTGGACCCTCATCCAGGGCCCGGCCTTGAGGAGACTGGCCCTTGCGCAGTTTGTACTTAATTTGCTTTGACATTGTACTCTGAATATCCCGGGGTGGGGCGAGGTGGTGGTGCCCACCAGGTCCTGGACCAGGACGTAGTGAGTTCGGCTCTGGGTCCAGGGTGAACTTTAGCATAAGGTTTCACTTCCTTAAATCTGCCTCAACATAGGGCTTGTTCCTTTCCTGGGGCCCTGACTTGCCTTCCCCTGGATGCTGCCCAGACTCCTGCTGGAGCCGCCCAGGACTGTCCCCCCCGTACCCCTGGGATTCAAGACCACAGCCCAGCTTTAGTCAGTCCTGCTGTACCTGTGACAGGAAGCACCAACATTCAATGACCTTATGGAGTAAAAGTTTATCTCCTGTTCCTGTCACAGTCCAGGGCACGTAAGGGAAGGAGCTCTGCTCCACACCGTCACTTGGGGACCCCAGACACCTTCTGTCTTGGGAGCCGTCTTCAAGGGCCCAGTCCTCCTCTGCACTCAGCCCACCAGTGGGTACAGAGTGTGGAAGGTCTCCCAGGTTTTTAGGGCCCAGCCTGT
Organism: Equus asinus; assembly: GCF_041296235.1. Lineage (NCBI taxonomy): Eukaryota > Metazoa > Chordata > Mammalia > Perissodactyla > Equidae > Equus > Equus asinus. The sequence continues at coordinate 16,423,520 of NC_091803.1, read as the reverse complement.
TTCCTTATGTGTCAGTGGGACACTGATAACCTAGCTCTGCCCACTTTGTGGTGTTGCTGGGAGCACTGCCCTGGATTGCACTGGGAGAACCCTTTACATAATTGGCGAGGTTTCTTCGTAGCCCTTAAACGCCAGCTCTGAGGTTCCTATGTTCCATGAAAGCTGAAGGTCCCTTGGGGGTGGGGGATTCAGATGCAAGACCTGGCCAATCACTGAGCTGCTTTCCTCCCCACCCAGCCCCTTTGATGCCAAGAATCCATTCTTGGCCGTAGTCACCACCAACCGGAAGCTGAACCAGGGAACTGAGCGCCACCTCATGCACCTGGAATTAGACATCTCAGATTCCAAAATCAGGTACCAGCTGCTGCCACCCCTCCCCTGAACCTTCACTCGAGCCTCCTGATCTGGGTGCAGAGCCCCTTCCACCCTCCTGAACCTCACATCTCCCCCCAGGTATGAATCCGGGGACCATGTGGCCGTTTACCCGGCCAATGACTCTGCCCTGGTCAACCAGCTTGGCGAGATCCTGGGTGCCGACCTGGACGTCATCATGTCCCTAAACAATCTCGATGGTGAGTCCTGGAATCCAGCCCACCCCCCTCCCTGCCTGGCCCAAGGCAGCTGGTAGGAATGGCCCTTGGCAAGTCCCAGAGGTTGAACTTTCGTGCTCAGGCCTGAGCTCTGGTGCCTAGAGGCCCTAACGGTGATGGTTCTGGAGCAAACTCAGAGGGCAGGGGGCAAAGGTAGCTGTTAGGTCTGCCTGTCTCCCTTGGGGTCCCCCCATCCCTGCACTGGCAGCCCCTTGAGGGAGGGAGGGGTGCCCAGAGACAGAGCTAGTCCCGACTGCCCACCCAGCCCCCATGTCCTGTGGAGAAGAGGGGATTGCAGACCAGGGCCCTGGTCCTCAGTTCTGGCTCTACCATGACTAGCCACTGAGGGCCCGGGGCTGCCCTCTCCCTCTCCAGGGCCTCCGGCTCCTCCCCTGTACACCCGGGGATCAGAGTGAGCAACTGACAGCCCTCAGGTCCATCCCGGGCACTTGGAGTGCAGGAGGCACTAGCATGGGACAGGGCTTCCCCAGGCCGCTTAGGGCTGCCACCTGAGCCGCCCTGGGAGCCCTGTGGGGCCCCCACTCTCCACTGACCTGGGGCCCAGCTCCACCTGGCCCTGCCTCACTCACTGTGGTCCTCGGGGATCCCAGCCTGGGCTGCCCCCTCAGCAGTTCCAGAGGCACCCCTTGAGAGGACCGGCACCCGAGGCGACTGACTTATATCAGAATTTGCCATGCAAACACGACGTGGAAGCCCAGAGGGTACACATGTGGGCCGTTCTCTCACTCTGTGGGGCATGTTCCTTGTGCCTTCAAAGACGGGACCTTGCTAGGAGAGGCTGTGCTGCTCACTCTCCCCCAGGAGAATCGGAGCCCCTATGGGTCCTTTACTGCCAAGAGCTGCAGAGAGAGGGCCACGGAGGCAGACGCGCAGCTTTAAAAAGGACGTGCTCACACACCCTGTGTGCCCTGGAGTGCAAGGCCTGAGCCCTGGCTTCTGGGCCCGGCTCAAGAGGGTTCTGGGTGCTGGGAACACCTGCTTCTTGGTCTGGGTGCTGGCTATGTGAGCATGTTCAGTTCATGAAAATCCACCAAGCCATACACGTGTGACTTGTACACTTTACATAGGTCATACTTCAGTACGTTCAAGCCCCTCCAGACAGACCCAGACCCCTAAACGCTGAGCCTCTGTCCTAGGCCAGGCCCTCTCCACGTGTCCTCGGCAGTTCTCCGGTGGCTCATTTGTGCCCAGGAATAAACAAGCCCACAGTCACGCCTCTAAGACACGGAGCTGCGTCTTGCTTGGTCCCGGGCTCAGCTCCACTGGAACCTGACTATGGGGAGGGGGTCAGTAGAGCCGGCTTGTTGGTGGGTGGCAGTGGACGGGCCCAGCAAGGGCTGGCACTGGGCCTGTGCCGGTGGCTGGCGTGTACAGGACGCCTCTCCAAGAGCTCGGCCTCTGGGTGCCCCATGTATAGACCTCCACGTGTGTCCAAGCACAAAAATGACTGGAGGTGAACCTGCCATCAGAGGTGAGGGCCTCAGTATTGGCATCTCACAGTCATGAGCCTGGGGCCCCCACAGTGGACCAGGCCCAGCCCACGGTCAGACAGGACACACTTGGGGAGCTCTGCCTCTTCTGCCCTCTGAGCAGCTCTCGGCAGGCAAAGGGCCCCCCACAGGGGCTCAGCTTCTCCTGGAGTGGGGACAGTGAGCGCCAGGCCTCCCCCAGCAATGCCCGCCTCTGTGGAGGACTGCCTGTCAGGCCTGAGCTTTGCCCCAGGGCCGAGGAAGCACCAGAAAGAGCTGGCCTCGCTTCCAGTGCCAGCTGGGCCACCTGCTTCCTGCAGAGCAGACCTGGGGCTTCGCCCACCGCATCCGGGGTGGTGGCCACTAACCCCAAATCCTGCCTTCTCTCCGCCTGCAGAGGAGTCCAACAAGAAACACCCGTTCCCCTGCCCCACCTCCTACCGGACGGCCCTCACCTACTATCTGGATATCACCAACCCGCCGCGCACCAACGTGCTCTACGAGCTGGCCCAGTACGCCTCGGAGCCCTTCGAGCAGGAGCAGTTGCGCAAAATGGCCTCCTCCTCAGGCGAGGGCAAGGTAAGCCTACCTCTCCCGTCCCCAGAACCCAGAGTGCCACCACGGCAGCCCTGGGCTGCAGCTCCCAGCCATTCTCCAAGCCTGTTTTGGGCCCAACTTCAGCCCTGTTGCCCCCTGTGCCTCTGGGTCCCCTCGCCCGTGTCTCACCCGCATTCTGTCTTCCTCAGGAGTTGTACTTGACCTGGGTCGTGGAGGCCCGGAGGCACATCCTGGCCATCCTGCAGGACTACCCATCCCTGCGGCCCCCCATCGACCACCTGTGTGAGCTGCTGCCTCGGCTCCAGGCCCGCTACTACTCCATCGCCTCGTCCTCCAAGGTGGGGGTGCCGGCGCTGCTGTCAGCCCTGGGCTCGAGGCCCGGCCCACGCATGGAAGGCACAGCATTGGCTCCTTCGGGGTGCACAGGTGCCCTGAGCCACGGCCCAGCTCTGCCCCAAATGCCTGGGCAGTCAGCTCGAGAGTCCCCGAGCTGTGCATCCAGTAGGCTGGACTATAAGACTGCAGACTGCTCTCAGCCCCGGTGCCCAGAACCCATCAGGGACGCTGCTGCGAAGGGGCTGAGGCGGCTTGGGTGCCTCAGAGGGTGTGAACAGGTCCCGAGCAGGGCCCCCATGCCGAGGCAGCTCAGGGGACAGGGTGGCAGGAGAGGGAAGGGGCCTCGGGCAAGGCTACCACACTCACTCCTGACCCCCTAACCAGGTCCACCCCAACTCCGTGCACATTTGTGCCGTGGCTGTGGAATATGAAACCAAGACTGGCCGCATCAACAAAGGTGTGGCCACCACCTGGCTGCGGGCCAAGGAGCCCGCCAAGGAGAATGGCCGCCGGGCCCTGGTGCCCATGTTTGTGCGCAAGTCCCAGTTCCGCCTGCCATTCAAGGCCACCACGCCCGTCATCATGGTGGGCCCTGGCACTGGGATTGCCCCCTTCATAGGCTTCATCCAGGAGCGGGCCTGGCTGCAGCAGCAGGGTGAGTGTATGGGCCCGGGGGCGGGGACAGGGACGGCATGGGGTCAGGCCAGGTCCACGACTAACCCTGGCTGCTGCCGCCCCAGGCAAGGAGGTGGGGGAGACGCTGCTCTACTACGGCTGCCGCCGGTCGGATGAGGACTACCTGTACCGCGACGAGCTGGCCCAGTTCCACAGGGACGGCTCCCTCACCCAGCTCAACGTGGCCTTCTCCCGGGAGCAGGCCCACAAGGTGAGGCCGTGGGCAGGCCGCTCAAGGGGACTGGGGGGCTGTGGGCCAGCCCTCCTCACTGGCACCCTCCGCCCCCAGGTCTATGTGCAGCACTTACTGAAAAGGGACAAGGAGCACCTGTGGAAGCTGATCCATGAGGGAGGCGCCCACATCTACGTCTGCGGGTGAGTGAGGGCAGTGGAAGGGGGGGCCCTGCCTGCCTGTCTGGGGGCCCCTGGCCCAGCCCCCAGTGTCACCTCCTTCCTGCCCCCAGGGATGCTCGGAACATGGCGAGGGATGTGCAGAACACGTTCTACGACATCGTGGCCGAGCTGGGGACCATGGAGCATGCCCAGGCCGTGGACTACATCAAGAAGCTGATGACCAAGGGCCGCTACTCGCTGGACGTGTGGAGCTAGGAGTGACCCAGCACAGTCTTGCTCTACCCTCTCACTCTATAGACTCGCCTGCCCATGTAATCACTTTCCTTACTCCCTTCTGCTGGTCTCCCGGGCAGTTCCTGCTGGGCCTTGCCACCAGAGGCAGGCCCAGTGACAGACTGTTCTGGGCCCACGATGTGCCCTCCAGAGCCCCCCAGCCCCAGGGCACGTGGCCAAGGGTGACCGGGCCCGCACTTTGTGAACACCTCAGGCCCAGTGGCTATACAAAAGGGGCTCCTCTCTCAGCTGAGCTGGGGCCTGCCCCTTCCACGTGATTTTCAATGAGTGTAAATAATTTTAAATAACTTCTGGCCCTTAGAATAAAGTTCTGTTTTCTGTATTTGCGTTGAGTGGATCTGGGGCCTCCACCTGGGTTTAGTTAGACCTACGCAGCGAGACCAACAGCTCTGGAGCCCCAAGAACCCAGGGTGGCACAGAGAGCCACCGAGCCCCTGCCATATGGAGAACACACCTGGAGCCACCACTGTGCCTCTCCCTTTATTGAGGCCGCTGGCCCCAGCTCCCCACAGGGCTGGGGCCCAGGTCTTCCTCTCCAGCATAACGTTAGGGGCCCACAGAGCCCACAAAATCCAGGGGAGAGCAGAAGAGACCCTCCCGGATGAGGGAAGCCCCCCACTCCCTCAACATATGGGGTACAGAAGCCCTTCCGGGCCGGGGTGCCATAGGGAGCCGAGCCTGCAGGCAGGGGAAGGCCCAGCCTCATTCTTTCTTGTTCCCGTGCCGCTGACTGTGGAATTTCTGGTGCACAACCCGCAGGGTGGTGAAGAAATTGCCGAGGAAGAGGAGGAGGAAGGGGAGGCCGCACATGAGCACCTAGGGGAGGAATCTCGGTTAGGACGGGGGCCGCGCCAGGCCCCCCCCCCCCCCCCCCAGCACCTTTTCCAGGGGCCCTGGCTCACCTGCCACTCCTTGCACTCAGGGTCCCGGGCCAGGCTGAACAACGTCAGCGCGTTAAAAAGCTGCCAGAACTGGGAGAGAGGGGAGTTTACACAGTAGAATGCAGTTGCTACTCAAGCCAGAGCAGGGGATGGACAGCCACGTGGACGGGGACATGCACAGAAACTTACCTGTCCAAAGAAAAGAAAGGGCAGCAAGAAGGTGAGGCCCCGCCACATCCAGGACTGGAAGCCCTCTGCAGGGAAGGAGGGACAGAGCAGAGAACAACCAAGGACAGATGTCACCTGACCCGGGTCGAGAGGAGAGGACTCCGCCTTCCCAGCAGCCTTGTCAGGATCCTAGAGGGCGGCCATGCCAACTCACCCACAGTGAGGTCCATGGTGTGCCTCTCGCCCAGGGCCCGCAGGCGGTACAGACAGCCGCTCTGGTAGTAATACTGCAGGAACTGCACAAAACCTGGGGAGAGCGGCGTCAGGACTGGGCTGGAGCCCAGAGTCCTCTCCCCAGCCCTCCCTGCAGACGAGTGCTGAGCCGACCAGGGACCCCGAGACACTCACTCTGGTACATGGAGAAGGACAGGAACTGGTTCCGGAACTTCTGATACATGAGGCCATCAGGCCTAAGGCAGAAGGAAGAGGAAGGTGGAGAGCTTGGAGGGCGCCATCTCTGTGTCCCGCCCCGGGGCCCTGGGAGCCAAGCTGGGCCACTCACCATGTCAACATGACTCCTGACAGGAACGTAGACACGTAATGATGGAAAACCCACCAGCCTTTGATCCTGTATCAGGAAGCCACTGTCACTCCTGTCCCCTCAGCCCCCAGGATTGGTGCTCGGGGACAAGGATGGGGCTGAGATGGGAAGAAAGCAGTACCCCCAGTTCCTCCTCCTCAGAGGGCCACGGCATCCCCGCAACTTTCTCGGGTAGCTCCAGTGCCCCCACCCACCTCAGGAGCCAGGGTCAGCCCCGCCCTCACCCACCGGGAGCCGTTGTTGATGAGGATGCTCTCTCGGATGGTCAGGGTGCAGTAATACCAGACCAGAAGGAAGTTGAAGGTAGCGTCTGTCACCCTGGGGAGGGGTACAGAGCGTTGGTGCCAGAGCTGGAGAGGGTGCAGGGTCCAGCCCCAAGCAGTGGGACACCCACCTGGAGTTGAGGAGGAAGCGGCAGGTGAAGGAGATGAGGATGAGGATGATGGTGAGGTAGAGCTTGAACTTCTCGTACTCGTCTTTGTAGGCGAACCTGGGGTGGGCACACGCTCATGGGACAGTCTGAAGTGCTGGTGGCGCCCACCCTCGCCTCCGCCCAAGGAGAGAGGCTCCTGCTCTGGACACACTTCTGTGGGTGGCATGGGACCAGCACGGGGGAGCAGTCCCTGAACCCCAAGGCTTAGCCAGGGAAGCTGGGGCAGAAATGGAAAGAACCCGGGAGAGCAGGGTTGAGACCCAGCCCACTACAAATTACTTAGCCTGCTTGCTCAGGAGGGTCACGTTGACGTTGCCCAGAACCAGGCTCAGGTACAACCTATTGGGGGGAGGTGGAGGGGAGAGACCAGGTGAGGAGAGGCTCTGACTGAGAGGGAAGCCAAAGGGCACAGAGCCCGCCAGGTGGGCCAGGCCTGGCCAAGATCCGGGTCACCACCCCACCCAGCCTTCCCATGGCCTTGGCTTTGAGTTCTGACCTTGAGGATGTACAGACCAACTGCATGGGAAACACTGATGCCCGGCCTTTCTCCCTGCCTGCTCCCAAATCCTGCTCCAGGGCACACTGACCTCCCCTCCCTCCCTCCTCTGCCCCCAAGCTCCCCCACCTCAGGGCCTCAAGGGCAGCCTGGCTCTCCCCCCACCCCTCGGAAGCCGTGCCCACATCTCAGATCGCCTGGGCAGTGGACTCAATGCCCCTGTGCATGATCACCATCTATCACCTACCCTACAGTTCCTGCCACTTCGAGCACCCTCAGCCCTGAGTTCACTGCAGCAACCCACGTCCGCAGCCACCCCAGGACCTCCTCCCAACCCAGAATGGCCTCCTCAGAAGCTGGTTGTATTCTGACCCCAAGCGCCCACCTGCCAGGACCATTCCACCACTTGGACCCTCCCCTCCCTGAGGCTTCCAGGCCCTCCTGACTGTTCTCCTTTCCTGAGCCAGCTGAGTCCCCACACCCTCCTTCACATGTCAACCACTTTCTTGCCAACCCCGTGACTCCCAGCTCCTTGCACTGCCATCACACCCACCAACAAAGCTCATCTCTTCCTTCTCTGCCAGGGAAACTCTGAGAGGTGACCCGAAAGTCAGCCATGTACAGGCAGCTGCACCCACACAGGGGCTCTTGTTCACACTCAAGCCACATGGACCAGCTCAGAGTGGTTAGGGGACTTGCCCAAGGGTGCAAAGGGACTCGGGCATGGCGGGACTCCAACCAGGCTGCCAGGCTGCCTCTCCCCATCGCCGCTAGCTCCCTATCCCATTCCCAGCGACGGCCTCATCCAACCCTCTCCTGCAAACCCTCCATCCCGTGTCCCTCCAGCAGCCAACATCTCCCCGCCTGCCGCCTCCCATCCCAAAGAGGAAGGGCCTGGCCCAGCCCAGCCCATCTCCCCAGGGACTTCCCTCCATCGCTTAGCACCCCTTTCCTGGGTCTCTCCCCTCTGCTGGCCCCACCTCTCAGCAGTAGAGATGCCCAAGTCTTTCCTGTGTGCAAACAAACCTAAACACACACCTACACATGCCCCGAAACCCTCGTGCCAAGTTTTAGTGATCAGTTTCTAGTTACTAGTTTCTGCTTCCACTCACAGCCAAGTTTCTGAAGAGTGGCCTAAACTTGGCTGCCTGCTCGGCTCTCCTGTCATCCCCAACATCCACTTCCACCAACACCATCCTGGGTCAGCCCGACTTCCAGTGAAACATTTCCCCTTCCTTATGACATGTGACCCCGGTGGGCCGTCTGATCTGAGGCCACTGACCACGCCTTCTTTCCTTACCTTGTGGGACATGCTCTCTCCCTGTTGCACTCTCCCACTGCCTGCAGTCTCTGCTGGATGTTTTTCGCTCAGCCTAGGGTCCTGCCCTGTCCCCTGCCCATCCTCCTGGGTGACTAGGGCTGATCTAAGTGCATATCTGACCTGTCACTGTCCCCCGCCTACTGGGCTGAGGCAAACTCTGCAGCCTGGCTCCCCCTGTGGTCTTACTGTGACCTCTCACCTCCCATGCTGAGCTCTGGCCATCACCTTCCCGTGTCTGCCCCGCTCACCCCTTTATTCTTTACACTTGGCTCAGGCACCACTCACTCCAGGAGGCTCCCTCTGACCTCCTGGGCTGGGTTAGGGGCCTCACTGGGCTCCCCCATTCCCTGTATACCCCCACAAAGCACTCATCGTGGCGAGCCATCACTGTCGCTCGGGCTGTCTCCCCTGACATGGGGCTGTGCCCGAGTGCTCAGCCAGAGCGGGTCCAGGGAGCTTTGCTGACTGAACAACCAAGCAGAGGAAGACAGGGCTTCAGGCCTCTCTCCCAGGAGTGGCTGTGAACTGAGCTTGGGCGAGGGGTCTCACCCATTCTTCTTGGGCAAATAGGCCTCCATGTCGAAGAAGAGGCCTTGGCGCTCCTTGATCTGGTTCTCCAGCTCCTGGGCGGCCTCCTCAGCCCCCGACGGGAGGGAAGATTTGCATCTGCAGGTGGGGCCAGAAGCCAGAGTCAGAGCAGGAGGCACCAGGTATCACACCTGACACCGGTGGGGCAGGAGGGCAAACGGGAGAAGCCATGCCCAGGGACGCTCCAGGAGTCAGCACCAGCCGTCCACCCCACCAGGCCAGCCACCTACTCCCAGCCCAAGGCTAGGGGGGTATGCGGGAGCTTGAGGGGGGGGGTCCTAACTTCTTCAGGAGGAGGGCCAGCTCCTGGAGCCGTTTCTTCTGTCGAGTGATGGAGCCGGTACAGCTGTTCTGCAGCTTGGTCAGCTCCTCCAGCTTCAGGCGGTACAGCCGGTGGGTCTCCTGGGGACCGGGTTGGGGGAAGGCTTGGGCTGACTGTGAAGCCCCTGAGCCAGAGCCTGCTGGGCAGGAACGCCCCCAGGGCTCCTTGAGAGGGTCTGAGCAGGAAAGGAAGCAGCCAGCTGTGCCAGCCCAGGGACCTCCTTGAGGGTGCTCTCTCCCCAAGGCAGGCAAGGAGATAGGGTTCTTCTTGCAAGCCCAGAAGCCCCCGCGGCACCCCTCTCCCAGAAACAGGCTAGTTCCCTGAAGGTTTTCTCAGCCTCAACCCATCTACTAGTTGTTCCTCTGCTCTCTCCCTACCCTGAGTCTGGACTCCAGGACCACAGGTCCACCTTCTGGACCAGGCAGGCTGCCTGAAGCCACCCCTGCCCTCTCAGACCCTCCTGCCCAGCCAGCCTGCAAGAGCGGGGGGGAGTTGAACCTATCCAAGATGCCCTCTGCTCCAGCACTCCCAGCATCTTGCTTCCAGCTTAAAGGTCATCAGGCTTCTGCCCTTGGACTTCCTGCTATAAGGCTAGCCCCTCTACCCCTCCCCCAGCACCTTTGGCCTAAGGCTTCCCAGAGCACTTTGCCCTGGTGGGTGAATCTCGAGAAGCAGCCTGGAGATTGGGCAAGGGGCGGTGTGAGGAAGATGAGGCAGGGGCCGAGGCCAGGACAGTGGTGGCCAGGCGGGGAGACTTGGTCTGCTCTGCCCAGGACTCTGGGCAGCAGCGCCAACCGCAGCAGGCGTGGCCAGGCCAGGGGGCAGCTGGGCTTCAATGCGGACAGGAAGGGGCTGGCACCAGACCAGGAGAGGCAAGCCCTGATCAAGTGCCCAGCTGGCCTGGGCTCTACCTTGTCTGGGTCTTGTTTCTCACGCCCAGGAAGAGCCACCACACCCCCTCAGAAACCCAGCTTGTGCCACCTCTGCCCACCCAAGCCACCACCATCTCCTGTCGCCGGGAGGCCAGCAGCCTCCTCCTCCCTGGCCTTCCCCCAGAACAGCACAGTGGCCCATACGAGTGAGGTGCAGACAATCCTCCCATGGCTCCCCACTGGCCTCAGAGAGACCCCAGTCCCGGCCAGGCCCCTGAGGTTCCTGCAGAGTCTGGCCGGCCCACTTCGCCCCTCCTTCTCTGTGCAGCAGCCACATGGTCCTGTCTTCGTGGGCGCTGTCCTTCATCCTGGACCGGCCAGGCCCGGCCCCCATCCAGGCCGGGACTTCACCTCACCACCACTTCCCCTGGCCGCACTGAGCCCAGACCGCTGCCCGAGGGCGGGGACGCGCTGCTCGCAGCTCCGGCCGGTCAGCGCCCGCGGCACGCCGGCTGAGTGACCGCCCCAAGACTGGGCCGGGCCAGCTCTGACTCCGGCGGCCGCTCTCCAAGGCCCCGGCGAGAGGCCCGAGTCCGCCTGGCGCAGTGGGGTCCCGCCGGGGTCGCGGCGGCCGCGCGGCAGAAGGGCGCCGCGACCGGACACTCATTTGGGGCCGAGAAGAGGGTCCAGCCGGCGACACCGGGACCCGGGGCCTCGCCGCCCTCGGGAACGACGCCAGGGTCCCCGACCCCTGACCCCGAGCTCCCCGCTGCCTGACCTGGGGCTGCCCGACCCTTGACCTCGAGCCAGACAGACGAAGCTGGAGACCAATGGGCGCCCGCATTGGCGCTCACCTGGATGCTCTGGAAGTCCTGCTGAAGCTCCTCCCAGTCCCGCAGGCAGTCGCCCAGCGGGCCCGGGGGCGGGGGCTGCATGGCTGCCGGGCCACGCGCCGGACAAGCCGCGACTGGAGGACAGCGCCGCAACCTCCGCGGTCCTAGGAGCCCCCGCCTCCGCCGCCCCCCCCCCCGCCCGCTTCCGGGCTCGCGCCGCCGCGACCACCAATAGGCAAAGGCCTCGAGCCGCAAACGCGCTGGTCCCGCCCTCCGCCTGAGCCAATCAGCGCCCGGGGCGGCCCCGGGGCGGGGCCACGTGTGCCTGAGGCCGCTAGCCTCTCTACTCCCCGCCCCGCTACTCCCCGCCCGGGCTGGGGCGGTGGCGGCCCATCTCTCGGCTGCACGGGTCGCGCCAACCCCTTGGTGCAGCTGGCGGTGCCCTTGCCCGTCAGGCTGGAAGTAAACCAAGGCCCAGGGAGGTGACACCTGCCTCAAACACTTTCGCCCTTGGGAAGCGGCGCCTCTGCGGGGACGGGATTACGAGCCTCTTCTCTCGCCTGGATTTTTATAGCAGCCACCTTACTGTCTCTCTGCCTCAGGCTCACTGCTACTGTCCCTTCACACAGCCACCAGACGGCCCTTCCTAAAACAGAAGACTAATCCCCACCATGTCCCTGCCCAAAACTTTCCAACGGCTCTGCCCTGCCTACCAGGAGCTCCCTAACCGACAGCCGTTGCTCTGCAGCCATCCCTAGGCTCTGTCCCAGCTCAGACCCCGAATAAAGCCCGTGCTGCCTGAAAAGCCCTTACACCTCTGGCAAAACCCCACTCCTTGAGGACTTGGGCTTCCGTTTGAGGCGGGCAGGGGATGAGGCAAGGCTGTGCGCTTGTGCCAGGAGCCTCTCAGAGCCGTGGAGCCTGGGGCCAGGGCCTAGGCTGGGGCTGGGGGATCTCCACTCATGGGCGAGTACTGTGACACCCCCTATGGACCAGCACAAGGTGGGAACCCCTGGAGCTCCCCCCAAGCAGCCTCCAAGTCATGGGGGCACGTGGGGCAGCTGCTCTGGCAGCCTTCCAGAGGCAGCCTCAGGAGTGCAGTGGGGGTGGTCCAGAATGCCCCAGGGATGGGGGCAGTCGCTGAGTCCGAGCAGACTGCACCTGCTGTGTGGTGTGAAGGAGGAGCCTGGGAAGAACCACTGCAGGAGGCTGACATGAGGTTCCAGGCAGCAGAGGCCTTCTCCTTCCACATCAACCTGGTTACTGCCTTTGGCCCACTATACACAACATGCCCCCAACCAAGGTTCTTCAGGACCCATAGCTGGGCCACAGAGAAGATCAGTAGAGATCCTTGATGTCTGTGACCAAGTCTCCAAGGACGATCTTCTCCCACTCCAACAGCTGAGTCACCAAGCCCTGATTTGGACACATGTTGTTTTGGCACTTCTTGACATAGGCCCAGGACCTCTGTGAATGCAAGAAAAGAAAGCAGACTTCAGGATTGCACCTGGGCCCTTTCCACCTCCATCAGAGCCAGCTCAGGAAGGACAGGAGGCACTCATCCAGGGGCCAGCAACGTGGCTTAAGGGCCGGACACAGAAACAGCAGCAGCTTGGGATTAATACATTAGGGCAAGGAGTCTTCAGAGCTGGCTCTGCCTTGGGCAAGTCCCTCTATACCTCTGCTTCTCAATGTGGACACAGAAGTCCTTCTTGTTTCAGATGGTTCCTGTGAAGACTGAGGCAGCGTGTGTGAACCCTCGCAAGGCAGGAAAGCAGCTTGCCCAAGCCTGGCACGCAGTGCAGCCTCAGCAAAGGTTTGTGTTGTGAGTGGGTAAATTAATGGAAAGAGGAAGAGAACCACAGGCAAATTCTCTGAAGAAGGAAAATCAAAGCTCCCTTCTTTCAGGCATCCAGCCTAAAATGCAGGAAGGGTTGTTACATGAAGGAAGGTGACAGGCTGGTCTCCATCTGGATTGAGGACAGAGGAAAAAGGAAAAGGTAAACGTGGTGTCTCAACAAACTAGGAATCGAAGGAAACGACCTCAAAATAATAAAGGTCATATATGAAAGCATATAACATCATACTCAGTGTGAAAGTCTGAAAGCTTTCCCTCTAAGATCAGGAACAAGGCAAAGATGCTCGCTTTTACCACTTCTATTCAACACTGTATTAGAAGTCCTAACTCGAGCAATTAGGCAAAAAAAGAAAAAAAGAAAAGGCATCCAAATTGGAAAGGAAGTAGTAAAATGATCTCTGTTTGCCGATGGCATGATCTTATAAGTAGAAAACCTTAAAGATAGACCAAAAAGACCTATTAGTTATTAGTTAGAACTAATAAAGGAATTCAGCAAAGCTGCAAGATACAAAATCAGTCAAAATCCATTGCATATCTATACACTAACAATGAACAATCTGAAAAGGAAATTAAGAAATTCCCATTTACAACAGCATCAAAATGAATAAAATACTTAGGAATAAACTTATCCATGGAGGCAGAAGACTTGTACCCTGAAAACTACAAAATGTTGCTGAAAGAAATTAAAGAAGACATAAATAAGAGGAACGTCCCATGGACACGGATTGGAAGACAATATTGTTAAGATGTCAATACCACCCAAAGTGAATATCGATTTGATGCAATCTGTATCAAAATCCTAACAGCATTTCTGCAGAACTAGAAAAACCCGTCCTAAAATTCATATGGAATCTCAAGGGATCCCCTAATAGCCAAAACAATCTTGAAAAAAGAAGAACAAAGTTGGAATTCTCACACTTCCCAATTTCAAGCCTTTGAAGTTATTACAAACCTATAGTAATCAAAATGGTACAGTACTGACATAAAGACAGACATTTAAACCAATGGAATAGAACAGAAAGCCCAGAAATAAACCCTCACATATCTGGTCAAATGGTTTCAACGAGGGTGCCAAAACATTCAATGGAGAAAGGACAGTGTTTTCAACAAATGGTACTGGGAAACTGGATATCCACATGCAAAAGAACGAAGTTGGATCCTTACCTTATACCATGTACAAAATTAACTCAAAAGGATTGAAGATCTAAGCGTAAGAGCTAAGACTATAAGACTCTTAGAATAAAACATAAGGGAAAAGCTTCATGACATTGAATTTGGCAATGATTTCTTGCATAAGTCACCAAAAGCACAAGCAATAAAAGAAAAAATAGACAAATTGAACTATATCAAATTAAAAACTTCTGTGCACCAAAAGACACAATCAGGGGCCGGTCCCATGGCCGAGCGGTTAAGTTTGTGCCCTCTGCTTCAGCGGCTCGGGGTTTTGCCAGTTTGGATCCCGGGCACGGACATGGCACCACTCATCAGGCCATGCTGAGGTGGCATCCCACATCGCACAACCAGAGGCACTCACAACTGGAATATACAACTATGTACTGGGGGGCTTTGAGGAGAAGAAGAAGGAAAAATAAAAGAAGCTTGGCAACAGATGTAACAGATGTTAGCTCAGGTGTCAATCTTCAAAAGAAAAAAAGATACAATCAACAGAGTAAAAAGGCAAGCCACAGAATGGGAGGAAACATTTGTAAATCATATATCTGATTTATATCCAGATATATATCCAGGTGTTAATATGAAGAATATATAAGGAACTCCTAAAGCTCAACAACAAAAAACAAACAACTCAATTAAAAAATGGGCAAAGGACTTGAACAGACATTTCTCCAAAGAAGATATACAAATTGCCAATAAGCTCATAAAAATATTTGCTCAACATCACTAATCATTAGGGAAATTCAAATTAAAACTACATAAAGATACCACCTCACCCCCATTAGGATGGTTACCATCAAACAAACAGAAAACAAGAAGCACTGGCAAGGATGTGGAGAAAGTGGAACTCTTGTGCACTGTTGGTGGGAATATAAAATGGTACAGCCACTGTGGAAAACAGCATGGAGATTCCTCAAAAAATTAAAAATAGAATTACTGTATGGCCCAACAATTCCACTTCTGGGTATATACCCAAATGAATTGAAAGCAGGGTCTCAAAGAGACGTTTATACACCCATATTCATAGCGGCGTTGTTCACAGTAGCTAAAACATGGAAGCGACCTAAGTATCCATCAATGGATGAATGGATAAGCAAAATGTTGTATATATATATATATATATATATATATATATACAAGGGAGTATTATTCAGCCTTAACAAGGAAGGAAATTCTGACATGTGCTGCAACATGAATGAACCCTGAGGGCATTATGCAAGGTGAAATAAGCCAGTCACAAAAGGACAAATGCTGTGTGATCCACCTATATGAGGTACCTAGAAGAGTCAAAATCATAGAGCCAGAAAGCAGAATGGTGGTCGCTGGGGTAGGGGAGAATGGAGATTTATTGTTTAATAGGTACAGGCATTCCTCAGAGATATTGTGGGTTCAGTTCCAGACCACTGAAATAAAGTGAGTATCACAAAAAAGCAAGTCACATGATTTTTTTTGGTTTCCC
This sequence comes from Equus asinus, assembly GCF_041296235.1. Lineage (NCBI taxonomy): Eukaryota > Metazoa > Chordata > Mammalia > Perissodactyla > Equidae > Equus > Equus asinus. The sequence goes on along the minus strand of NC_091803.1, from coordinate 16,408,218 downwards.
AGTGCATATAAAAGTTATGTTTACACTGTATTGTAATCTATTAAGTGTACAATAGCATTATGTCTGAAAACACAATATACATACCTTAATTAAAAAATACTTTATTACTAAAAAATACTAACCATCACCTGAGCCTTCAGCAAGTCATAATCTTTTTGCTGGTGGGGGGTCTTGTGAAAACACAGTCTCTGTGAAGCACAATAAAGTGAAGGACAATAAAACGAGGTATACCTGTAGAGGGTTTCAATTCTACAAGATGAAAAGAGTTATGAGGATGGATGGTGGTGACGGCTGCACAACAGCGTGAACGTGTTTAACACCACTCAACTGCACACTTAAAACACGGTTAAGATGGTCCATTTTATGTTAGGTGTATTTTAACACAATAAAAAAGAGAGGGAGAGAAAAACTACAATGAGATACCACTTCATAGCCATTAGGATGGCTACTATTAAACAAACAGAAAATAAGGGGCTAGCCCTGTGGCCAAATGGTTAAAGTTCCACATGCTCCACTTCGGCAGCCCAGGTTCATGGGTTCAGATCCCCGGGCACGAACCTGTTCCACTCATTAGCCAGGCTGTGGAGGCACCCCACATACAAAATGGAGGAAGAGTGGCACAGATGTTAGCTCAGGGATAAGGTTCCTCAAGCCAAAAAAAGAGGAAGACTGGCAACAGATGTCAGCTCAGAGCAAATCTTCCTTACCAAAAAAAAAAAAAAAAGAACAAGTGTTGCACAATAAGTGTAGGCACAATTTGGAAACTTATGTGCTGTCGGTAGGAATGTAAAATGGTGCAGCTGTGATGGAAAACAGTATAGTGGTTCCACAGAAAAGTAAAAATAGAATTACCATATGATCCAGCAATTCCACTCCGGGTATGGACCCAAAAGAATTAAAAGCAGGTGCCTAGTGGGGCTTGTATTCATGGGTTCAACAGGACAGTAGCAAACAAAGTAATAGTTCTTAACTGTCTATCACCCCAAGGCTCAGTGCAGAGGGAGCAAACAGAAACTTCCATCTTCCAGTCTTCCCCTGAAAGACGTATATTTGCCCACTTTAAAAGCTGCTGCTTGAGGGTCTGGCGTCCAATCAGGCTGAATCAAGGTACAGACTGAGATTCTCTCCTCTGGGACAGTGACAAGTCTTGCCATGCCCTCAACTACTAGGAGCCACTAAGTACAAAGTAGGCTGCTTGCACAACCAAAAAGGTTTGAGAGACAACCAAGAACTAGGGAAGGGCTAAACAATAAGGTTCATCTCCAGGCCACTCCTTCAAGACTGAGAGGTGGCTGTCTTATCTAATGTATAGAAACCAACAGAGAGAGTCAAAGAAAATGAAGAAACAAAGGAATATGTTCCAAACAAAAGAACAAGATAAAACCTCATGGGGCCAGCCCCGGGGCGCAGCGGTTAAGTGCGCACATTCTGCTTCGGCAGCCCAGGGTTCGTCAGTTCAGATCCCAGGTGCGACATGGCACCACTTGGCAAGCCATGCTGTGGTAGGCGTCCCACATATAAACTGGAGGAAAATGGGCATGGATGTTAGCTCAGGGCCAGTCTTCCTCAGCAAAAAGAGGAGGACTGGCAGAAGTTAGCTCAGGGCTGATCTTCCTCAAATAAATAAATAATTAATTAATTTTTTTAAAAAAAGATAAAACCTCAGAAGAACATCTTGATGATATAGAGAGACATGATTTACCTGATAAAGAGTTCAAAATAACAGTCATAAAGATGCTCACTGAGGTCAGGAGAATAATGCATGAACAAAGTAACAATTTCAACTAAGAGACAGAAAATATAAGAAAGTATCAAACAAAAATTACAGAACTGATGGGCTGGCCCTGTGGCCAAGTGGTTAAGTTCGCGCGTTCCGCTGCAGGCGGCCCAGTGTTTCATTGGTTCGAATCCTGGGCGCGGACATGGCACTGCTCGTCAAACCACGCTGAGGCAGCGTCCCACGTGCCACAACTAGAAGGACCCACAACGAAGAATATACAACTATGTACCAGAGGGGCTTTGGGGAGAAAAAGGAAAAAATAAAATCTTTGAAAAAAAAAAAATTACAGAACTGAAGAATACAATAACTGAACTAAAAAAAAATACCATAGAAGGATTCAACAGCAGACTAGATGAAGTGGAAGAAAAGATTAGTGAACTCAAAGACAGGGCAGTGGGACTCATCCAATCAGCAGAAAAAGAAAGTGAAAAAGAGTGAAGATAGGGGCCAGCCTCATGGCCTAGTGGTTAGGCTTGGCACACTTCACTTTGGCAGCCCAGGTTCAGTTCCTGGGCACAGATGTACACCACTTGTCAGCGGCCATGCTGTGGCAGCAACCCACAGACAAAATAGAGGAAGACTGGCACAGATGTTAGCTCAGGGCAAATCTTCCTCAGCAAAAAGAAAATAAAAGAAAAAGAGTGAAGATAGCTTAAAGGACTTATGGGACAACATCAAGAGGATCAATATTCACATTACAGGGGTCCCAGAAGGAGAAGATAGAAAGAAAGGGGCATGAAACTTATTTCAAGAAATAAAGGCTGAAAATTTCCCTAACCTGGGGAAGGAAACAGATATCTAGATCCAGGAAGTTTCAAACAAGATGAACCCAAAGAGATACACACCAAGACATATTATAAGTAAATTGTCAAAAGTTAAAGACAAGGAGAGACTCTTAAAAGCAGCAAGAGAAAAACAACTTGTTACATACAAGGGAACCCCCATACGACCATCAGCAAATTTTCAGCAGAAACTTTGCAGGCCAGAAGGAACTGGCACAGTATGTTAAAAAAAATTGCTAACCGAGAATACTCCACCTAGAAAAGTTGTCCTTCAGAATTGAAGAAGAGCTAAAGAGTTTTCCAGACAAGCAAAAGCTGAAGGAGCTCCTCAGCACCAGACTGGCATTACAAGAAATTTTAAAGGCATTTCTTTAAGCTGAAATGAAAGGGCACTAATTAGTCACAGGAAAACATATGAAAGTATAAATCTCACTGGTAAAGGTAAATACATAGTAAAATTCAGAATACTGTTGTAAAGGTGGTGGGTTAATCACTTATATATCTAGTATGAAGAATGAAAGACAAAAATACTAAAAATATCTATAACTACAATAATTTGTTAATGGATACACAAGATAAAAAGATATAAACTGTGAAATCAAAAACATAAAATGGCAGGAGGAGTAAAAATGTAAAGCTTCAGAATGCACTTGAACTTAAGTTGTTATCAACTTAAAAAAGCCTATTATAAATATAAGTTGTTTTATGTAAGCCTCATGGTAACCACATAGCAAAAACCTATAGTAAATATACAAAAGAGAAAGAGAAAGGAATCTAAGCACACCAATATAGAAAATCATCAAATCACAAAGGAAGAGAGCAAGAGAAGAAGAAAAGAACAAAGGAATTACAAAACAGACAGAAAAACAATCAACAAAATGGCAGTAAGTCTATACTAGTCAATAATTACCTTAAATGTAAATGAACTAAATTCTCTAATCAAAAGACATAGAGTGGCTAAATGCTTAAAAAAGGAAGATCCATTTATATACTGTCTAAGAGACTCACTTCAGATGTAAAAATACACACAGACTGAAAGTGAAAGGATGGAAAAAGATATTCCATGCAAATGGAAACTAAAAGCTGGCTGAGGTAGCTTTACCTACATCAAACAAAAGAGACTTTGAGACAGAGACAAAGAAGGCCATTATATAATGACAAACAGGTCAATCCAACAAGAGGACATTACACTGGAGCATCTAAAGATACAAGGCAAATATTAACAGACCTAAATGGAGAAATAGACAGCAATACGATAATAGTAGGAGACTTTAATACCCCCACTTTCATCAATAGGTAGATCATCCAGACAGAAAATCAATAAGGAAACTTCGGACATAAACTACATGTTAAGCCAGATGGCCTTAACAGATGTTTACAGAATATTCCAGCCAATAGCAGCAGAATACACATTCTTCTTTTTTTTTTTTTTTTTAAAGATTGGCACCTGGGCTAATGACTGTCGCCAATCTTTTTTTTTTTTTTTTCTGCTTTATCTCCCCAAACCCCCCCTGTACATAGTTGTAGATCTTAGTTGCAGGTCCTTCTAGTTGTGGGATGTGGGACACTGCCTCAATGTGGCCTGACGAGCGGTGCCATGTCCGCGCCCAGGATCCGAACCCTGGGCCACCGCAGTGGAGCGGGCGAACTTAACCACTCGGCCACGGAGCCGGCCCCTACACATTCTTCTTAAGTGCACATGGAACATTCTCCAGGATAGATCATGTGTTAGGCTATGAAACGAGTCTTATAAATTTAAAAAGATTGACATCATATCAAGCATCTTTTCTGATCACAATGGTATGAAACTAGAAATCAATTACAAGAAGAAAATTGGAAAATTTACAAATATGTGGAGATTAAACAACATGCTACTGAACGACCAATGGGTCAAAGAAGAAACCAAAAGAGAAATCAAAAAATATCTTGAGACAAATGAAAATGGAAATACAACATACCAAACTCATGGGATGCAGCAAAGGCAGTACTGAGAGGGAAATTCATAGAAATACACACCTACACCCACATTAAGAAACAAAAAAGATCTCAAATAAGCAATTTAACTGTACAGCTCAAGGATCTAGAAAAAGAACAAACTAAGCCAAAAGTTAATAGAAGGAAGGAAATAACAAAGATCAGAGCAGAAATAAATGAAAGAGAGACTAAAAAGACAATAGAGAAGATCAATGAAAATAAGAGCTGTTTTTTTGAAAAGATAAACAAAATAGACAAATCTTTAGCTAGACTCACCAAAAAGAGAGAGAGAGAGACAGAGAGAGAGAGGGGGGACTCAAACAAATAATATCATAAATTAAAGAGGAGATGCTACAACTATACCAAAGAAATACAAAGGACCATAAGAGATTACTATGAACAATTGTATGCCAACAAATTGTACAACCTAGAAAAAATGGATAAATTCCTAGAAACAGACAACCTACCAAGACTGAGTCAGGAAGAAAGAGAAAATCTAAACAGACCAATTACTAGCAAAGAGAATTAAATCAGTAATCAAAAACTTCCCCCAAAATGAAAGTCCAGACCAGAGAGCTTCACTGGTGAATTCTACGAGACGTTTAAAGAAGAATTACTATCCATCTTTCTCAAATTCCTCCAATAAAACAGAAGAGGGAACACTCCAAACTTATTCTACAAGGCCAGCATTACCCTGATACCAAAACCAGACAAGGACACTACAAGAAAAGAAAATTACAGGCCAATATCCCCAATGAACATACATGTAAATATCCTCAACAAAATATTAGCAACCCAAATGCAATACATTAAAATGATCATACACCACAATCAAATGGGATTTATTCCAGGGATTCAAGGATGGTTCAACATCTGCAAATCAATCAATGTGATACAGCACATTAACAAAATGAAGGATAAAAATTATATGATCATCTCAGTAGATGCAGAAAAAGCATTTGACAAAATTCAACATCCATTTACGATAAAAACTCTCAACAAAGTGGGTATAGAAGGACTGTACCTCAAGATAGTAAAGGCCATATATGACAAACCCACAGATAACATCATACTCAATGGTGAAAAGCTGAAAGATTAGGAACAAGACAAGGATGCTCACTCTCACCACATTTATTCAACATAGTATTGCAAGTCCTAGACAGAGTAATCAGGCAAGAAAAAGAAATAAAAGGCATCTAAACAGGAAAAGAATAAGTAAAACTACCTCCCTTTGTAGATGACATATATATATATATATATATATATATATATATATATATATATATATAAAACCCTAAAGACTTCATCAAAAAACTGTTAGAACTAATAAACAAATTCAGTAAAGTTCCAGGATACAAAAATCAGTCATGTTTCTATATACTAATAACAAACTATCAGAGAAATGAAGAAAACAATCCTATTTGCAATTGCATCAAAAAGAATAAAATATTAGAATAAATTTAACCAAAGTGGTAAAAGACCTGTATACTGAAACTATAAGGCATTGATAAAAGAAACTGAAGAAGACACAAATAAATGGAAAGATACTCTCTGTTCATGGATTGGAAGAATTAACATTGTTAAAATGTCCATACAGCCCAAAGCAATCTACAGATTCAATATAATCCCTATCAAAATTCTAACAGCATTTTTCACAGAAATAGAACAAACAATCCTAAAATTTGTATGGAACCACAAAAGACCCCAAATAGCCAAAGCGATTTTTGTTCAATCTCCTGAAAGAACAAAGCTGGAAGCATCATGCTCTCTGGTTTCAAACTATATTATAAAGCTATAGTAATCAAAGTTGTGGTATTGGCATAAAAATATACACATAGATCAATGGAACAGAATAGAGGGTACAGAAATAAACCCATGCATATATGGTCAATTGATTTACAACAAAGGAGCCAAGAATATACAATGGGAAAAGGACAGTCTCTTCAATAAATGGAGTTGGGAAAACTGGACAGCCACATGCAAAAGAAAGAAACTGGACCACTATCTTACCCCGTACACAAAAATCAACTCAAAATGGATTAAAAGCTTGAATGTAATACCTGAAACCATGAAGCTCCCAGAAGAGAACAGGCAGTAAGCTCCCTGACATTGGTCTTGGCGATGATTTTTTGGATTTGACACCAAAAGCAAAGGCAACAAGAACAAAAATAAACAAGTGGGACCACATCAAACTAAAAAGCTTCTGCATAGCAAAAGAAGCCATCGACAAAATGAAAAGGCAACCTACTGCATGGGAGAAAATATTTTTAAACCATATATCTGATAAGGGGTTAATATCCAAAATATAAAGAACTCATACAACTCAACAGCAGAAAAACAAAAAACAAGCCAATGAAAAAAAGGGCAGAGGATCTGAATAGACAATTTTTCCAAAGAAGATATGCAGATGGCCAACAGGTACATGAAATGGTGCTCAACATTACTAATCGTCAGGGAAATGCAAATCAAAACCACAATGAGATATTACCTCACACCCTGTTAGAATGACTATTATCAGAAAGGTAAGAAATAACAAGCGTTGGAAAGGATGTGGGGGAAAGGGAACCCTTGTACACTGTTGGTGGCAATGTAATTGGGTGCAACCACCATGGAAAACAGTATGGAGGTTCCTCAAAAAATTAAAAATACAGAACTACCATATGATCCAGCAAATCCACTTCTGAGTATTTATTCAAAGGAAATGAAAACACTAACTCAAAAAGATATCTGCATCCCTATGTTCATTGCAGCATTGTTTACAGTAGCCAAGACATGGAAACAACCCCCTGATGGATGCCCACTGATGGATGAATGGGTAAAGAAGATGTGGCAGTATATATATATATATATATATATAGTGGAATACTATTCAGCCATGAAAAATAAGAAAATCTCGCCATTTGTGACAACATGGATGGATCTTGAGGGCATTATGCCAAGTGAAATAAATCAGAGAAAAATAAATACCATATGATCTCACTTATATGTGGAATCTAAAACAAAAAACAACCCTGAACTCATCCACACAGAGTACACAGTGATGGTTGTCAGAGGTGGGGCTAGGGGGTGAGTGAAAAGGGTGAAGGCAGTTAAAAGATACAAGCTTTCAGTTACAAAATAAATAAGTTCTAGGGTTGTAATGTACGGCATGGTGACTATAGTTAATAATACTGTATTGTATATATTTTTTTTTTGAGGAAGATTAGCGCTGAGCTAACTACCGCCAATCCTCCTCTTTTTGCTGAGGCAAGGAAGGCTTCTCCCCTGCAGGTTTCAGATGGACTGTGGTCCCGCCGACACTTTGATTTTGGACTTCTGGCCTCCAAACTGTGAGACAATAAATTTCTGTTCTTTGGGGCCACCCAGTTTGTGGTACTTTGTTATGGCAGCCCTAGGAAACTAACACAGTGACCAATGTTTTATTTTTTAAATATTCTTAGGAACTCACCAATTTTAAGATTTTTTTTTTCAGGAAGATTAGCCCTGAGCTAACTGCTGCCAGTCCTCCTCTTTTTGCTGAGGAAGACTGGCCCTGAGCTAACATCCGTGCCCATCTTCCTCTACTTGATACATGGGACACCTACCACAGCATGGCTTGCCAAGTGGTGCCATGTCCACACCCAGAATCCAAACCAGCGAACCCTGGGCAGCCGAGCAGCAGAACGTGCAAACTTAACCGCTGCGCCACCGGGCTGGCCCCTGTATTATATATTTGAAAGCTGCTAAGAGAGTAGATCTTAAAAGTTCTCCTCATAAGAAAAAAATGTGTAACTATGTGTGGTGACAGATCTTAACATTGTGGTGATCATTTTGCAATATGTACATCTATTTAATCATTATATTGTACACTTGAAACTAATATGTTATCTGTCAATTACACATCAATAAAAAATATGTAAAGCAGACAAAAAAGAATTGAAAGCAGGATCTCAAAGAGATATTTGTACATCCATGTTCACAGCAGCACTAGTCACAATAGACAAAAGGTGGAAGTAATCCAAGGGTCCATCAACACATAAACAAAGTGTGGTATATACATGGTATGTAGGTATATACAATGGTATGTACCCAACAGAGCATCAATGGATGCGAGGCAAAAACTGTTAGAACTGCAAGGAGAAATAGATGAATCCACTATTATAGTTGGAGACTTCATCACCTCCCTATCAGTAATAGACAGATAGGGTAGGCAGAAAATCAGTAAGGCCATAGCTGAACTCAACAGCATCATTAATTAACTGGATATAATTGACATCTATAGAATATTTCATCCAAGGACAGAATACATATTCTTCTCAAGTTCACCAAGATGAATGTTCATGTAAATCAATCATATAAGCTTCCATCTTAGGAAACTAAAAATAGAAGAGTAAATTAAATTCAAAGTAAGCAGAAGAAAAAAATAGAGCAGAAATCAATGAAATCGAACACAGAAAATCAATAGAGAAAATCAGTGAAAAAAGCTGGTTCTTTGAAAAGACCAATATAATTGATAAGCCTCTAGCCAGGGCTAAGAAAAGAAGAGAGAAGACACAAATTACTAATATCAAAAATGAAAAAGAGGACAACATTACAGATCCCAGGGACACTGAAAAGATAATAAAGGAATACTGTGAACAACTTTATGCCCACACTGAATCTAGATGAAATGGACCAATTCCTTGAAAGACACAATCTGCCAAAACTCACACAAGAACACATAATCTGAATAGGCCTATATCTATTAAAGAAATTGAATCAATAAAAAAATAATCTCCCAAAGCAGAAAGCACCAGGCCCAGATGGGTTCACTGGTGAATTCTACATACAATGGAATATTATTCAGCCTCAAAAAGGAAGGACATTCTGACACATGCTATACCATGGATGAACCTTGAGGACATTATGCTGAGTGAAACAAGCTACTCACAAAAGGACAAATGCTGTGTGATTCCACTTATATGAGGGACCTAGCAAGCCAAATAGAGACAGAAAGTAGAACAGCTGGTGCCAGGGGCTAGGGGAGTGAGAAATGAGGGGTTGTTGTGTAATGGGTACAGAGTTTCAGTTTTGCAAGACGAAAAGAGTTCTGGAGATTGGTTGCACATCAATGTAAATGTACTTTACACTGCTGAATTGTACACTTAAAAATGACTAAGATGGTAAATTTTATATTACATGTGTTTTCCACAGTTTTTTAAAAAATAGAATACAGCAGTGCCAGGGGCAGATCTGTGCAGTGACAAGGTTTACTAAGTCCTGGCCAGATCAGAGCAGGCCCTTGAGGACCGCCACAAACAGCCTCACACACCCATCCACACACCCCACTTCCAGCCCACCAAGCATCCCCTGGGACGCACAGCAAATGCAGAAGGCAGGAAGGACAGGCCTTATTCTGCCTACTGAGGAAACAGAAAGGCAAAGGGACATGCTCAGGCCGCTCTTGGTAAAGGGCAGCACCCAGCCCGTGGCCTCATTCTTCAGACTGCAAGGCCAGCACTCTCCCTGCTGCCTTAGGTCCTGTTGAAAGCCCAGATTCTCAAGCGGGGCCATCTGGCTTTGGATTCTAGCTCTGCCACTTACAGCTGTGGGGCCCCGGGCAAGTTACCCAGCTTCTATATGCCTCCTGCCAAACAGGGATAATAGCATGTCACGGGGTCACTGTATTCTTACTACATATGGAGTACTCAAAACAGCCTGGCATGTGGGAAGCACTCTGCCAGCGTTAGCTATTATAGTGTCTCAAGAGTTGGTTTCTGTTTTTTCCCTGAAGATCTTTAAGGGACAAAGCCACTCCCAGCAGTTTAAAGACACTGAAATTGACCTCTTAAGGGATTGCTGGCTCTGGGATCCCACACAATGTTGTGCCAAAGCTTTGAAAGCCCAGGACAAGGATGGGTCTGGGTGCCAGGTTCTTATCGGCTCTCTCCTCAACCTCCCACCCTTGGCCTTGGTGCCCCCAGGAGCTGAGCTAGGACCATAAACCCCAGGAGGCAGTGTGGAGTTTGGCCCATCAGTGGCCCATACCATGGGCTCTGCTCATCATAGCTGAGCTGACAACAACCATGGACACAGCACTCGCAGTGCGCTGAGGAGGACCCTGAGGACCACACAGACAGTGAGACGCAGGCACGTCTCTGCAGACCCCTGACAGCAGCAGAGCTGAGCCCGGGTCAGCCTGAGTCAGTGATCCAGGGTAACCCTTGGCAGCAGGCAAAGCTAACCGCCACACAAGACTCGCTCAGTCTGGAGAGGACCCAACAAGGTCACAGTGGCAGTCCTTCCCACCCACAGTTCCAGGAGCCAGGCCGCTTTTCTGGCTAAGTCATGTAGATGGTATCTCTGGGCAGAGTGGCAGGAACAGGACTTCTCTGCAGATGAGACAAAGATTGCTACTCCAGGAAGGGAGAGTCAAGTTCTGAGAGCAGGGTCGTCTAGACCTCGGGGGCCCAAGTGCCTCTCCACCACTGACCAGGATGACCATGCCCAGATGTCCCTTATCCTCACTGCCGGAGCTGTGCATCTCCCTGCAGGGGCCAGTAAAGGTCGGGGTACCCATCGCAGTGGGGGCCAGCCCTCGCTGCTGGGGAACTTAGAGGAGCCGAGTGGGAGAAGGGACTTCCTCTCTTTGCTCTCACCTCGGCCGACTTGAAGCAGCTGAGACCTCTGCTTTTGATGCTGCCAGAGAGAGGGCTGTGATTTGCTTGTCAGGGCCGGGAAACATCACTAAATGTCAGAGTTGGAGGGCTCCAAAGACCTTTTTGTGCCCCAGCCTCCCTGTGAGCAATGAGGAAACCCAGGGCCACAGGACGGCAGGGGCAAGATGAAGACGGCCAGACTGGCCCCATTCAAACTCCGGGGGAGCTCAAATCCCAGACACCCCCTCCCCCTGGCCCAGATCCCTACAGGCAGGTGAGCTCAGCCTGGCCCGCCTTCCGCTAGCTCCTCCGGGCCTCCTCTGCAAACCAGCTCAACAAGGCAGCGACGGAGAGGCCCCTTCTAGGACAGAGCCCATTCCTGGGGAGGGGGCTGGAGAGGCACCTCTGCAGGAGCGACAGCACAGCCCCCACCCCCACTCCAGTTTATCAGCAACACCACCTCCTCCCCAGTGCACACCAAATACTCCTCAAGCAGTCAGGGACCCCAGTGCAAGGGCCCCCGACAATTCACCTTGGATGAGGGGAAAGAACAGGGATCAAGGCCCCTGATTCTGCATCCAGACTCTTCTTTTTTTTAATGGTGGTAAAATACACACAACACAAGATTTACCATTTTAACCATTTTACATTTACAGTTCAATAGCATAAAGTACATTCACCATATTGTGCAACCGTCACCACCATCCATCTCCAGAACTTTTTCATCTTCCCAAACTATGACTCCCTATCTTTTAAACAATGACTCTCTATGCCCCCTCCCCCCAGCCCCTTGCATCCACCATCCTACTGTCTACGAATTTGCCTGCTCCAGGTACCTCATACAAGTAGAATCATACAGGATTTGTCTTTCTGCGGGACTGGCTTATTTCACTCAGCGTAATGTCCTCAAGGTTCATCCATGTTGTGGCATGTGCCAGATTTCCTTCCTTTTTAAGGCTGAATAGTATTCCATTGTATGCATATACCATTCATTTATTATCCATTCATCTGTCAATAGACATTCGGGTTACTCCCACCTCTTGGCTATTGTGAAGAATGCTGCTATGAACACAGTATACAAATAACTGTTTGTGCCCTTGTTTTCACTTCTTTGGGGTATATACCCAGAAGTGGGATTACTGGATATGCAAGACTCTTTCTAGCCTGCAATATCACCTGCAAAGAGCACACTGGGTCAACATCCGAAACCACCAGCAATGGGCTCTGACCATGGCCACTCTTTGTCCCTCCCCTTTCTCCAAACACACCCCTGGGGACATGTGGGAGCCTTCTGGGTCCTACACAAGCCCTCTGAAATCATGTACAAACCGTGCCAGGCAAGGTATCCCCCCCACCGGTCCCTGCTTCCCCCATTCTGGGCCCTGCACTCCTTGAGGGTAAAGGAAGACTGTTGGAGTGCGTGTGCCCTGGGCCCTGCCAGCACTGCAATTCTATGACTCCAAGCAGCAGCTAAAATGTACCTCCCTTGGAGAACCCTGGACAAACGCTGGTGGACACACTGACAGCAGTGAGAGACATGGAGATGGTGCTGCTGGCTGCAGCCTTGCCCGGCCTGTGTCGCTGGGCTGCTCCCTGTGCCCAGCCTTAGCCTCTAACCTGGACTGTTGGGACCTAGGCCTTGAGTGCAATGCGCTGGGTAAAGCCCTGGACTTGGAGCTCCCCTCTCTGATCGTTCCCTCTTCCCTTCCCCCAATTAGGGCCCTGAGGTAGTCCTGGGGCCCCATTCCTTCCGGATCCAGCTCTGTCTCCACCTCCTGGAGGAGGCTGTTGGCCAAGCCTGGACCAGAGAATGCATACCTTCAAGGTCTGCTCATTCCGGTGCATGAGATAAGCCAAGATGGCAGCACAGCTGCGACTGATGCCCAGGGTGGAAAAGACCAGGATGACAGAGCCAAGCTCAAGGTGAATTTCTGCAAAAGGAAGGAAAGATGGGGAGCCGTGCATGGCCCTCTTCCCTGTGGACCTGAGTTGCTGTAAGACAACTGGCTTCAGCGGGCCTATGGTCCAAGACTGGGCTCAGAACCAGCACACCATGGTCTAGGCAAGTTACATGACATCTCTAGGACACCGCTTCATCACCTGGCAAATGGGGATCTTCAGACCCAGCTGGAAGATCAAGAGAATCACACCAGGGCATTCAGCACGATCATGCAAAGGCCTCTTCTTGGCTCTGCAGTCTTCCAGCCCAGGAAGCTCTGCTACCAGTTGGCCTCCCCAGGTAGGGATGAGAGGATCATCCCGCAAGGGCACTTGGGTGCTGACAGAGGCAGCGTAGCAGGGGTGTGAATCCGGCTCTGCCACTCACTGGCTGTGGGCTTGGGCATGTTATTCTAAAACAGTTTCCTCATCTGGAAAATGGGAGAACAGTATATGACCTACCTCACAAGGCTTTGTACTGAGCTTAGCCCAGTGCCAGGCACAGGAATGTTAGCCATAACCACACCTAACAATGCCCCGGAGGCCGTGAGTCCCGCCCACTGAGGGGTGGGGAGGAAGTCTAATTGGCATCCTAGGATGGTCTGGTAACCCCAAGAACCAAAGATAAGCATACCAAGTGCAGGATCACAGACTCAGAGATGACTAAGGCCAACAGCCTCATAGTACAGATAAGGAAACTGAGGCACAGAGCAGTTAAGGACAGCCCAGAGCCACCCAGTGAGGTGGGGCTGGAGTGGGGCCTCTGTACTACAGGCCTCTGCCATCCCAGGATGGGACACGCGGCATGTCTCTCTCTCAGCTCCTAGTCAAGTGACAGTTGCAACGTCCTTGGGCCAAAACGCCCTTCTCTGGCCCCTCTTGTGGGGGCTCAGGCTGCGGGTTGCGTTGGTGCTGAGCAGGCAGTCATAGGGCGGGGCCTCTAACCTGACTCAAACTCGCTCTCTCCGGGGTCCTGCTCTCCATGGGCAATCCTGAGCCCTGGGAAGGACTGAAAACACCCACTCTCAGTGAGACAAGCGAATGGCAGGCACTGCTGTGTGTGGCAGGAGGATAGAGGGGCACTGGGCGCACTGGGGATCATGGAAGTCAGAGCAGAAGGGTTCTGGACTCTTCCACCCCACCCCGCTGACCAGACAGAAGGCAAAGATGGAGTGAGATTCACCTCCAGGTCCCCAGAGCAGGACTCCATGAACATATGCACCCATGGTGGGCCAACACCTTCATTCCACAACAGGCCAAGAGGCACAGCAAGGCCAGGGCTGGCGCTTGGCCAGGCCCCAAAAGGCACAGTGGTCCAGCCAGGGCCAGTACACCAGGCACTCAACCACAGCCTGGTGCTCTCATTTGGCCCCACTGCCCCCAAGGTAAACACGCGGCTGTGCATATTGCACAGGGCCTCAGGGAGGCGGGTTTGTCCACACCTGGCCGGGCATGTGCTGGGCCCTACTCTTTCTCTCCTTAGTGCTGGAGTGGAAATCAGGAATAGGCACAGGCCAGTTGCGGCCTGGTTAGATAATGCTCCTTACCAACAAAGTGACAGACGTGGCGTAAAAAGGGGGAAATGTTGGCTTCCGGGGAATCTTCTATCTGGATATGCAGCAGCTTGTCAGCGTCACCTGTGAAACTGAACAGAAGAAAAGTGTAGGTGACTGGGCAGACACAGCCCTCTCAACTCTACAGATGCACGGCGCTGGGAATCTTGCGTAAACGAGTGATACTTAACCTAAACGAATCAACAGTATTTCCACTTACAACGGCCCTGTCTCCATGGAGACATTGACATGTGCTTTGATTTTCAAATCCTTCTGAATTTTAGGGTCGCAGGCTTGCCTGAAATTGCCCAGGTAGATCTTGCCTGGCATTATTTCAACAGGATATGGCTGAAATGCATCCAGTTCCTGAGGTAAGGAAGGAGAAAGACTGCTAAGTATAATATGCACATGATACACAATACAATATAATACTCCCCAGGGAGGGAGTTGTTCTGGTTTTTTGTTTTTGAAGGGGTCTCTTGAAACGTGGCTCAGCAAACAAGCTTAGAAAGATAATCCAGCACAGTGAACGAGACTGAGATCTGGGCATTCGAAGAGACTGGCAAGCAGTAACTTGCATGCGGAGTTGGAGGGCTGGTATAACAGAAGGACAGAGCCACAGCATCACGTGCAGCGCGCTGAATCTGAACACTGACATCGCACCGCTCTCCACGGCTCCTGTTTGCACTTTGCCAGGTGCACAAGGGTTGGGGCCAAGCATCCCACGGCCCGGAACTGCGTAAGCCCAGGGTGTGTCTAGCTGGGGGAGGGGCAGGGGGAGAAGGGATAGCCTTTTCATTATACTTGGAAGCCACCAGAATTTAAACACCTTAAAAAAAAACTAAACAGCAAAACTACTCACACAGAGCCTATTTGTCATTAGGAAATGAGTTCTGATGAAGAGAGGCAGGGAGAACAGGACATCACTTAAATGGAAGTGTACTGAATTCCAGGTCCAAATTATAACAAGAAAAATTTTGGTTTCTTTGAAAAACAAAGGAATAAAGAGAAGGATTATTTCTACATTTGCCAAAGCGCGTTCTCAGAAACACAGGTCCCTCACAATGCACTGTGAGAAAAGGGCTCAGGGAACCAGGTACTGACGGCAAGCAGCAGCTGTGACAGCCCCTCTCAGGCACTCACAATGCACACGAGCAGTTAAAGGCCAAGAAAGTCCTGCTGTAAAGAAACCCACTAACTGCTCACTATGGAAAATACCACGGAGTCCCCTCAAAAAATTAAAAATGGAACTCCCGGATGGCAACTAAACTCTCAGTGGTAGACACAATGTAGTCTATACAGAAGCTGAAATAGAATGATGTACACTTGAAATTTACATAATGTTACTTCAATTAAAACAAAGTAGAACTACCATATGATCCAGCCATCCCACTTCTTGCTATTTATCCAAAGGAAATTAAAGGAAATCACTATTTCAAAGAAATATCTGCACCTCCATGTTCACTACAGCATTATTCACAGTTGCCAAGACATAGAAAAAACTAAGCATCCATCAACAGATAAGTGGGTAAAGGAGCTGTGGTGCATATACACAGAGGAACGTTGTTCATCCATGAGAAAGAAGGAGATGCTGCCACTTATGACAACACGGATGGACCCTGAGGGCGTTAGGGTGAGTGAAATAGGTCAGACAGAGAAATACAAATACTGCAAGTTCTCATTTATACGTGAAATCAAAAAAAGCCAAGGGCCAGCCCCATGGCCAAGTGGTTAATCCGCATGCTCTGCTGCAGTGGCCCAGTTTCACCGGTTCGGATCCTGGGGGCGGACCTGGCACAGGTTATGTGAGGCGGTGTCCCACATAACACAACTAGAAGGACCCACAACTAAAATATACAACTATGTACTGGGGGGATTTGGGGAGAAAAAAAGCAGGAAAAAAAAAAAGCCAAACTCATGGAAACAGTAGAATGGTAGTTGCCAGGGGCTGGGGTGGGGGGTGGGAACAGGGTGATGTTGGTCAAAGGATACAAACTTCCAGATATAAGACAAATAAGTTCTGGGGATCTAACGTACAACATGGTGACTGTAGTTAACAATACTGTATTGTATACTTGAAATTTGCTAAAAGTAGATCTTAAATGTTTTTTACCACACACACAAAACAACGGTAATTATGTAAGGTGATAGATATGTTAATTAACCTTGTGGTAATCCTTTCAAAATATACACATGTATCAAATCAACATGTTGCACACCTTAAATTTCCACAACGTTATATGTCAATTATATCTGAATAGAACTGGAGGGAAAAATTACAAAATTTGATTGTTCCAAGGAAAGATTATTAGAGTGCCAATCAAGTGGTTAGAGAAAATTCTCATCAAATAATAAAACTAATCTTATAAACTATTTGGAAAACAGCCAGAAAAGCATGCCAGTCTAAGATTGTTCTCAAAGCGTGCCTCCAGGGAACTAGAAGCTGGGGGAAATGTTCCTAATGATTCCTGGGGTGACCTCTTGCAGCTCGGATGTCTGTAATAAAACAGTGGCTACATATTTATTGTTGGCATGGATTGAAAACTTACTTGCGATATTTGGTAAAGTAAAATATAGGTATAACCTCAAAAAAAAAAATCCACTAACATTGTCTAAACTAATGTTTCCAATACAACCTGTTCAGAGAGCCCTTTTCTCCCATCAGTATTCCATGGAACCCATGTAATTTCAAAGGTCAAACCCAGTTCTAAAACTCCTCTGGCTCCAACCCTGACTCAGAAATAACATCTTAAGTACCTCAGGCCACTCTGCTGTCCACTTCAGTCCTTCCGAGCCTTCTGGCCTCAGCACATCTCCCCTCAGTGAACCCACTACAAGCTCACATTCTTCCCAAGTTATCAGCCTCAAAAGCCTTTACCAAAGAGCAGACACCAAACTGAGCCAATCTTCAAGTTTATGTGAGGGACTAGGACCCTTCCACCTGCAGGCAGGCCTGCTGCTTACAGATGTGGCCCAAAGTGTCCCCCAGAGCTTGCGCTGACCCCACCCAGGCCACTCAGCCTGCTGGAGCCACATGAAATCCTCCTCGTTTCAATTGAACAAGCTCACGAAACACCCATCACAAATCTGTCAACTCTATTCCTGATGCTTTCACACCAGCTTCCCTTCCTGTGGTTGTACAGCTGTGGGGAAGAGGGTGTGGCATGGGTAAAAACACACTGAGCTATAAAGAGCAAGCGCAGGGGAATTCTAGATGACAATTTTGACCACACACTGACAAACCTAAAAGAAATAGGTATCTCTTGGAGCCAGCCCAGTGGCACAGCAGTTAAGTTCACATGTTCCGCTTCAGCACCCTGGGGTTCCTGGTGCAGATCCTGGGTGCAGACCTATACACTGCTCATCAAGCCATGCTGTGGCAAGTGTCCCACATGTAAAGTAGAGGACGATGGGCCCGGAAGTTAGCTCAGGGCCCGTCTTCCTCAGCAAAAAGAGGAG
This sequence comes from Equus asinus, assembly GCF_041296235.1. Taxonomy (NCBI): domain Eukaryota; kingdom Metazoa; phylum Chordata; class Mammalia; order Perissodactyla; family Equidae; genus Equus; species Equus asinus. The sequence continues at coordinate 16,390,115 of NC_091803.1, read as the reverse complement.
GATTGGTGGCAAATGTTAGCTCAGGGCTAATCTTCCTCAAAAAAAAAAAGAAAAAGAAATAGGTATCTCAAATCAACACGTCCAAACTGAGCCCACTGCCTTCCCCCTACCACTGCCTCCTCCTTCCATGTCCCCATCTCAGTAAGCCACACCACTGGCCACCTGTCGCCCACACCTAAACCACAGCATTATCCTAGACTCCTTCCTCTCCCATGCCCCTCCCCCATGTCTAATCAATGCCACTTCCTAAATATGTCCTGAACCTGTCCTCTCCTCTCATCCCTGCCTCTGGCAGGTCTCCCCAGATCCACTCTGCCTGCACCGATCTGCTCTCCACACTGCAACCAGAGTTGATCTTTCTCAAATGCAATCTGACCACGCCACCCCTCGACTTAAAGCCGTTCAGCGGCTCGCCATCGTCTGTCAGTGTGGCCTTCAGACATGTGTTAGTCACAGCGCCCCTCTGCTCAAGGCGAGGTCTTCTTTAAGGGATGCCACGTATAAAACAGAGGAAATTAGAGGTTGCTCTGTCTAAGGTGGAGAGGCTGTCTTGGAGCCCAAATTCTGTCCCTCCATCTCCCTCATAGGAGGAGTTTCTTGGGGAGCAGTAGGGACGCCCCCACTTTACAGCGTGCCAGACACGTAACGGGAGGGCAGAGGGGCTTCCACTCTTGCTGGCGAATTAGTAACAAAGGTCCCAAAGTGGGGAGAGGCAAATACTAGGCACCCACATTCTAAAGGGGCCACAAACAACCAGGGCAGAACTCAGTCAATCCAGCCACCAGCCACCCTGTTCCTGTATACATGAGAAGACCAGGGCCGAGGGCAAGTCACAGGTGTACACACATCGAAACTGAGCAAACTGTACATTTTCCACATATGCAGTTCACCCCATGTCAACTACCCCTTACTAAATCTTAAAAAAAAAAAGGTGGGGATGAATTATCAGCAGTGTAATGTTTGCAGAGAAGTACTCACTCTGCATACTGCAAAGCCAGTAAGGGGGTGCTCCTCCGGGAGCAAGGAAGAGAGGCCGGCAGGATGGGGAGACAGGCTGTACACCCATCCAGATGAAAATCATAGTGCAGTTACCTCCGTGGAAGGAGGGGAGGCAGACATGAATACCCTGGACTTGGGAACATGCACCACCTCAGACATGAATCTCTGCCTTTTCATCCAGGCTGGCAGGAGCAGCCGAGCCAGCAAGGCAAGGAGGGGCTGCAGTGAAGTCGGCCTGGGCCCCTCCCCCACTGTCACACTCCCTTGCGGCTCGGCTCATTCTGGGATGCAGATGAAGGAGTGTGGATGCGGTAGGGGGTCCTGGGCTACTAAGGAGGGAAAGGGAATTGGGGGTCCACCTGGCATGAAGCCTCAGCTGGCTCACTCTGAAGGATCCTTGGTAACAGACGGGGCCCCTGAAAACCAGCAGCAAAGGCCACCAGCAGCGCATTGAACCAGGCTGGGCCAGAGTGAGAGCAAGGCACTTCCCCACCACTGACGGCAGCCAGTCACACAAGACAGGCCCAGCTCTGGACACCCAGCATCAAAGGGGCCAGGCCCAGGAGAAGGGAAGAGAGGAGACATCCTTGAAGGTAACACACATCCCTCGCCACTCCCATCCCCCCGGCAAATGGAAGGCTGCCCAGCTCTAGGGGATGGGAGGAGATGAGCTCTGGTTCAGATTTGCGGTTGGAATGTTAAACTGCCCTACTTGTAGTGAACTGATTGTTTTTACTCCCTTCTAAAAATTTATTTCAAAAACACACAAAAGTAGAGAGAACAGTAATAATAAACCCCTGGATCTATCACCTCTCTGCAAACATTATCAACTAATGGCCAATTTTGTTTCATCAATGCCCCCATTGCCTTCCCAACCCACCACAGATTATTTTGAAGAAATTCCAGGCATCATATCATTTTACCCATAAATATTTCATTATGTATCTCTAAAAGATAGGGACTCATATTTTTAAAAACTAACCATAATAATGTCATCACAACCTAAAAAGACATATAGCAATAATTCTTACCATCATCAAATATCCAGTTAATATGCACATTTCCCCAATCGTTTTATAATACGACTAGATTGCAATTTTTCATAACTGAAAGTGGCCAGAAAGCATGGAGTCTGCCTAAGGTGTTGCCAAGGGCAAGAATGAGAGGACAGCTGAAGGTAGCTGTTGGAAGAAATGAACTCCTGCTGGTCACGTTGCACTGCGTTCAGACTCTTCAACGCACCAGATACCGCACAGAATCCCCCAGGGACTGCTCCCCACCTGCCAGTCATGGCCACCCAATGACTGCCTTCCACGTGCCCCCAGGGTTCTCTTCCTCACACGCTCCTCCTCCTTAGGTTTGGCTCCAGGAAGGAAGTGCCTCTCCTCTGGGCTCCAGACCCCTGGTGTCCCCCCTGCCTTCCCTATTAGACAAGAACTTCTCATAGGCAAGGACTGCTACCTCACCCTTTTGTTGTATCCTCTGGACCCAGCCAGGGTTGTGGGACCAGACAGCTAAGAATGGAGAGGCAGCCTTGAATCATGAGGCCCCTGCCTGTCTGACTTTGCCTACGGCACACCATCCAGAACTCTGCCTGGGATCCCTGCCCTCTAAGTGGGCCCCATCTCTTAAACACCACATTGGCTTTTGCCTGACTCTGGCAATGATAAATTCATCATACTGGACTAGACTTCCTGGCTGCCCCAAGTTCATTTCCCAAGCGCAGGCTTTGACATCTCTTCCATCTTTTCCCTGCTGTCTGCCTCATTCTCCTCTTTCTCCTACCCTGGCCCCACTGCTTGGCCCCAGGGGAAGCCCACCCTCCCCTCTGAGCCTGTCTGCGCTCGGCACCCTGCCTTACCTGCGGCATCCAGATGATCTTCTGCGTCCGGAAGAAGTGGTACATGGCCGAGAAGCGCTCATAGCCCCCCTTCAGGATACGGACAGGGTGGCGGGTGAGGTGGGTCAGGGCTTTGCCACACTTAATGGCGGCTCCGAGAACCGGTCCTAAGAGTGGAGATCAAAGAGATGAACGTCCTCTGAGTGCTCACCATTTGTCTATGGCTCCAGCGGACGGCCACTTTATTCTGAAAAGCAATTATCGAGGAAGCTGAAGCAAATATAGAGACGAGTGTTACAATTAAAACTTAAAAAGCAACTTACCACCAAGTAAGCTATCTTTTTTTTCTGTAAACTCTGAGATTATATATATATATCTCCACATTGTTGTAAGGAAGGACGATTTAACATAAGGGAAATATATATTGTATGTATATATCATATATTACATTTATATTGTATATTGTGTATTATACAGCACATGTATATCATATATTATATACCACACAATTCACCTATTTAAAGTGCATAAACTAAATGGTTTCTGGTATATTTACAGAGTTGTGTAACCATTACCACAATCAATTTTAGAACATTTTCACCACCCCACAAAGAAACCCTGTACCGGTTAGAGGGTTTCACTCCTCATTTCCCTCCAAACACCCAGCTCTAGGCAATCACTAACCTAACTCTTCTCTATGGGTTTACCTAGTCTGGACATTTCATATAAATGGAATCATACAATATGTGGCATTTTGTGTCTGGCTTTTTCCTCTACATAATATTTTCAAAGTTCATGCATATTGTAGCATATATCAGTATTCCATACTTTTTTACGGCTGAATAACGCTCCATGGTGTGGATCAACACCTTTTATTTATCCATTCATCTGTTGACGGACATTTGGGTTGTTTCCACGTTTTGGCTGTTGGAAATAATGCTGCTATGAACATTCGTGTGCAAGGTTTTATGTGCACATGTCTTCCTTTCTCTTGGGTACATACCTAGGAGTGGAATTTCTGGACCATATGGTACCTCTACGTTCAACTTTTTGAGGAAACGCCAAACTGTTTCCCACAGCAATTGCACCATTTTACGTTCCGACCAGCGGTACATGAGGGTTGCAATTTCTCCACAGCCTCATCGACACTTGATATTATCTGCCTTTTTGATTATGGCCATTCTAGCAGGTGTGAAGTGGTATCTCATCATGGTCTTGACATCAATTTAATCTCTTTTTTTTGAGGAAGATTAGCCCTGAGCTGACTTCTGCCAATCCTCCTCTTTTTGCTGAGGAAGACTGGCCCTGAGCTAACATCTGTGCCCACCTTCCTCTACTTTATATGTGGGACGCCTGCCACAGCATGGCTGGCCAAGTGGTGCCATGTCCACACTGGGATCCGAACCGGTGAACCCCAGGCCACCAAAGCGGAACGTGCCAAATTCACCGCTGTGCCGCCGGGCCAGTCCCGACATCAATTTAATCTTAAACGCCTTCACTGATCTGCAGAATCACTATTAGATTGTATGCACCCTAGATATATATGACAGGAAGGATGCAAAATTAAGGCCAAGCCGAACTATCCTGAGGCCAGGATCCGGCTCATAAGAGAAACACTGTGCAGCAGACTCTGGAGAGCCAGCGGCAAGGAGGAAGGGAAGGGCATGGACCCTGACTTCTATATTGAACCTTTGTCCAGGGAGAGAAGGCCAATTTCAGCAGGGGCTGCTAAGGACATAAATGGCCTGAGACGCTTCAGAGAGGCTATATTTGCAAGAAGAGCCAGGAGTCAACAGCCAGGCCAGGAGGCAACCTGTAACTGGCAAGACAGGAGCCAAAGCCCACCCCAGAGGGCCAGGCTTGGCAGCCAGGGAGGCTTGAGCAAGAGCCTGAACAATGACCGGTGGAGTCAGAGGACCCAGGTGAGTTGGGCAGAGAGTCCCAGGCCACAATGCTGCTGCCTTTAAGCCAGACAGCTGCTCCCCGCCAAAGTCACACGACCCGCTGGAGGCTTATTCAGACTCAGGAGTGATGGGGTCAGGGCTGGAGGAAGGTCAGTTTCCAGGGGACAATTAGAGACTCTGGCGGAAAGCCATGAGAACATCCCAAGGCCCAGGCTATCCAGCCAAGGAGGTAACGGGGTTAAGATTTTTTGAAACATTAAATCTGTTCATTTTTATTCCCACTAATCCTGAGTTCTCCATTGACACGAGGTTTCCCACACTTGGAACGGGGCGCCCACTGCTTCAGGGGGCGGGGGGCATCACCAGGAACAAGGGGGTCGCCACTCAGCTGGGTATGTTAAATTATTTTCGGTCCTTACAGACAATTGTCTTGAAAGTGAAGCCTTGCTGAGAGGAGAAAAAGAATCCCCGAATTCCCAAGCTTCCCTTCACAGTTGGTGTGAATGCCCGGCCCAGGGATCTCCCCCCACACATATCAAGAGCCCAGCTCAGGGCTCCATACTCCAAATGTCACAAGGAAGGACAATTTCTCATCAGGGAAATGTCTCTCATACAAGAAGGGGCTGCCCTCTGCTGCTCAAAGGAGCTTGGAGACAGAGTCCGAGGGCCAAGACAAGGGAAGACACTTGTTGGGTTCTTAAGAAGAGACCCAGCTGAGGCGGTAGAAACACATGGGCTGGAGGGGGAGCTGAAAATAGCTTGTGCCCCATTCTCCACCAGGATTCTGAGGCACCCCCCAGCGGAGGTGTGGAGTGGTTAACCTAACGCTGGAGACCAACCTAATGCCGGAAGGAAGACACAGCAGGCCCAGGGGTCAGCAGCACCTGTGGACAGTCAGGTAGGGGGTAGGAGGGGATGGGGCTGAGGCCCCAGGAGCCATTGCCACGCACTGCCAGCTGGAGGGAACCGCTCACGTCTTACACTAGCTGTGGACATTTTGGCCACGACACAGCAAGGACAGAGGCCACAGAGACTGAGCTGCACCTCACCCAGAGGCCCACAGGAAAGGACGACACAGAGCCGGACACCTGAATCTGGGATGCAATGAAGGCTCCCTCCACACTCACATTTCCCTGGGGGTCTGGGAGGCAGGTTCTTAACAGCGGAAGGGAGAAGGGAGTGGAGAGAAAAACCTTAAAGTGGTCTTTTACCCAAAAGACTCTGCATTTACCTGAAAGATGCCATTTTAAAGGAGAAAAGTTGCCTCGAGTGGGCTAGGTGTACACGTGTGTGGTTTCCTGTTTTGTTGTGTTGTTGTTTTGTGGTTGTGGCTTCCTACCGAGAATGGAGACTCCACAGCACAGTGAGCTCACTTATATAACACAGAGGGGGTTATCTTTATTGACCACCATTTCCTAGGGTTTCAGCATCCCGCTATCATCCTAGGATTGCAAACCGGAGCCCAATAGGATGAGTTTAGGGAAGAGGGGACAATTTCCTGGCTAAGGACCTCCTGGGAAGATTGGTTTTATTAAAGGTGGAAGCCTAGCGCCACCCAGTGACCACTGGTATGAATGCCCTGGCCCATGGAACCACCCACACATATGACTGAGCCACAGCAGCAGAGCCCCATGCCAATGGCACATGGTGTCAGTCCAAAACCAGAGGCTGGATGGAGAATGCAACAGAGTCTCAGTGAAGCCGATTAGAACTGACCACATTTTTTTTTTCCTCAGGAAGATTCGCCCTGAGCTACCATCCATGCCAATCTTCTCTATTTTTCAGTATGTGGGCCACCAGTGCAGCATGGCTACAAACCAAGCGGTGTAGATCTGTGCCCAGGAACTGAACCCAGGCCATCAAAGCGGAGCACGCTGAACTTAACCACTAGGCCACTGGGGCTGGCCCAAGAACTGACCACATTTTGCTCCAACTAGGAGCTGGCATGACTGCATTGTTCCCCACCATCACTGTCCAGGCCTTCGGAGACTGACAGAGCCAAACTGCCCAGGTTTGAATCCTGGCCTCACCACTTGCTAGGTGTAGTGGTTTAAAAAAAAGCCCACAAATTCTTTCAAATGCCTCCCTTTAAAAGGTCGAGCCTAATTCCCCTCTCCCTGAGGGTAAGCTATACTCAGTGACCTCCTTCTAAGGAACAGAACGTGGCAGAGGTGACTGTGTCTAAGGCCCAAGACTAGATCATAAAAAGCAGGCGGCTTCCCCTCGTTCTCCCTCTCTCAGATCGTTCACTCCAGGAGAAACCAGCTGCCATGCTGTGAGGACGGCAGCCTCGCTGATGTCTTGACTACAAACTCAGGACAGATCCTGTACCAGAATCTTCCAGTCAAGCTACTCCTGAATTCTGGACCCACAGAAACTATGAGATAATTAATGTTTGCCATATTAAGCTACATTGTGGGGGTAATTTGTTTGGGGGTAGTTTGTTACGCAGCAATAGACAACTCATTCACTAGGTATGGGACTTCAGATGAGTCACTTTTCTGGGCCCCAATTTCCCCATCTATAAATTTGGGCTGTTACCTATCAGGAGACAATTCTCCACGGTCTCTCACATTTCCACATATCCTTTGAGCAAAGGCACTGGTTTTTCAAGGACATTTACATAACAAATAGCCTTGGAAGACAGAGACAGTTTCTCCCTCCAGAGCCAAGGGCCACCAGGCTTTCTGCCCATTATGAAAGATTCAGGTCCCCTAAGCTCAGAATTCTCCTATAATACAACACACTGCGTGGATAGATATTACTTGGCCCTCTTCATGTCACCCTGTGAGAACTGGGATGTGGGGCATCAGGGCAGGAAAATGATGACAATCTGTCTAGTTTTACGGTTCTGAGTAATAAAGTCCTTTGTCTCTGACCCAGGAGCCTCATGTCTTCTGCCAGAATCTATGAAACTGACTGACTCACTTGTCGTCTTGTGAGGACGAACAGCCTCAGATCCTTCCCGGTTCTCGACATCACCGTCCTCACAGGCTGTTCTGCAGATGGCATGAGGTGACCCGGGCAGAGCACTCAGCATGGCTGCTGGCACGTGGCAAAGTGTCTGACCGCCGTTAACTATTATTCTTGCTGCTGTTGTAAGGACTCACCTTCTCTGCTCTCATCAGAGACGTCATCATCACTGCTGTGTCTTAAGATCTCCAGGAAGCTGGTGTTGTTATCGTACACCACACAGTATTTCACGCACTCCAGATCCACAGACTCCGGGATAAGATATTCATTTGCCTTCTAAAGAAACCACGAGAGAATCCTGTTGACAGGTCGGTTCAGCTGAGCAAATATTCCCTGAGCACCAGCACCAGGAGGACTGTGCCTCTTCCCCTGACTACACACACAGGCACAGAAGCACCGAGAGTGCACTGGAGAGTCTGCTAAATTCCAAGGATCTTTCACACCCACATCCCTGCTGCAAAAAGCTGACCCTGGGTCACTGGACCAGAGGTAAGTGCCTGGCCAAAGAACGGCTGGTCCACGGACCGGCACGCAGCCTGTTAGGTGCCCCAGCACAAGCGCTATCAGAGAGGCCGTGGCGAACCGAACTAACAGTATCCTCACTCCGGGGGAGAGTGGTTGGCAGTGGGGGCCAGATCCAAAATCCCCCATAAAGAGGGCAATAAGTAGAAGGCTTGAATAAGCAGAAGTCACGAGGCCAAATGGAAGCTCAAATGGAAGCCCTGTGAGAGCGGGAACTTTTGTCCGTTTTCAGTCACCTATGTGTCCCGAGCTTCCGGAACACTGCCTGGCAAATGATAGGCCTTAAACATAGTTAAAGGAAGGACTGGGCAAACAGGAGCCATGTGGTCTCGAGGAGTAGCTGGGGAGTGGCTGAGTTGCCATGATGGCAGACCGCAGCGGCAGGACACAGATGCCTTCTGCCAAGGAGGTGATGAGCTCTCGCAGCATCCTAACTGCCCAGCATCCCAAAGAGTGTCCCAGAGCTCAGGGAGGCCTGGCTGGGCAGTGGCTAAGAGGTTAGTCTTCACTTGTTCGCAAGGCTTCCCGAAAGCCCCCACTATTCAGGGGCACCTGAGCCTGACTGTGTCCCTGGCGCCCTGGTCTGGCTGACATGGAGGCTCTGACAGAGGACAGGTGTACCCTACTCTACCACCGGCAGTGAGGGAACACCCATGGAGGCACAGACCAGGGAAGTTCTCTGGGACTCAACGGGGAGAAACCATACTAGTCTAAAGGAATTAGGAGACAGATGGCGCTCTGAGCAGGACTTAGACGGGGGAGGGGGAGGATGAGGAAAGGGGCATTCTGGGTGTGAAAACCATGAGCAAAGGAGAAGGTGGGAATAGCTCACAGAGGCTGGAGCTGGTGGGGGAGCAGGAGAGATGTAGCTGGACATTCATCCGTCTGTTTGATAAACATTCATTGAGGACCCACTTTGCGCTTACACTGCGCTAGGTTCTGGAATACAGAGACTCAAAAAAGAAAAGGGAAATGGCTAAGTTGGCCTGGAGGACTCAGAGAGGCCGCACGGAGAGGCCGCCCAAGGCAGGAAGCCTTTGAGATGAGACTGCAGGGGCGAGTGGAAACTTACCACATGGACAAGGGCTGGGGGAGTGTTCGAGGCAGAAGGAACAGCTTCCAATCATTCATTTTCATCAACAAATAGGTACTGAGCACCTACCAGATGCCAGGGACCAGATTGAGCATCTGGGCTACAATGACGCACTGCCAGGGTTAGCAAGGACCTGAGAGAGAAGAGACCCTGGGGGTGGGGGTTGGGGGGGGGAAAGACTGCATGCAGGGCTCTGTCTTCTTAAAAAGCTGGAATGGACAAAGGAAGTTGGGAAGGGAGGAGCGGGGAGCTTCCATCTTTGGGTTATAATAACTATCTCTATGGTTTATTGTCTGTTCCCTGAGTGGAACAGAAGCTCATGAGGTCAGAGGCAATGAATGAAGGGCATCTTGTATTCTGTTTTATCCCCCAGGATCCGGAACAGTGCCCGGGATGTCAAGGACTTAAATCAATATTTGCTTAACGAAGCTGTTGACCATGATGAGGGTGGGGTGGGGTGTGGACACTTTAGGGAGTGTATGAGAAGTGGGGAGACCCTCGTAATGGATGCATAGGGGCGGTCCTGCCTCTGCTGCCCACAGTGGCCAACAGCAGGTGCCGCCTCCTGGATCTTGGAGACAATCTCCCATCCTCCCCACCTCCTGTGGGGTAGCCAGGCTGCCTAGATTCTGACTCTGCTGGTATACCTTCTTCACTCGACGGGCCGTAATCACATGGCTTTCATCATACTCCCGTTTGGAACGCACATCTGAAAGGGAAAAGTATTGAGCTAATAACTGTATTTGCAAAGGAGAACATGACCAAATTACTTAGAGTACTCACATCATCATCAAGATATATTTGTTTGGCAGTTAGGTGACAGGGACCGACAGTATAAATTCAAGGTGTGTAGTTTCACTGCTCTGGGCTGCCCACATGACTCCCTTGCCCCATCATACCACACACCTCCTTCAAGGGTGTTGAGACTTTGAGTCTTTGATTTAGGGAGAATTTTCTCTGAGGTCCAATAAAGCAGGGAGGGAAGAAATCAAAGCCAGACTGAGCTCATCCTAAATGCCCCTTGTAATTTTAGACCCAAACGCAGACTGTAGAAGCTAGAAGCTGAGGGTCTAACGCCCCTGCTAGGACAGAAGATGTGGTATTGCTGCTCCTCAAAGCTGGGAGGAACGTGGAGCAGGAATTGAGGCTTACGCATAAATCCTGAAAAGGACCGTTATCCCAAATATCCAAACAATTTTCAAAATTCAACAATAGGAAAATAAACAACCCAATTAAAAAACGGGCAAAAGATATGAACAGACACCTTACCAAAGAAGATATACAGATGGCATATATGCATATGAAAAGAAGTTCGACATCACATGTCACTAGGGAATTGCAAATTAAAACAACAATGAAATCTCTCTCTCATCTATAAGAATGTTGAAAATCCAAAATACTGACAACACCAAATGCTGGTGAGATGGGGAACAACAGGACTCTCATTCATTGCTGATGGAAACGCAAAATGGTACAGCCACTTTGGAAGACAGTGTGGCTATTTCTAACAAAACTATACATACTCTTCTTAGCAATCGTGCTCCTTGGTATTCACCTAAATGGGTTGAAAATTTATGAACACACAAAAACCTACACACAGATGTTTATAGCAGTTTTATAATTGTCAAAACTTGGGAGCAACCAAGTTGTCCTTCAGTAGGTGAATGGATAAACAAACTGTGGTACACCCAGACAACAGAATATTGCTCAGCGCTAAAAACAAAAGAGCTATCAAGCCATGCAAAGACACAGAGGAAAGTGAAATGCATGCTACTAAGTGAGAGAAGCCAATCTGAAAAGGCTACATACTGTTTGCCTCCAACCCTGTGACATTCCTGGAAAGGCAAAACTGTGGAGACAGTGAAAAGACCAGTGTTGCCATGGGTTGGGGGAAGGAGGGAGGAATAGATGGAGCAGAAAGGGTTTTTAGGGAAGTGAAACTACTCTGTATGATACTATAGTGATGGATACATGTCATTAAACATCTGTCAAAACCCACAGCATGTGAAATACTGAGTGCTGTAAACTGTGGGCTTTGAGTGATAATGACATGTCAGTGCACGCTCATTAACTTTAACAAAGATACCACTCTGGGGTGGAGGGAGGCCGGCCCCACGGCGTAGCAGTTAAGCTCACATGCTCCACTTCGCCAGTTTGTATCCCGGGTTTGGATCCCTAGCGTGGACATACACACCACCTATTAGGCCATGCTGTGGCAGGTGTCCCACATATAAAGTAGAGGAAGATGGGCACGGGTGTTAGCTCATGGCCAGTCTTCCTCCTCAAACATAAATAAATAGATAAATATATGCCCCACTCCAATTTGGGATGAGAATCGTGGGAGGGCCTGTGCTTGCATGGGGGAAGGGAGTATATGGGAGCTCTCTGTACTTGCTGCTCAATTTTGCTGTGAACCTAAAACTGCTCTAAAAAATAAAGTCTCTTTTAAAAAAAGATATAAGAAAGCACTAACCACAAAAGAAAATATGGATAAATCTAATCCTACTAAATTAAGAATTTTGGGGGGCTGGCTCTGTGGCTGAGCGGTTAAGTTCTCGCGCTCTGTTTCAGTGGCCCAGGGTTTTGCTGGTTCGGATCCTTGGCGCAGACACGGCACCGCTCATCAAGCCCTGCTGAGGCAGCGTCCTACATGCCACAACTAGAAGGACCCACAGAAAAGAAAGTAAAAGAGCAAGCCATAGAGTGAGAGAAAACATCTGTAACACAAATAACTAACAGAAGACCTATATCCAGAATACATAAAGAACTCATACATCAATGGGGGAAAAGAACTTCAGATATCTGAAGATATCTTTATTTTAAGATACCTTAAGAAACAGCTCAAGGCCGCACCCCCAGGATGACCACAGCCCCCCGTAAAGTGCCTGCCTGAGAAAACTCAAGGGGGCCACTGTCTGTTCCAGCAACATCTGAAGATGGGGCCCATCTCCCAGCCTCTGCAGAGGGGAGGAGCCTAACTTTGATGAGCGCCACTTAGCAAGCCCAGACGGGTTTCACATGGACCAACCCCCTCCCCTGTTTATAATTTTTCCCTTCCCTGACTCTACTGAGCCCCTGCTCACCCCCTCCCGCCTCCCTCACTCTCCCTTTAAAATGCCCAGTCTTCTCTGTGCAAATTGAACTGAAGTTCAGTTCACACTGGACTCTTTTCCCTATTGCAATAGAATATTACCGATTAAAATCTGTCCTCACCACTTTACTAGTGTCTGGCTTCGTTTCTCTTTGACACTATTTAGCAACAAGAATGAACAAACTACAGCATAGCCACATCCAACAACATGAGTGAATCTTAATAATATAATCTTGAGCAAAAGAAGTCCGATACATAGTCTGCATGGCTCGAAAACAAGTGAAACTAAGCACAGTATATTGTAAGCTCATTTCATTTATTTATATAGATGCGAAAATCTGAAATGAATAGTAAGCCAAATCTAACAGTGTGCAGAAAAAATAATGTATCATGATCTAGTAGGAGCTATGTAATACTAGAAAACCACATATTAAAGGAGGAAAATTGTATGTTCATTTCCATAGATGCAGGAAAATTTCAATTCATATCATGGAAAAAAGTTCTTAGTAAATTAGGAATATAAGGCAACTTCCTTAACTCAATGGATACCTTACTAAATATCTACAGCAAACATCATACTGACTGGTAAAGCGAGAAACAAGTCCAATGCTCACTATGCTCCTCTTTAACATGGTATTGGAGGGCAAAGGGTACAGCAATGTAGTAAGATAAGAAAAAATTAAGTGTATAAGAATTGAAACAGAAGACATAAAACTGTCATCATAAACAGAGAAATATGACGGTCTATATAGAAAATCCAAGAGAATTGCAAACAATTAGAATTAGTCAGAGAGCACACCAAGGTTGCTAGATACAATATCAACATAAAAAAATCAATAATGGTCTGTAAAAGTGGAGAAAAAAAATGTTTCAAAAGAGGAAAAGCCTTGTAATAATGCTTCAATATTCCAAGTGTCCACCAGAACCCACAAAAGAGCAACAGAGACTAAAGAGATGGATGTGCACACAGGAAATAATTCAGAAAAGTCCTGTAAAACCACGAAAAGCTACAGGAAGACAGAAGCTGAAGCCCATCCCTTAAATGATCCTTGAATGAGGAAGAACCTGGGACAAAAAAGAAAAAGAAGGTAGAAAACAAATCCAAAAATGGTCAGGAAGTGCCAAAGGGGGACAGCAAAGAAGAAGAGAATAAGAAGCAAAATACTTGCATGAAAAAAAGTACAAAGATGAAAAGTAAATCAAATAAAAGCAGCAAGCCAGCTCGGAAGGGGCCTGCTCAGGTAGGTGGGGCCTGCTCAGGTGGGAGGGGCCTGCTCAGGTGGGTGGGGCCTGCTCTGGTGGGAGGGGCCTGCTCAGGTGGGAGGGGCCTGCTCAGGTGGGAGGGGCCTGCTCAGGTGGGAGGGGCCTGCTCAGGTGGGTGGGGCCTGCTCAGGAGGGAGGGGCCTGCTCAGGTGGGAGGGGCCTGCTCAGGTGGGTGGGGCCTGCTCAGGTGTGATAGGCCTCCTCAGGTGGAACCACCTCCTCTCATGGAGCTTCCTCTTCACATGGAGGCACAAGGTTTCCTTCCCAAAAAGATAATACAGTCATGTGTTGCTTAACGACGGGTACATTCTGAGAAATGCATCATTAGGTGATTTTGTCATTGTGTGAACATCACAGAATGTCCTTACACAAACATACATGGTATAGCCTACTAAACACCTAGGCTGTGTGGCACTAATCTTACGGGTCCACTGTCCTACATGCAGTCCATCATCGATCAAAACACCATCACGCGGCACATGACGATAAAAAGGAAAAGTCCAATGTGCGGAGTGAATCTAAAGGAAAGTGCAGCAGCTAAAGGAGAGTGCAGGTGCCCAGGAGCTCTTACCACATCACCACCACCGCCCAAGGAAAAGTGAAAAGAAGAGGAGTCAAAAGACCAAGAACTAATCTCCAAAGGGAAGGAAACAGAGAGGCCCCTCTTCAGGAAGCAGAAGCAGAAGAGGCAGAGAAGAGTCAGCTGGTCTTGATGGAGAGGAAGGAACCCACAGTATTTCATCCTCTGCATAAAACCTGAACATGCCAGAGGGTGAAAGCTCAGATGGTAAACGTCAGGCTGACACTATGCTTTGTGAAAAGGAAACGGACAGCGATCCAAACACAGCAGAGAATCTCCCAGGTAACGACTGGGCAGCGCAAGAACCAGTTTCCTTCCTCCACCAATAGAAAAGGGTGAAGCAGGGTCCCCACCTGCCCTGGCATCACCTCCTGCTACCATTGCAGTAAATCAGTCTCAGGAAACCAGTGAAGACGAAGGCATCCATGGTCATGGCAGAAGTGACCTAAGGGACAATGTGTCAGAGGGTAGCGACGATTCTGGCCTGAATGGGGCCCGGCTGGTTGCACAAGAAACTAGTAGAAAAAATGCAAGGAGGTCTTGGCAGTCAAGTGGCTGAGGGAGATTTTGTGTCTATCTTCTGTGCTCGTTCTTTTAGAAAGGAACGAGATTACAGCAAACACTTCAATCAATCGCCATTCGGTTAATATACACTTCCTTGAAAAGGCAGCTAAAGGGCAGGAATAATTAACCTTTGGCCAAGGCTTCAGTTCTTAGTCTGTAAGATCTCTTACCTTTTATATTCATCCACACTGAAAGACAACCTTTTCTTTTGAAGACTGCTTTAACGTCCAATGCTGATTTTTGAGTTGTATTCTTTTCCTTAGGACATTATGTATACCTATTGATTGTTGTACAAATTTTAGCAAATCCAAGGGAGTTAGTATACTAAACCAGTAGACACCCACTCTGTTAGCCGAAGTGTTTAATGGAAACGAGAAGGCCAAGATGGTATAACAGCCTTCTATCGCTTTGTCCAGCTACAACTCACTAGTTTGTTCCCTTTGTCTATCTTCCTGCTTCACTTTAGTTTACTCTTAGTTTTGTTACTGAACCAGGTTCGTTTTTACCCGCCGCCCAGAAAGCCAAACACCGAGATGACGAGATTGCAGCCGAGAGAGAGTTTACTCACAAGGCAGCCATGGGAGGAAGCAAGAGCATGAGCCTCAAATTCGCTTCCCCGAAAATAGGGACTCAGGGATATTTGTGGGATGGGGGGCAAGGTGGTCTGAAATGTGGAGAGAGGTGATTGGAGGTGAGGAGAGGTGAGGTAATTGATGATCTGTGCAAGCGTAGTCAGACGCCATGCCTCTTCATAGCACCCATGTTCACAAAATGGCAGCATTAGCATGATGTGAGGGTGGAGTTTTTAGCCTCTTGACATCAAAAGGTCACCTATCGGACATCTGCGGACATCTGGGAGGGCCCAGTTGATGAGCTGGTGGTCTCAACTGGCCTGAAGTGGACAAGGAGCTCTAATTCCTGAAAAACAGCTCACACACTCATTCCCATGGTGACCCAGACTCCAGGAAGATGTTATCTATAGAACCTAGGGGGAGTCAGATAGCATAGTGCCAAACAGCACAGTTAACAATGGGCGGGTGAGCAGCTAAAAGCTATAATCAGTAATCGCAAAAAGGAAAAAAAGAACTTTAGTTCCTAGCTACTCAATCATCAATAGCTCACTCTCCGCCGGTTTCAGTTTCTTGTTTAGCTGTACAAAAATTGGCAAACTTAATAGCAAATTACTTGAAGGATTTGCCTGCTTTATATATATGCTAGCACTTTGAAAATTTTTTTGAGAGATGATAGACATTTAAATTGAAGAAAAATTCTCCCAACAATCGACATTCTATCAGTCAAGGTATTTACTTCCTGAGCTTTGATCAATATTTCTTATCTGTGTATGTTAGTCATCATTAAAACAGTGACTTTGATGTGTTTTTGAAATTTTGGTCCTTTAATGGCTTTAGATGTTGCACATTGTTGTTTTAACCCATGCAGTTAACGTTTTTCTAGAAACATCATTTGTGTTGAACAGTAACACTTTAAACATATATATGTACATGTTTATTTTGGTCTCTGGAGAGACACTTTTACGTTTCTTTGCAAAAGAGCAGTTTCCTAACAACATGCTACTGAAGAGCCCGAGGGGCCAACGAAGACATCAAAAGAGAAATGAAAAGGGCAGTTTTCTTTGCTACAATTGTCTTTTTGCAGAATATTAGTGTGTTCAAGTTTGCAAGCAAATGAAACATGCAGGTTCAATCCACAGATTCTGATTTTCACATCTTGTTTATGATGAGGATTTTAGGCCGGTTACTTTTAAAACTGCAGATGAGAAGCAGGCTCCGAGGAGCAGAGTTTGCTTGCCTTTTGTTGGGAGGCATTTACATTTGTGGGGGAAACCCCCATCTGTGGGGATGCCTCCCTCTCTGTGCCAGGAAGAAGGGAGATGACCTTGTCTCTGGAAACTCTTAATCAATGCCAAAGGCAAGAACTTAAGTTGGTTACTGTCTGGCAACCTCATGTAACTGATTCAAGGTGGTGGCTTCTGGCCTTTACTTAATCTGATTTGATTCTTATCTAAAAGTTGTGGGACCACCCAATGGCCAGACCCCACCTGCACTGACACCATTTTAACTTTTTTACATGTTCTTTCCTTTGTCTTGTAAAGAGATGGCTCACATACCTATGCCTTAAATTTAGCCTGACTCTCCACTCATGTTTGCAGCAGAAGCGGTGGCAGCAGCACCTCCTCCTGCCCATGGGCCCTGTCCCCACACAGCAGCCTGACTGCCCATGGGTCCTGTCCCCATGCTATTCCACACTATTCTCTAAATAAAAGAGCACTACTGCCAGATCTTGAGAGTCCAAGAAATCTTTCTTTCGACTCCTCAGCTCACCAACCCTGCATCAATATCTATGCCAGAATCTATATTTCATATGTTATTTATTTTGAATGGACACAGTAAATTCACAACTCTCAGTTTTGCTTTTGCAATAAATCAACCATGGGCTCTATATTGAATGGATTTTTATCTCAAATACCAACCATCAGTCTTTTTCTTTGAATTGTTTTGGTACAGTTACTTCCTAAATGACAATGTTAAATCATATATTTGAGAAAAGCCTTTTTTCACAGATGGTCGGTGTCCATATAGCTACTCAACTGAATAAAGAATTCTAAGTGATATCTGGAAACTGCAAACCCTCTTGACATCAAAAGGTCACCTATCGGACATCTGCAGACATGGTTTTCCTTCAAATTATACAGAATACCACTTGTGAGATTCCAAAGCCACAGACAGCCCTTACACAACAAACTAGTGGGTGTCGTGGCTGTCCCATGACAGCCTCTCTCCACAGGTGAGGCCTCAAATGAATTGTGTCTATCCTGTGATTCATCCCATGGGGGCACTTTGTATGAAAAAGAGTAGGTACTCCCAAACTCTTCTGCAGCTTCTCTGGCCAGTCATCAAAGAATACAAAAGAACCTAATATAGGATTTGGCAATTCTTGCTGATAATAGTAATTCATTGCAGTAAAATAAAGTATGACCCCAACAGGCAATCTTGAACAATTCTGACCTCCCAGGTTCTATTCTGAAGTAATCACTTTATATTTCATTTATTTTCTTGTACATGATGATCTTTTCGAGGCAGGTTTTAGATTTTGGCAGTACAACATGAAAGATTAGGAAAAGCATTGATAAAGTATAAGCGGAAAACGTGTCAAAAAGCTGAGAGTGAATTTGAGTTGAGACAGTTAAGACGTTAATCTGAGAGTTAAATTTCAGTTAAGAAATAATAGACTTGAAAGTGATTCGAAGGCCAAAGATTTAAAGAAGCAGAAGATTCCCCCAAGACCCAAGGAGTAAGTTGTGTGATAACGGTGTGTGTTTGGGGTTGTGGGGGATCAGAATTGGCCACCCCAAAAGGTGTCTCTTTGCCTTACCTTGATTATTTTTAAGAACAAAAGACTCTGAAAGAAACTGACCCTCCCTCTAACTGCCTAAAAGAAATTCAAGATAAAAGGCCTGTCCCACAGCTAACTCTGGGTATCGGTAGACTGGGAGGGTCCTTGCCAAATCCATTTTTATCAAAGTTCTGTCTACCAAACTTTTGCTTTTCCATTTCCATGTGAATTGCCTGCCTCCCCTTTGAAGTCCCAAACCACTACCCTCAACATCCTCCTTTGTCTTTAGCTGAAGACGATATTTAAGCTGGCAGCTCAGCCATTTTGTTGAGTTACTCGGCTTTCCTGGGTCTCTCCCACGTATACATGTTATAAAGCTTTGTTTGATTTTTTATTTTCTCTTGTTATTCTGTCTCATGTCAATTTAATTCACAAGACCAGCCTGAAGGACCTAGAGTGGGTAGAGGAAATGATCTTCCTCTCCTACAGAGTGCACAAATGGGAATTAGGAGGTGATGTTGAATTCCAGGCTGACAATCATCCTCAACAAGAAGATCAAGCTGCAAATACTTAGGTTTTAAAACTGAAGTTACAAAGCTAGTTAAATCTTTCTAACAACTAGCTTTAATGTTCATGGGCACATTTTATGAAAGTTACCTTTAACATTAATATATAAAAAGAATCATCTTAAGCACAGAAGAAATTTTAGTGGATTCTTTCATACTGCTCATACCGCAAAGAAAAAAAATTACTTCATGGGGAATTCAACTAATTTCTAGTTTATTTTTTAAGACTAGAAAACTAAAAACAAAAATACAAAGAAAACTAAAACCTCTTATTTTTAAAAAATCACCTTTTTTCGGGAATCTCCACAAACTAGTGGGTGTGCTGGCTGTCCCTAAGACAGCCTTTTTCTACAGGTGAAGTTTCAAATGAATTGCAACTATCCTGGTACAGCAATGGGGGCACCTGGTCTAAAAACACTGTAAAAACATTCTACTCTATAAAAATATTTTACTGGAAATGGAGCAGGACTTAAGAACTTTATTTCAGAAAACAAGGCCTTGATTGTCAGGCCTATATTAAGTTCTGAACCTTAATGCTATATATTTGTACTTATTAAAAACTATATCAAGAAAAGTGTGCTAGTAATATGAACTTTTAGTCCAGTTGGGAGTTCTTCCATTTGACAAATGTGGTATTTGCATAGAACTGTTTGCACCTTTTTTATTTTTCAGTTTCCCCCTCTACTGGGCAGAATTAAAGCTAGAACTTTCTCTTTTGATAACGGTACAAAAAATGAACACGTTATTTGTAAATTGATGTTTTGTAACTACTGATAAACTTAGAATACTAGAATAAAATACTGGAATAAGCCTAATCCTAGGTAGTCTTATGAAAATGGATCACTTTTAACTATCTTTTCAATCTATATTCACATTGCTTTTCAAGACATTTTAAGATATATTTTTTTCCTCTTTTTTCACAGCTGCTTCTTCTGTTGGGGGCTATGTTTGCTTTTCCTTTCTTTTTTTTTTTTTTTTTTTTTTTTGAGGTATAATTTACAAGGGGCTACATTTTTTGATAAGGTTTCTTATCCAAAAGAAGACTGGATGTTTTGCTCTTGTCTCCCAAGAAGGGCCATTTTATTCTCTAGAGTAATTTCTAAAGTCATGTGGTCTTCACCTTGGGGACTATTTTGCATATGACTGCATATGATACAAATGGCAATGCAGGCAGACATCACCACATGCCCCCCAGGGATGCTGACTATGGAAGGAATACCTTGCCTACAGTGTAATATCAGTTCTGGACTGAAAAGCTGATGAAGAAACTCAGTTTTCTTTTTTGCATAAATCAGGAAAACTTACAGCTAGTATGCCATGTCTCCTTACTGACCTCAGCAGATGAGTTGAGCTGATGGTGTTACTTGAGATTCGAGAAATTATCTGAATGTTGGCTTGTGTAGGTTCATATCTACGTGCAATATTAACTAAATCAGAGAACTTTTACAGTTTCACGGCTGCATAGGCTGCCCTGTCCCCCATTCCATGTCCCCCATTCCACATCCATTCGTTACTGAACTTCATCAATGGGCATGGAAAGGTTACAATGTTTTCTTACACCAATTTTGTAAACACTTACAGTACAATACATGTTACTTTTCTGAGGCAAACCAAAGGTAAACTTCTCAAGGTTCTTGCTGCCTGCTATAGTAGCATTTGATGGAGTTATCTTTGACTTATTTGTAGCAGATGAAGAATAAACTAGATTACAAAACCTTTTTTCAAATCTTAAACCATGTACCAAGTTTTTGGTCCAAATTATGTAAGATAAAGGTAAACTTAAATTGCATTCTATTAACCAATATGAGTGTATCTCTGTAAGCACAGTTACGTTGAAATAAAGTTTTAAGAAGCAAAAAAGAAAAACATCAATAATGCTTCTACATACCGGCAATTAGAAAATAACTAATTAGAAAATATAATTAAAATGAATCGCATTAAGACCATTGGCTGTGTATACAGAAAGAAAATAAAATAAGATTCCTACCTAAAACCACATCTAAAAGTAAATTCCAGATGGATTGATGTCTTAAATGTGAAAAGAAAATCTTTCAAAAGAAAACAGAGGAGTAGTTTTATGACATTAAAGTTTGTAAAGATTTCTCAATTAGGCTTGCACAGGGAAACATAAACCTTAAAGGAAAATATTGATCAATGTGGCCACAGCCATTTAAAAACAGCTATATAATAAAAGTCATCATAAAACATGATTTAAAATAAGCCAAAGATCTTATTTGCTAAGACTAAACACACATGCCCTTTGACCTAGCAATCCTACCCCAAGGAATAAACTCAACAGGAAGGTGTGCACATGTGCAGCAAGAGACATGCTCAAACATGTTCACAGAATCATTATTTGTAATAGCCAAAAACTGAAAATAACCCGAATGTCTACCAAAAGTAGAATGGATGAATTGTGACATATTCACAGAATGGAATGCCAGAAAGCAGTGAAAAGGAAGGAACAGCTATATACAACCACCTGGATGAATTTCACAAACACAATGGAGAACAAAAGAAGCCAGACACAAAGAAGAAGGCCCTATATGATAGCATTTATATAAAATTCAAACACCAGGCAAAACTACCCTATAGGCATGTATGCTTAGGTGGGAAGATCATAAGGGAAAGCAAGGAGTGCAGGACAGTGGCTACCTCTGGATGGGGAGCAATAGGTAGTGACAGGAGGACCACATAAAAGGCCTTCCGGGGGCCAATATTCTCTCTTGATCTGGGTGGTAGTTCCATGGATGTTTGCTTTATGATAAATCATTAAGCTCAAAATTTCTATTTTTACTATGTTTCTTTAAGTGTGTTATGTTTCACAAGGAAAGAAGATCTAAAAAACTCTAAAGAGTACAAGAAGATATTTGCAACAAGTGTAAATGACAAGGATTAGTGTTCAGAGTATATAAAGAATTCTTACAAATCAGTAAGAAAAAGACAAATGACCCAACAGAAACAAGGAAGAAACACGAATAGGTACTTCACAGAAGAGGAAACCAGAATGGCCAATAAATGCATGAAAAGATGCTCAACCTTATTAGCAATTAGGAAATGAAAATTAAAACATCATAATACAAAAGAGGATTCTGGGAAGATGGCAGAGTAGGAAGCACCAGGAATCTGTCTCCCCTCCTAGATGCCAATTTCACTGGCAGAATCTGTCTGATGTAACTATTTCAGAACTCTGGAGTCTAGTGAAGGCTTGCAATTTCCAGGGAAAGGCCTGGACAGTAAATTGCAGTTAATATTGGTCAATTTCAGCTCTCAGCACAGTAGCAGCTCCCCACCCCCTACCTCCAGCCCCACGGCAGGCAGCTGTGCATATGTTCCTGGAGAAGGTTGCACATGGCTTGCAGAAGCCAGTTTGCAAAACGTACCCTGTCCTCTAAGTATCAGAGATCTGTCCCCTGATTGCTCATTGATGCTTCTGTTCACAGAGGTACAGTCAAAGAGGTGGGTGGACATTGTTGCTGCACCTCCACACATTGTTGCAAGCCCTTCCCCCTCTGGCCGAAGTGATTTCCAGGGAATTTAAAGGGCTGGTGATCCTCTTATCCCTCCTTCATTTTTCTCTTTTTCCCTTTTTTGGAACCAGACATTAAAAACTAGAATATTTAAAAACAAATTCGCATATAGGGAAAATCAGAAAACGGCTGCATATGCCCAGGGAAAAGCATAGACTTGAAAAAGACCTGGAATGACCTTAAGTTTACAGCTCAGGCTGATCCTCACCACAGAGACAGCCTACATAAATCAAAAAACCAAAAACATTACACAAAAAAATAATACAAAATGGCAAACCCTGGGGAAGGAGGAGAATCTGATTTCTAGAGTTACCACATCATTAGATTCAAATGTCCAGTTTTCAACAACAAAAAAAAATCACAAGGCATACAAAGAAATAGGAAAGTATGGCCCATTCAAAGGAAAAAGATCAATCAACAGAAACTGTCCCTGAGAAAGATCTGATGGTACGTCTACTAGACAAAGACTTTAAAACACTCCTCTTTAAGATGTTCAAAAAACTAAAGGAACACACAGAGAAAGTCAAGAAAATGAAGTATGAACAAAATGGAAATATCAATAAAGAGACAGAAAACCTTTAAAAAATGTAGAGCTGAAAAGTATAATAACTGAAATAATAAATTGATTAGAGGAATTCAAAGGCAGATTTGAGGAGGGAGAAGAAAGAATCAGCAAACTTGAAGATAGGACAATGGAAATTATTGAGTTTGAAGAATAGAAAGAAAAAAGATTGAAGAAACATAAATAAAGCATAAGGGACGTGTGGGGCACGATAAAGTGGACCAATGTGTGCATTGTGGTAGTCCCAGAAGCAGGAAAGAGAAAGGGGCAGAGAGAATATTTGAAGAAATAATGACTGACAACTTCCCAAATTTGACGAGAGATATGAACATAAACATCCAAGAAGCTCAACTAACTCCAAGTAAAATGAACTCAAAGAGACCCACTCCAAGACCCATTATAACCAAACTTTCAAAAGACAAAGAGAGAATCTTGAAAGCAAGAGAGAAGTAACTCATCACACACAAAGGCTCCTCAATAAGATTCTGAGCAGATTTCTCATCTGAAACATTGGAGGCCAGAAGACAGTGGGCTGATATATTGAAGCGCTCAAACAAAAAACCTGTCAACCAAAAATCCTATATCTGGCAAAACTGTCCTTTCAAAAGTGAGGGAGAAATTAAGACATTCCCAGATAAGCAAAAGCTGAGGGAGTTTGTTACCACTAGACCCTACAAGAAATGTTCAAGGGAGTCCTGCAAGGTGAAATAAAAGGACACTGAACAGTAATTTGAAGCTGTATAAAGAAATAAAGATCTCAACAAAGGTAAATATATGGTCAACTATAAAAGCTAGTATTATTGTCACAACAGTTTGTGACTCCACTTTGTGTTTTCTACATGATTTAAGAGACTAATATTTTTTAATTAATTATTAATTTAAAAGCTACTATTATTGTTAACTTCAGTTTGTAACTATACATTTTGTTTCTTATATAATTTAAGAGATCAATATATTTAAAAGAATTATGAGTTTATGTTTTTGAGCACAGAATGTATAAAGGTATAATTTTGTGACATCAACAGCTGAAAGGGGTGGGGACACATCTGTAAAGGAGCAGAGTTTTGTACGCTATTGAAGTTAATCTGGATAAATTCAAATTAGAGTGCTATAACTTTAGGGTGTTGCATGTAATACCCATGGCAACCTCAAAGAACATAACTAGAGTATATACACAAAAGGAAATGAGAAATAATTTAAACATTTCACTACAAAAAAATCAATCAAACACAAAAGTAGACAGTAATGCAGGAAATAAAGGACAAAAAAGCTATAAGGCATATAGAAAACAAACAGCAAAATGACAGAAGTAAGTCCCTCCTTATCAGTAGTTACTTCAAATGTAAATGGATTAAACTCTCCCATCAAAAGAAAGAGATTAGATAAAAACAGATGATCCAACTATATGCTGTTTACAAGAGACTCATTTTATATCCCAAAACACAAATAGACAGCAAATGAAAGGATCAAAAAAGATATTCCATGCAAATAGCAACCAAAAGAGTGCAGGGGTGATTAAACTAATATCAGAGAAAATCGATTTTAAATCAAAAAACACTAGAAGAGACAAAGAAGGACATGATATATTAATAAAAGATTTGATACAGCAATAAGATATAGCAATTATAAACACTTACACACCTAATGACAGACCATCGAAATACATGAAACAAAAACTGACAGAACTGAAGGGAGAAATAGACAGTGCCACAATAATAGTTGGAGACTTCAATACTCTACTTGCAATAATGGCTGGAACAACCAGACAGAAGATAAGTAAGGAAACAGACAACAAACAACACAACAGACCAACTAGATCCAACAGACACATACGGAGCACTCTGTCCCACAACAGCAGCATACAAAGGGACATGGGACATTTTCCGGGATAGGCCATATGCTGGGAGACAAATTAAGGCTCAATAGATTTAAAAAGATAGCTATCATACAAAGTATCTTCTCTGACCACAATGGGATAGAGTTAGAAATCAATAACACAAGTAAAACGGGAAAATTCACAAATTTGTAAAAGTTAAACAACACACTCTTAAACAACCAATGGATCAAAGAAGAAATCACGAAGGAAATTAGAAAATACTTAGGAACTGGATGAAAATGAAAGCACAACATACCAAAACTTATGGGACACAGCAAAAGCAGTGCTAATGAGGAAATTTATAGCTATAAATGCTTACATTAAAAAACAAGAAAGATCTCAAATTAACAATATAAGTTCACAACTTAAGGAACTAAAAAAAGGATAACAAACTAAACCCAAAGCTAGCAGAAGGAAGGAAATAATAAAGATTAGAGCAAAGATAAATGAAATAGAGCACAGAAAAACAACAGAGAAAAAAGTAATAAAGCCAAAAGTTGGTTATTTGAAAAGATAAACAAAATTGACAAACCTTTAGCTAGATGAACCAAGAAAAACAGAGAGAAGACTCCAATTACTAAAATCAGAAATGAAAAGGGGGACATTATTACTGGTTCTACAGAAACAAAAAGGATTATAAGAAAGTACTATGAACAATTATATGCCAACAAATTGGATAACCTAGATGAAATGGACAAATTCCTAGAAATACAAAACCTACCCACACTAAATCATGAAGAAATAGAAAATCTGAGGAGACGTAAAGCTAGTAAGGAGACTGAATCAGTAATCAAAAATTGCCTGACAAAGAAAAGCCCTGCACAGACCACTTTAACACTCTACTTAGGAAACTGGATCTTTACAGGGTGTACATTCACAGGGAAGGGTATAGTATTATAATTCACATATATACTCTCCTACCAGCAGAGTTGACCCAAAGCAGAATTATAAGTCAAGTACAGTATGTGCACTGAAGCTTTTCTCTGGTCTGTAGCCTCTGCAATTCAGTACCCAGACAGGGCCTTTCCCATATCTAATCAACCAACAGCTGCTGTCAAGAAAGGATCTCATCCATCACTCCTTGGGAATATAACACTTTAATTCAGACTATCCCTTATTGTCCTGAAAAATGAAGACAAACCTCTTGAAATTTCTGACCTAAATGTCTATTCATTCTCATAGAGAAAAACTTCACGTGTTTATTAAAATATAATTGATTTTTTAAACTAAAACAAAAGCCTTGGACCTGATGGATTCACTGCTGAATTCTACCAAACATTTAAAGAAGAATTAATACCAATCCTTCTCAAATTTTTCCAAAAATTTGAAGAGGAGAGAACACTCCCTAATTCATTCTGTAAGGACAGCATTACCCTGATACTATAGCCAAACAAAGACACTACAATAAAAGAAAACTAGAGATCAATATCTCTCATGACCATTGATGTAAAAACAGTCAACAAAATGCTAGCAAAACAATTCAGCAACATATTAAAAGGATTATACATGGGGCCAGCCCCATGGCCGAGTGGTTAAGTTCGCGTACTCCACTTTGGTGGCCCAGGGTTTCGCTGGTTCAGATCCTGGGCGCAGACATAGCACCACTCATCAGGCCACGATGAGGTGGCATCCCACATGCCACAACTAGAAGGACCCACAATTAAAATATGCAACTATGTACCGCGGGGCTTTGGGGAGAAAAAGGAAAAATAAAATCTTTAAAAAAAAAAAAAGTATTATACAACATGATCAAGTGGGATTTATTCCTAGAAGCCAAGGATGGTTAAACATATGAAAGTTAATCAATATAATATACCACTTTAACAGAATGAAGGGGAAAAATTCATGATTATCTCAATTGATGCAGAAAAAGCATTTTAAAAAATTCAATACACTTTCATGATAAAAACACTCAACAAACTAGGAGTAGAAGGAAACTACCTCAACATAATAAAAGCTATATATGAAAAACCCACAGTGAACTTATACTGAATGGTGAAAGACTGCAAGCTTTTCTTCTAAGATCAGGAATAAGACAAAGATGCCCACTTTTACCACTTCTATTTAACAGAATACTGGAAGTTCTGGCCAGAGTAATTAGGCAAGAAAAAGAAATAAAGGGTATCCAAATTGGAAAGGAAGAAGCAAAATCATCTCAGTCTCAGATGATATGCTCGCATATGTAAAAACCCTAAAGATTCCACACAAAAGACCTGTTATAAGTTATAAATCAAGTCAGCAAAGTTGCAGGACACGAGGTCAATATACAAAAATCAGTTGTTTTTCTATACACTAACAATGAACAATCTGAAAATGAAATTAAGAAAACAATTCCATTTCCAATATCAAAAAGAATAAAATACTTACAAATAAATTTAACCAAGGAGATGAAGGACTTGTACTCTGGAAACTATAAAATATTGCTAAAAGAAATTAAAGAAGAGAAAAATAAATGGAAAAACAGTCCATGTTCATGTATTAGAAGACTTGATATTGTTGAGATGTCAATACTACCCAAAGCAATCTACAGATTCAGTGCAATCCCTATCAATATCCCAATGACATTTTTTTGCAGAAATAGAAAAACCCATCCTAAAATTCATATGCAATGTCAAGGGACCATAAATAGGAAAGTCTTTTCAACAAATGGTACTGGGAAAACTGGATATCCACAAGCAAAAGAACGAAGTTGACCCCTTTAACACCACCTACAAAAATTAACTCAAAATGGATCAAAGACCCAAATATAAGGCCTAAAAGTATAAAACTCTTGGAAGAAAACAAACATAGGGCAAAAGCTTCATGACACTGGATTTGGCAATGATTTCCTGGATATGACACCAAAGGCATAGGCAACAAAAGAAAAAATAGACAAATTGAGCTTTATGAAAATTTTAAAATCCTCTACTTCAAAAGACAATATCAACAGAGTAAAACACAACCCAGAGAATGAGAGAAAATATTTGAAAGTCATATGTCTGATAAGGGATTAATACCCAGAATATACAGAGAACTCCTAAAACTCAACAATAAAAAAAAAATCTCAATTCAAAAATCAGCAAAGGACTTGAACAGACATTGCTCCAAAGAAGATACACAAATGGCCAATAAGGACATGAAAAGATGTTCAACATCACTAATCACTAGGTAACTACAAATCAAAACCACAATAAGATATCACCTCACACCCATTAGGACAATTACTATTTAAAAAAAACAAAAAACAGAAAATAACAAGTATTGACAAAGATGTGGAGAACTTGGAACCCTGTCTACTATTGATGGGAGTGTAAAATGGTACAGCCACTGTGGAAAACACTATGGCGGTTCCTCAAAAAATTAAAAAGAGAACTGCCATATGATCCAGCAATTCCACATCTGGGTGTATCCAAAAGAATTGAAAGCAGGGTCTCAGAGATATTTTGTACACCCATGTTCACAACAGCATCATTCACAATAGCTAAAAGGCAAATGCAACTCAAGTGTCCATCAATGGATGAATGGATAAGCAAAATGTAGTAAATACATACAACGGAATATTATTCAGTCTTAAAAAGGAAGGAAATTTTGACACATGCTATATCTTGGATGAACCTTGAGGACATTATACAAAGTGAAATAAGCCAGTCAACAAAAGAATAAATACTGTGTGGTCCACTTATATGAGGTCCCAAGAGTAGGCTAGCAGTGGTCTAGTGGTTAAGATTTGGCACTCTCACCATCACAGCTCAGGTTCGTTTTCTGGCCAGAGAACCACACTACCCATCTGTTGCTTGTCATACTGTGGTGGCTGCGTGTTGCTGTGATGTAGAAAGCTATCCCACCCGTATTTCAAATACCAGTAGGGTCACCCATGGTGGACAAGTTTCAGCAGAGCTTGCAGACCAAGAAAGACTAGGAAGAAGGACCTGGCCATCCACTCCCCAAAAAACTGGCCATGAAAACCCTATGAATAACAATGGAGCCCTGTCTGGTATAGCACCAGAAGATGAGAGGATGGCACGACAAGACCAGGCAGGGTTCCACTCTGCTACACACAGGATCCCTAGGAGTTGGAATCAACTCAACAGCACTAGTAACAAGAGCAGTTAAAATTATAGAAACAGAAAGTAGAGTGGTGGTTGCCAGGGCTGGTGCGAGGGGAGAACAGGGAGTTATTGTTTGATGGGTATAGAGTTTCAGTTTTACAAGATGAAAAGAGCTATAGAGATGATGGTGGTGATAGCAGCACAACATTATGAATGTATTTAACACCACTGAACTGTACATTTAAAAAGGTTTAAGATGGAAATGTTTATGTTATGTGTACTTTATCACAATTTTTTTAATTGGGGGAAAAAACATCATGATACAGGTCACACCAATTAGACTGCAAAAAATATTTTTTCCTCCTTCTTCTCCCCAAAGCCCCCCAGTACATAGTTGTATCTTCTAGTTGTGA